>NW_026732271.1:0-355971 GCF_028476545.2 Physella acuta
CCACTAATCCCACCACACACAACATACGTCCACTAATCCCACCACACACAAAATGCGTTCACTAATCCCACCTACACACAACATGCGTCCATTAATCCCCCTCCCCCCTCAAAACAAACACACCCCTACTGATACCTAACACCCCCACTCAACAAACATACCCACAGTAAACCCCCTCACACCAACAGCAGATATAATTGTAAACACACCAATGAAAATCATTTGCCTTGCTTACATTACAACACAATCATTTCGTCAACACTAAATATTCCCACACTAAATTCGGCCAAACTAAATTTTTTGACACTAAATTATCACTCACTAAATTCTTCCACACTAAATTCTCCCACAATGAATTCTTCCACACTAAATTCCGCCGCACTAAATTATCACACAATGAATATCCCACACTAAATTATCCGACACTAAATTCTCCTAAACAAATTTTTCTCACACTAAATTTTCCCACACTAAATGCTCCCACACTTAAAATCTCACAAATCTAAACTCGATACACCAAAATCGCCCAAACATTCAACTCCGCCATAATAGATTTAGTCACACACCTCTCCCCCCCCCCCCCACCCCCACGTGAAACTAAATATTGACAGAGATTATTAGTTTTAGTCCCGAGAGTGCACCAAGGTGTAACACATAGTTCACAGCGGTTTGCTGTCGTCTTTTATTTGTTTGTAAGTATCTGGCGTGTGGAAGTGGAACTTTGTTGTCAGGGGAGAAAACAATGTTTTTTTTTCAAGGGAGATAATTGTAAAAAAAAACAATAAAAGGAAAAGATAAAAATAGTAAACCACTTTTAAACAAAAACAAGTAAACAGACATATATATTAATTTTAAAAAAAATAAATGTAAATAATTAATTTTAAACATTCGGTGATTTTTCACACAATTTTAATTACAACCTCCAGTAATTGTTGATGTCAATTCAACAACTTTAACCAAATGTAACTAGTCTCAACCAGCTGTTATATTAATACCATTAAAGTTGACTTGGTACTCATGACGTGTTAGCAATACTTTCCAACTTATGTCTGCGAATTTTTTATATTTGCAGGCAAATGAAATATACCAGGGGTCGGCAACCTTTTGAGACAAAAGAGCCAAAATGTGCAAATTACAAAATTTCCTAGTTTGCAAAGAGCCACTAACATTTTCCTTTCAATATTATGATCTTTGATTAGGATTAGGTATATTATTTATATGTAAATATATATATATATATATATATATATATATATATATATATATATATATATATATATATATATATATATATATATATATATATATATATATATATATAAATGTGTGTGTGATTGTCTGTCTTATATTCATTACTACACCCAGAGGAGTCGCAAGGCGGGCGCCGGGGGTGACACCATATAGGTGGGTGACAAAAAAAATTCAGATATGGAGAACATATTTTTTTGCCAGTTCAATAAATGGTTAATAAGAAATAAAAAGTATTTTAAGTACACCATGAGTTGCCGCATCGGGTGATACCCGACCTAGCGACGCCACTGACCACACCTTTCATCCAATCGCCATGAAGCTTAAGGAAGTTGTTGAGATGTATCTGCGAAAAAAAAGGCTAATTCGGTTGACTCTCCGGCAATGCGGGGTTCGATTCTTCTCTGTATACGGTATATAAAAATAAAAGTCGATTGCGGATTGACACCTGGCGTACCCGTGAGCAACATGGCGGCTACGTTCATTTTAAACAGCGCGATAGGCTATGGATACAATGGGTTGCTATAGTCGCTCACTTAGTCGAATCAGGCCCGTCCTTCGGCGTCTATGCGGGGTGTAATTTGGCGCTATTACGGTGAGTGATTAATGTGCACTCAGGGCTTTTATGGGCTGTAGTATAGTTATACCGATAAACATGATCTAAGCGCAGGCATTGTTTACATTTAAATAATTCAATTTTAGAAAACAAGGAAGTATTTTGAAATAGGGAGTAACTAAATATTTTAATAGAATAGCAAGTGTTTATTGGTTATATGTATTATTATATCGTTCATTACCGAGTGATGCAGACTAATATTTTTATGAGTTTAAAAAATTAAAAAAATAATATTTATGAACTTTTGTGCATGGAGCTGAAGAGCCGCATCTTGACATCAATAGAGCCGCATGCAGGTTGCCGACCCCTGTACAAGCCAATCGGCTTTTTTGTTTTCTAGTTCTTGTCCCTAATTTAGGGAATCCAAAATTATTATTATTATACTTTTTCGATGTTAATTCTCATTATCCACACTTCTTATTTAGAACAAATCTTGTAAATGTTTACCGTGTTAGCGAAAACGATCTATACATTATTATTTTTCTCTGCGTCAAAATATTATAATTATTGCACAGTTTAGAATTACTGTGTATTGAAAATTAGAAAGCATGGCAAATTTTTTTTTGCATTATGCTATAAGAAGGAGTCTTTTATATTTTGGCAAAAACTAATATTAGTTTAAAAGTTACCTCCCTTGACTAATTTTTTTTATTTTTTTTGTTTTCCAACTTCACATTGTTGATTGTTACCAATGTTTCTTCCAGACTTTGTTCTCCGGGGGGGGGGGGGCACTTGAAATTTTCGGGGGGACGGTAGACTTTCTTCGGGGGGCGTACACTGTTAACAGTATATATTTTCTAGAAATATTTCATATCGTTCGGGGGGGGGGGGGGGGCGGGGGGCGCGGTAGACTTTCTTCGGGGGGGGGGGGGGGGGGGGGGTGGGGGGGGTGGGTAATAGAGGGGGTGGGCTCCGCCCCCCCCCCCCCCCCCCCCCAGAAGAGATGCCTAGAAGAAACTCTGTTACTAGGTAGACCCAACTATGTTAAAAAGTTTGTAATTTGAATTTTGTAATAGTTAAACTGATTTTCATAAGGTAAACGTTATTCCTTGAAGTATTGTAGAAATAGAGCTAATTTGTTGTATCAGAAGTGGGCTTTAGTCTCACACATAAATACCCATCCCACATGGTCTCCATGCTTGACATATGCTTTGATATACCACACATAATATGGTATTACATAACACGAATAATACGGTATGCTATACCATACATAATATGATGTCATACCATCAAATAAAAAGGTATGACGAACCACATATTCTATTGCATGTCAAATCAAACAATATATCTTATGCCATACCATCAAATAATATGATACGACATAATACTCATAATATGGTACAACATAACACATAATATGCTATACCATACCACACATTATATTATATGTCATGCCACACATAATATAATATGACATTACAAACATAATAAGGTATGACATCTTATTCATACGTAACACACATACTTATGTAAAATTGATTTTTAAATGGAAAACAGCACAAGCTTTTCAAGAATCTGAAATATATTTAAGGAGCATAAACTTATCGCTTATATTTGTAAAGTTTTGTCGATACTCTTCTATTGTAATCTTAACAAGACATTTAAATGATAAAACTAAAATGTTTGCAAAAGTGGAGGTGCACATGTAAATAATGACAACTTGAATCTGTCAGTAATTTAAAGTCGAATTCATATAAACTAATAATTAAGGGTTAGGGTAAATTTGTTTGATGAGAAATTATCAATTGTTGGCAGTAATATTAGCCTAGAGGACTTACTGAAGGCTTGACGCTTGTAAAGGCGCTGTTGAGACTTATCGACCCTACGGATATATGACTTTTTCAGAGGAATGGGGGGGGGATAATTCGTAAAAAGTTTTATTTATAAGCCAGTTCACAATGAGTCATCTCATGTGGTTACCGACACTGACGTTAAGGCTGCTGTCTACCCTGGTCCAGTGGCGTAGCCAGAATCGTCTCAAGGGGGGGGGGGGTTCCAATTTTTACCCGGGGACAAACTTTCGATTTGCACCCCCCCCCCCCCTAAAACTTTCGATTTGCAACCCCCCCCCCCCCTCAAACTTTCGATTTGCACTCCCCTTAAACTTTCGATTTGCACCCCACCCCCTCATACTTTTTATATATACCGAGGGGTCTATGGGGGGGGGGGGTTATGACCCCCCTAAACCCCCCCTGCCTACGCCACTGCCCTGGTCACATTTGACTGGCATTGAAAATTGCTGAGTCATAATTTAATTCTTCGGTGTCCCGAATATTTTTATGAGCTTTGAAAATAAAATAAAATAATTATTAATTTTGCATGGAGCTGAAGAGCCGCAACTGGACACCAAAAGAGCCGCATACGGCTCGCGAGCCGCAGGTTGCCGACCCCTGAAATATAGAGAAGATCATACTTTTAGGGATCATTTCTAAAGTTGGTCTTGCCGGGACGTTGAGCAAATGCACCGAGTCCTCATCTCCATGCACTGATATGGACTATGCAACTATATAAATAGCGAAATTAGTACATTAATCCATAAGATACATTGAATTTAAAGTTTATGATGTACAGAGTATAGTAAATAAATAGCGAAATTAGTAAATGAATCCACAAGATACATTGAATTTAAAGCTTTTTGGTTCACAAATCGGACAGAGGCTGGTTTGGAATATTTTTGCCAACAAAAGTGGTGAAAGAGTATAACGTATGGAAGAATAGTCAAAAACAAAGCTGGTTTGCATGGATTTTATCCCATTCTGTACAATAAACATAGTAAATACAAAAGAAAAAATTAACACAAAATACTTATTTAAATACTTATTATTAAAGCGGCCCACGCTTTTATTTATAGTGATATAAAAAGTAGTGCATTAATATAATTAAAGAAAGTATTTTTTTTTAAATTTTAAGTAACCGCAGATTTATAATATTTTTAAAAATTATTTTATTTTTAATAAAAATTGTATTATTTTTTTTTTTTTAGTGCATTTATAAAAGCTTGTAATTATACACGTTTTTATGTATTTATTATTTTTTTAACTTTTAGTATTAACGAGTTATACGCATGTTAAGACAATATAGTGTAGCAACAAATATATGATACACAATTTGATAAACAGTTTTGCAGTTTATAGCTAACGTTCAGTAAAATATTAGGTGATGGCGTAGTCTAGTGGTAAAGAACTAGACTGCTGACCCGACTAAAAACTATTGCGCGCCTATTGAATGTGATGACGTGCTTTTGTCGTAGAGCCCCCCCCCCCCCACCCCCCCTTCCCTCGCTCCACGCCCAAGACGGCCGTGATAACGCGTGTGGATAGAACTGCCTACTAATTCGGTCCAAATTTGTTATTAATTCATAAAAAATTAATTAGTCAACTATAAAGTCAAATTGAATGTCACGATGCATTGTCTTAATGTCTTGACCCACGTACCAACAACGAACCCTATCTATCAGTTAGAAGTGCCTGCAATCTCACACGGGCGTTTCGATTTAGACAGACATATAAAGACTGACGAGGAAGTGAGTTAAATAAAAGCTTGTAAAAACTTAGTTGTTGTACACAGGCTTCATTTACATGTGTGCAATAGTGAATTGCAAAAATATATAAATAAGTAAATGAATAAATTTTCGAAACTGATGTTGGGGTGGGTGGTGAGGTCGTTGGAACAGTTAAGGGGGATGTGGGGTTATCATGTCTGATAGTGATGTGGGCACAGGGGGGTAGAGGTGTCTGACGAGGCATGTAAAGAGTGTCTGTGTGTGTTTAAGGCAAGCCAAGCGTCATAATCTGCTGTGTGATGTAATTGCTGATATGATTCTTTTTAATATGTGTGAGGCAGGGGCGTAGCGAGGGGGGGGGCGGGGGGTGCGGACCGCACCGGGTGACACCATTTAGGGGGGTGACACCAAGGCAAAAAATAGCAAAATATATAGAGAAAAACTCGAGGGGGGGGTGCAAATCGAAAGTTTGAGGGGGGGGGGGGTGCAAATCGAAAACTCGAGGGGGGGGTGCAAATCGAAAGTTTGAGGGGGGGGTGCAAATCGAAAATTTGAAAGTTTATCCCTGGGAAGGGTCTCTATGCCTCTGGGGGGGGTGACACCATTAAGTGCCGCACCGGGTGACACCCGACCTCGCTACGCCACTGGTGTGAGGGGAGGGGTTTGACGAACGGAATGCTGTTTGAGCGATTTAGCGGGAGGGTGAAGGGTTTATGTCTGTGTTTATGTTTTATTGAATGTTTAGTACCGACAGGTTAGGGGTGGATATTAATTTTTTTTTATGTAAAAGACTTCTTTAATTATAATATGTACAGCAAGTATAATTTTGGACATTCACAAAATTCAATGTTTATATTTTCTTGGAAAATGAACTATGTACATAATATGAAAATTCATACAGTATCCAAATGTGTTACAAATATAATAACGTTGTTTTCAAAGATCAGAAGTTAATAGTATCAGTGATTGCAGTATAAAAAGCTGACATATTTGCAATGAAAAAAAATATTTCAATTATGTTGTTTTTTTCAAATATTATGAACAAAACCAGTAAGCACTACACCAACATACCACAGAAAAAAATTGTCTTAACAACTATCGGAAAAATTGCATTTGAAATTTTTAGAAATAAATTAACCCTAATTTAATACAGTCAGATGCCTAACATTCCTATTTAACACTTATTTCCCCAAAATGTCCCCATCTGGTAAAATAATACTAGGACATTATTGTATTTACTATAACATAATTCTTTAAATAGCAGAAAATCAATTATCGTGCAGGACCCTGTTAAATTCATTGTAAGCAGATTCTAAATCAAAGAGCATCTGTCGGACCTGTGTCTCATCTAATTCCTCTGAAGCCTGCATGTTGCCAAGTCTTTCCAACCATTTACGCACTTTCTGTTTGTAGGGGTGGATAATAAATTATTTTTTTATTAGTATGTGTTTATTTGGTGCACAATTCTTTATAAAGTATTAAAACAATAAAAAAAAAATATAAAAATTCATAAAAAACGTTGTAGTAAAAATCTTTTATGTTATCATGCACTAAAACGTAGAAAATTAATTATACACCACTATTAAAATAACTATCAAAAAAAGCGTGAGCCACTTGAGTATCCATTGGATATCTTTATTAATATTTAGGAAGAGACCCACGCTTTTTCTTTATAGTAATTTAAATAGAAGTGCATTATTACATAAAAGCTTGTCGTTAAAACGTTTATTATTAATTATTTTTAATACTATAATTTTCAAATGGAAATAATTACATCAGCATATACAAATGTGTGAGCGTTAGTTTTTAACATAGTTCAAACAATTTAAAAAAATTATCATTATATGAACAAAATGGTGAACATTACTAAAAAATGATTTGTCGATCAACAATTCAAATGAAAGTAATTAGAAATAAAGAAATACAAAAATGGTATTTTTACGATGATAGTCTTATTAAATGATTTTACAGTTTTGTTGAGAATTCCTTTTTTTTTACAATATAAACAGCGTGGGAAATTAATAGGACATATTAACAATGTGTAAATATTTTTTTTAAATGAAAAATGGAGATAGTTTATTATAAGACAAGCACTTGCTACAATTTGATATTTCTCTTGCATCACAATCAAACCAGCTGGACCAAGGTGCAGCAACGTAAAAAGTTAACTATGCACAAACGGGCATTTTCTTTGTGGTGTGTACATTTTTAATGCAAAATAAAGCTGTACACATTGGATTTGTGCCAGCTTTGAGGTTAGCCCCTGGCACAAAACAATCATGGGTCCTTTACACATTATCAACTATGAACGCTTCATCAAAGTTCTCAACAAGCTCTGGGACATCATCGTCAACATCTGCTGTTGTTTGCTTATTGCTGTCAGCAGCACTAGCTAGAGTTGATGCTAATTTTTTCAAGCTGTTTAAACTTTCTGCTCCAAGTTGATTCAAGATACCAGGAAGCATCTCTGCTATTTCTGTGTTCTCTGCATGACCAGTAATTGCAAAGGTATTTGCAGCCAAAGAAGCTTGAACTTTAGGGTTATTAAAATGAAGTCCTCGTCCATCTTCCTTAATCATATTGGCCTCCTCAATCCCTAGAATTATGTTTACAGACAACTTTTTCAGAGAGAACTGTATTAGTTATTTTCTCATGATCTGTAGTAGCAGTGCGATGAATAACCTTCTTCTGTCTTCTGGCTGAACCCTTCCTACCACGAACATTGATTTCTCTGGATTCATTGTTAGTACCTTAAATTATGTGGGAATATTTCCCACGAGGTGTACAATTTTTTATGATGGCCGCTGTTATTATCCATACGATATTTTAAAAGAAAAGTTTTGAATTTTTTTTTTTTTTTAATTTTTTAAATACTTTTATTTGCAATTAAAACAAGTACATTAACATCAAATTTTTTAACATAATTTTGAACAGCAATTGAAAACGAAAGGTTTTGCAAATGTACATAATGAATATTTACATGATGTCATGTATTTGAATATAAAAAATTGCAAAGGATAACAGTAAAGAGTATTTATGAACCAATGGACTTATTAGTATGATTTCCAAATTTTCTTGTTATTAATATTACAGCGGGTTGATCCTTGTGACTTGCAGTTGTTAAATTAATACCTAAAAATTGCTAGTAGTTGCTATTAAAACTTTGCAATAAATCATCAATATTTTAATATCTATTTGAAATATATAAAATATGTATAATTAATGCTAATGTTTGGTTACTTGTTGTTGTTTCCAATTGTTAACTTTTTTCTTCAATTCTTATATTGTATAATTTTATAATTATCTCCCTTGGAAACAACTAATTGTTGGTTTTTTCCCCTAGCAAAAACTTTATCGCGAGATATTTTGACTCAAACAAAAGACGAGATCAAACCGCTGTGACCTGTGTTACACCTTGGTGCACTCTTGGGACTAACACTAATATTCTGTGTCAATGTGAGGTGGGAGGGGGGGGGGGAGGATTTTATGGAATCTAGTATGGGGGTGTTGAATGTTTGGGTGATTTTGGTGGAGACTATTTTGTATCGAGTTTAGATTTGGGAGAATCTATTGTGGGAAAATTTAGTGTGGGAGAATTTAGTGCGGGACAATTAAGTATACGTGCCAACTGGTTACGCGCCATACGATACTGCGTCATGATACGATACTGTATCACGATACGATGCTGTACCATGATACGTTTCTGCACCACGATACGATACTGTATCACGATACGATACTGCATCACGATACGATACTGCATCACGATACGACACTGCACCACGATACGATACTGTATCACGATACGATACTACATTTTCTACTGGTGAAATTGGAAAGTCAGGATCGTTTAAATTTAAAGGAATCCAGGTTGAATTCAGTTCACAGACAGTGTGCTGTCTTCATAGGTCGCGAGAAAAACAGAAAGACAGATATTGTCTTCGTGCAAGCTGCTGTCCTCAATGTATGTCCTGTTATCTAACTGTTGTCCTTTGTGACTGCTGAGCTAAACTTATGTCCTTAATGTGTGTCCTACTAACTAGCTACTGTCCTCAATGCATGTCCTGTTATCTAACTGTTGTCCTTTGTGACTGCTGAGCTAAACTTATGTCCTTAATGTGTGTCCTACTAACTAGCTGCTGTCCTCAATGCATGTCCTGTTATCTAACTGTTGTCCTTTGTGACTGCAAAGCTAAGATTATGTCCTTTTTATGTCCTTAATGTGTGTCCTACTAACTAGCTTTTGTCCTCAATTCATGTCCTAATATTTGACTGCTGAGCTAAGCTTATGTCCTTTTTATGTCCTCTATTTCTATCCTACTAACTAGCTTTTGTCCTCAATTCATGTCCTGCTATATGACACCAGAACTAAATGTATGTCCCACTGATGTCCTGAAATAATGTCCTGCCATCTAACTGATGTCCTCAACCACTGTAGTACAATGTAACTGCTGTTCCTTATAGCTATTGCTTTAAGAAGGGGAGGCGCCGGTAAAAACATTTTTAAAACTCGTTAGATATTAATTATTTCTCTATAGCTTTTTTAATGTACATCTACATATGCGTTTCCTTTAAAAAAAATTATGGGAAAATCTTGGTAACTATGACAACGGCGGTCATCTTGACATATTAACCTATTCTTAGGATTTCCACCATTTATAAAGTAGTATATCTTAAGCCCATAAAAAATGCATTCACAATCTTCTACCATATTTTGGGGCACTCAGCTAAAATATTTAAATGCTGATCTTAAAACTAATTTATTATGAATTTTTAAATTTTGGGTTTTGGTAAAAACACTAAATTTTGTGGAATTTGGGGTGTTAAATTTAGTGTTTTCAACGGACCAATAGTGTACCTTTTAAAAGCTGTAGAGTAAAAAGTTTTTTGATATCTAGTATTAAAAATATTTTTTTAAACCGGAGCCTAACCCCTTAATTCCATGCCTCTAATGAAGTCCTCCTACTCCGTGTAATTGCTGTCCGTCCACAGACGATAAAATAAAGTAAAACAAGAATAAACTTTCTGACGGAAACTTGACAACACATTTGTCCACTTATAAACTTAAACAATGGCTTTATCTACTTCAATATAAACGTTTTTTCTATAATTTAAGAAATGATTGAATCAAACTTTTTTGAGTATTTTTTTTTCTAATATTTCATGTTGAAAGATTTTGTTTAAAAAATAAAAATTCGGAGCTTAGACGCATCTTCCAGTGTTAAATTTCAATGGAATAAAAAACGTGTCTTATCGTTCAACATAGGATGAAGAAAAATGTTATTCCGCTAGGTCGCAGGCTTATATTTTATTTGGAGCTTGTTTGACGCTTGGTTGAGATCAAAGTGAGAGAAAAATCTACTGGTATTGTCTACATAATATAAGGGACTGAATAATATCGAGAATTATGTCATTTTTTTTACCGTAATTGCTTATAAATCTAATTAATGCAGATTTATGTGACATCATCGCGTTGTGTTTGAAATAGGCGAGTAAATATGACGTCATCGCTTGTTGGGAAGTGATTTGCTCAAGAAAAAAATTATGAGACGGCATGGCCGAGTGGTAGGACAATTGACTGTTAGCCAGAAAGTCTCAAGTTCGCTTCTCGGTTCGGTCTAGTGAATGTAGAACGTCCCTGAGTCCACCCAACTCTGATGGGTACCTGACTCACGTTAGGTTTACCAAGGAGGCTGGGAGTAATGTTGACCTCACTATCTTTTAATATTTAGAAGCCATTGAAACAGATGAACTCTACTTCATCTGTCGGTCAGAAAAGGCAACTTCTATTTTATCTTTTCAAGAAAAAATGATTCAAACTGACTATTTTTTAAATATGAAAATTGTATTTATTTAATTAAGCTGTTTCAAAAAAAATTGCGTAGATAGTTTAAATAAATAAAATATAAGTAGCCGACCTAACAGTTTTAACTGGCCCAACCTAATCTAAGTTCGTCATCATCATCATCATCATCAACATCATCAACATCATCATCAACATCATCATAAACATCCTCATCATCAACATCAACATCAACATCAACTTCAACATCAACATCAACATCAACATCAACATCAACATCAACATCAACATCAACATCAACATCAACATCAACATCAACATCAACATCATCATCATCATCAACATCAACATCATCATCATTATCATCATCAACATCATCATAAACATCTTCATCATCAACATCAACATCAACATCAACACCAACACTAACACTAACACTAACACTAACACTAACACTAACACTAACACTAACACTAACACTAACACTAACACTAACACTAACACTAACACTAACACTAACACTAACACCAACACCAACACCAACACCAACACTAACACTAACACCAACACCACCACCAACACCAACATCATCATTAACAGCATCAACATCATCAACATCATCAACATCATCAACATCATCAACATTGTATTGTGGTCATCACTATGCCTAGCCGTCTTTGTTTCCCTAAACTTGATAACCAACAGAGCTGGGTGGACTCATGAACATTTTTTGACCTGGATTCGAATTCGATCAGGTTGCGAACTCGAGAGTCTCGGGTTAGCGGATTAGCAGGTTAGCTCTCTACCAGTAGGCCACGTCGTCCCATACACGAAATTCGTCACCCATAAACTAAAAACCCTACCCCAACCAAACTTAGATTTTTATCACTTCGCGTACAGTGTATTTCTTAAAATTTTCTAAGTTTGGATTTTTTGATTTCAACTTTTTTCTACACTGCGTGGGAAGAAATCCAACAAGTTATTGACATGTAAATATTTATAACATCACTCCACGGAACATCCTCATTATTTACTTCTTGGTATAAACTAGTTACCGAGTTCTAAAAGCAAAGTTAAGCTCTCTCAAATTTTAAAACGTCGATTTTAAAGACGTGTAAAGACGCTAGCCTCGTCCCTCTGTGTTTAATGTTTCCAGATCAAGTCTTCAATGTCTGGAATTACAACGTCACTTTCTCCCATTTAGAAAAGCCCACTTAGCCTATTCCGTGGCGTGATGATAAGGGGCTTTTGGACATAATTTCTCCATCAGGTAGAAAACAGCCACGGGGCGTTTGTCGGATTCGGTTTTAATAGTTTGCCCGCGGTTTGACTTTATTAGGGCGCGGTGTCGTGGACGAGTTCTCGATTTGTGGGGAAGTTGTCTGCCCTTGTGGAGGTAGAGTTGTCACCACTTGTTGAGGTAGAGTTGCCGGCCTTTTGATGTGGGAGAGTTGTCTTCCATTGTGTAGGTAGAGTTGTCGATCTTTACTGTGAGAAAATTGTCGCCCCTTGTTTCTGGTTTCTAGCAGAGCTGTTTTCATTCTTGGTGTATAACTCAATATTTTTTTGTTTTGAATAAGCCGCAAATGCTGACTTTTTTTTTGCTTTTTTTCCGTTTGTTTTAAAAAAAAAAAGCTTCGGTGTTTTAAAGTTTTGGGATTAAAGTTGTCAGTGACATTCTTGGAAGGTTATTTTTTAAAAAATATCTGTGGATGTATTTTTTTTTCGTTATTCTTTGAGGACGAAGATTTTGTAGAAATCGTTTGGCACCTTTTTGCTGTCCAGTCTTAGTGTCACGTTCCAATAACTGTTTATTACAAATTTATCAGAACTAAAAAAAAAAAAATTCTAAAAGGCGGTTATAATTATTATTTTTTTTTACGAAACAAAAACGTGTCGTACTTTAAAAAGCAAAGAAATTTGAAAATTTAAATAAAAGTTAAGTAAGAGACTTTACAATTATAATCAGACCACTTTTAGAATATTGAATAAACATCACTTAAGAAGTAAGTTTAAGAACGGCATACCACGAAAGACGGCAAGTTAAGCAAGTAGAGCAATGATCATTCAGATGCCTAAAATTCTGTATAACACGAGATTTCGTTTATCCCTAAAGTACTTTACCCCTAAACACCGCTAACCCCTAAACACCGCTTATCCCTAAACACCGCTTACCTCAAAACTCCGCGACCATCCTGATCCTCACTACAAGTACATGGCGGAATGCTGGGTACCGATTTTAAGCTGAGTTATTTGCTCAAGTACTACATTTCTGCCTTTCCATTTAAAGGCTATCTTTTTGGCAGGGATAAGTTAAAAAAAAACATACACATCAACAAATCCTCGCTATAGGATTTATAACATATAAAAAGTATAATATATAGCTTTATGATATACACATTTTTATTATATTAACTCTAGCATTGTAGCAATCCGTGGGGTAGGAATAGCATTTGTTGTGTCAGCAAAAAGGCAACACGTCTTTTTTTCCCAGCTTAATGCTTCTTCATTAGCAAGTAATCAACGGGTAAAGATAATTACCACAACACAGCAAGAGATGATTGTCACGATATACATAAAGTTTTCGGGTCCTAGGACCTTTGACCACAGGTGCTTTGACCATAGGGGGTTTGACCATAGGGGGTTTGACCACAGCGGAGCTTTGACCATAGGGGCTTTGACCATAGGGGGTTTGACCACAGCGGGCCTTTGACCATAGCGGTGCTTTGACCATAGGGGGTTTGATCATAGGGGGTTTGACCATAGGGGGTTAGACCACAGGTGTTTTCTCAGCAGAGGGTCTTTGATCACAGGTGGTCTATCAACAGGTGTTTGATCAAAAGCGCTGTGTCCGGCTTTGATCATAGGTGTCTTGTCCACATAGGGTCTTTGATCTCAGGTGTTTTGTCCACATAGGGTCTTTGATCTAAGGTGGTTTGTCCAATGCTGTCCATGTATGGTAAGGATTTATTTTAAAAGTTGCTAAATTATATTTTAAATTTCGACATGACGTAATAATATGGTCAAACAGATGTACTGGCATATATGCGTGCTATAGCACATCTGTCATTTAGTTAACCATTACATCTTTGACTATATTGTTGGCAAGTTTTGTATCATTTTTTATCCTTTATATATGCTATGTATTTTCAAGTACTTCTACATCATTTATTTGTGAAACTTGTTATATGTCGCATTATTTGTGCTTCATTTATATTTAAAATAAATCTATGAGGTCTAGCACCAGCCTTTATGTGGAGACTAAAATTTAGTTCTTGGCTTTTTTTTAAAATACATGTTAATTTCTATTAACGTACTCACAGGAAACATGTCTAAAATCGTGTTAATTGTATCACACCTATGATCAAAGCCGGACACAGCGCTTGTGATCAAACACTCGTTGACAAACCACCTTTGATCAAAGACCCTCTGCTGAGAAAACACCTGTGGTCAAACCTCCTATGGTCAAACCCCCTATGGTCAAAGCACCGCTATGGTCAAAGGTCCGCTGTGGTCAAACCCCCTATGGTCAAACCCCCTATGGTCAAAGCACCTGTGGTCAAAGGTCCGCGCACCAGTTTTCGAGTAGTGGGAGAAGTTTAAATTTTAAACCATTTGTCGGTGGTTCAATTTACAAGACTGAACAAGTTGAACGAACTGAATTGGTAATTTAACCGTTTGTCGGGCTAAGTAGGTCATTTAACAGTTCGTTGAACTGAGTTGGTCATTTTACGGTTTGTCATTGGTTCAAATACTAGACAAAACACGTAGTATGAAGTGAGTTGGTCATTTCACAGTTTGTAGAACTGAGTTGGTCATTTCACAGTTTGTAGAACGGAGTTGGTCATTTAATGGGTTGTCTGACTGAGTTGGTCATTTAACAGTTTGTCAATGCTTCAAATACAAAAGACCAAGTCTAATAGAACAGTTGTGTATGGGTTGTTTACTTTTACCTATTTAAACACCCCCCCCCCCCCCCCAATAATATTTTTTTCAAATGCTTTTAATACATGTTACTAAGTATTCATTTGAACATTGAATGTGGGACGGGGGGATGTTTAAGGGTGTGGGGTGGGGGTGGGGGAGTTGTGTGGAAGAAGTGACTGGTAGTTAGATCGTGACGTAGGTGGTATGATGTAGTTACCGTAAAATGAATGTATGTAACGTAAATTGAATGTATTAACCGAAAATAAAATGTAGACACAGCACATTTACAAACCCCAAGTGTAAGACAAAATTTGACCTACGATTAAAATTTGATTGCAACACTTCACGATTGTTTTTTTTTTATTTTTTAAATCAGCCAATCAGAGAGCTGAATAAGACAATATTCACTCACAACAAAACTTAAACAACCAATCAGGATGGATTCTTTTTTTTTTAAATTACGTGAACACCAACTAACCAGATTCAGGAAAAACCTAATTTACCAACTTTCATTCTGACTGATATTGATTGTATCAAAGTTCTAGCTTTAAGTTTTTGTTAACCAAAAGTTTGATAACAAAATGCATTTATAGAATATTACGTGAATTCAAACGGACTTCGCCTTCATTTAGTTAAGTAGGCAGGTTTGGACAATGCAACAAGATACTCACGCGTTAATTGAAATAACGCTTTTCTTCTCTATCAACTCATGAGCGACAACATTTTACTGCATCATTTTCTAAGTTGGATCCTGCTAGGAAAAAATAAATCTAAAAATCACTTTGCAAATTTGGTAAATAAAAGTAAATTTATTCTGAAATATAAAACATGTGAATATTCTAGACATGGAGGTCGTGTTTTCGTTGCCGTTTCGTTGAATGGATCTTGACACTTGAAAGAAATACAAAAACATATCTTTTGATGAAATCATGATTTATTCATCTATTTTAAGGGATTAGTCCGGAAGATTAATTCGATATGAAATTATATTAATATTAAAAAAATATAATTGCCTTGTCACTGTAAGTAAGTAGTCAAGTACCCTTTGAACCTGACGGTCTCTGTTGCAGGTGAAGTAGAGCTCTCTTATTTCATTGACCTGGGCATAGAAAAGATAGTATGGTCGCAGTATGCCCATCCGCCTTTACTTTCCTCAAAAATATTCAGATACCCATATTAGCTAGGTTTATTGGTTGAAGACATCAGTTAGATGGCAGGACATTCTTTTAGGACATCAGTGTTACATAAATTTACTTCTGGTGTCATATAGTAGGACATGAATTGAGGACATCAGCTAGTTAGTAAGACATATATTGAGGACATCAAAAAGGACATCAAAAAGGGCATAAACTTAGCACAACAATCATATAGTAGTAGATAAATTTAGTTCTGGTGTCATATAGCAGGACATGAATTGAGGACATCAGCTAGTTAGTAAGACACATATTGAGGACATCAAAAAGGACATAAACTGAGCTCAGCAGTCAAATAGTAGGACATGAATTGACGACAAAAGCTAGTTAGTAGGACAGAAATAGAGGACATCAAAAAGGACATATACTTAGCTCAGCAGTCACATAGGACAACAGTTAGATAACAGGACATGCATTAAGGACAGCAGCTAGTTAGCATGAAGACAAAATCTAACCGACTTGCTGTTTTTTCTCGCGACCTATGAAGACAGCACACAGTCTGTGAACTGAATTCAACTTATGTTCCTTTAAATTTAAACGATCCTGACTTTCCCATTTCACCAGCGGGCTGAAATGTTTAGTACTTGTATGTCGGTAGGTAATGTAGTATCGTATCGTGGTGCAGTATCGTTTTGTGGTGCAGTATCGTATCGTAATGCGGTATCGTATCGTGATACAGTATCGTATCGTGGTTCAGTATCGTATCGTGGTACAATATCGTATTGTGGTACAGTATCTTATTATGAAGCAGTATCGTATCGCTGTGCAGATTCGTATCGTGATGCAGTATCCTATCTTGGTATAATCGTATCGGTGTACAGTATCGTATCATGATGCAGTATCGTATCGTTGTACAGTATCGTATCGTGAAGCAATATCGTATCATGGTACATTATCGTAACGCAGTGCAGTATCGTATCGTGATGCAGTATCGTACCGCGGTGCAGAAACGTATCATGGTACAGCATCGTATCGTGATACAGTATCGTATCATGACGCAGTATCGTATGGCGCATAACCAGTTGACACGTATACTTAATTGTCCCGCACTAAATTCTCCCACACTACATTCTCCCGCACTATATTCTCCCACACTAAATTCTCCCACACTAAATTCCACCAAACTTAACTAATTTTTCCCACAATAAATTCTCCAAAACTAAAAAATCTCCCAAATCTAAACACGTACAAAAATAGTCTCCACCAAATTCACCCAAACATTCAACTCCCCCATACTAGATTCCATCGCACACTCCCCCATCCACCCACCCCACCCAATGTGGAATGAAAAACTGACAGAATATTAGTGTTACTCCCGAGAGTGGACCAAGGTGTAACACAGTTCACATCGGTTTGCTCTCGTCTTTTGGTTGAATTAAAATATCTCGCGCATAGAACTTTTTTGTTAAGGGAGGAAACATATATTGAGTTTTTTTCAAGGGAAGTAATTTTAAAATTAAATGATAAAAAGAAATGGAAAAATAATAATATATTTTTAAGCAAAAACAAGTAAACGAATATTAGTATAAATTATAGAAAATTAAAATTCAATAAACGTATTTAAAACCTTTGGTGATTAATAACAAAATTTTAATTACAACTCCTACTAATTGTTAGCTTTTAGTCTAATAATTAGAAATCACTTATATCAATCAACTTTAATATTAGTACCGAGAAAACTATATACGCATTGCTGTGTGTTAGAAGAAATTTCTTAAGATATTTTTTTTCCGTGAAGCTTCTATATATTTCTTTGTAATCTACGATTACAAACAAACAAACTTACATCTCACCTTATTTTCACCGATGTCGTCCTCCAAAACGACATTTGAAAAAATTGTCACCGCCAGCAAAGGGGTTGCGCCCTTGGATGTTCCCAATCCTTTTCAGATACAGCGAAGTCAACCGATCAATCAACAACCCTCATAATTGAAGTGCCTGATGAAGAAAGCCCTGATCTTTTCTCGACTCAACCAACACCAAGTACAGTCATGCAGGTGGTCATTCAACCCATTGCAATCTTAAACGTTTTGTATAGTGAACATTTAAAATGACATGCTTCATTATAATATGGGAAAAATTGTATGCAATACTATGTATTACATGTAAAAAAAAGGATCTGTTCTTATTAAAAAAAAAAAAATTCTAAATGTAATCTATACCGATTACGCAGACTCAATCAACAACATTAAAACATACCTCAAACTAGTCGACTTATGCAGAGCGCAATATCCACACACAATACAAACCACCCACGGAAATAACACATCTGGAAATAGATTCCGTCTAGACAGAATTTACGCCCCAGTGAGCATGAAAATCAACAAAGTAGAACACCTATTCTCAACACTACAGTTTAGCGACCATACAGCAGTTCTGACAACTTTAAACAACGAACAAACACAAAGCAAACAAAAACATAACACATACTGGACACTCAATAATTCACTATTACTAGACGAGCGCTACACACAAGCATAAAAGACATAATACAATTTTACACACAGTCATCACCAAAATTTAACAAAATCCAACATTGAGACGATTTTAAATAAGACTTTAAGCGGATATCAATTTAATATGCTTGTAGCATTAATTTCATTAATAGGCTCGGAAAACCAAACATACCACACTCTCATACTAGAACAAAGCATACAAAATTCAAAACAAATCAAACATATAACGGACGAAAACAACCAAGAAACGACTGACCCAAGAATGATTTTAAAATCAACCCGCGCTTTTTATTTAACTTATCTTCATAATCTTTTCCCCTTCGTGCCCAATACACAAATGGCAGATAAAGTAAAGATCGTGTTTCAATCACCTAGACATACAGGGAGATAATGTGGTCAGTACTAAGCCTATCCGCCTTAGTTACCTAAGGTGCGCCAGGTACCCATCAGAGCTGGGTGAACTCACGGAGCCCAACAGAACTGAGCCCGGAACTCGAGACATTCGGACTAGCAGTTGAAAGCTTTGTGTTTAGTATTATAGCTTAAAAAGTGCACTCTTACTTTTGTAATTTAGCGCTTGTGAAAGCTCGTTAATAAGACATGCTTTTTCCCTACTATTTAGTCTTAGATGAAGAAATAAATAAAGCACCGTTATACAAATGACGCAATCCGTCACATTGTCACATGATCCGGAGGTCGATTAAACCACACCCAGAAGGACAATTCACCCCACCCCCCACTAATCCAAACACCCCACTCAACTTACCCACAGTAAACCCAATCACACCCACCGTAGATTTATTTATATATACACAAACACTCAAATAATTTCCTTTACCTACACTACAACACCAAATAATCATTTCTCCCACACTAAATTCTCCCACACTAAATTCTCCCACACTAAATTCTTCCACACTAAATTCCCTCACACTAAATTCCCACACACTAAATTCTCCCACACTAAATTCTCCCACACTAAATTCTCCATCACTAAACTCTCACACCCTAAAGATCTCCCAAATCTAAACACGATACAAAAATAGTCTCCACCAAAATCACCCAAACATTAAACTCCCCCTTACTAGATTACATCGCACACTCCCCCCCCCCCCCCCCCCCCACGCCATCCCCACATGGAACTAAACGCTGACACAGATTATTAGTGTTACTCCCGAGAGCGCAACAAGGTGTAACACAGTTCACAGCGGTTCGCTGTAGTCTTCTGTATCTGTCAAAATATTTCGCGACTTAAACTTTTTTGTTAAGGGAAAAAACAAATATTGAGTTCTTTTCAAGGGAGGTAATTATACAATTAAACAATAAAAAGATATTGGAAAAAAAAAAAATATTTTTAAGCAAAAACAAGTAAACAAACGTTAGTATAAATTATAGAAAATTAAAGTAAAAAAAAATGTTTAAACCATTGGTGATTAATAACAAAACGTTAATTACGTCTGTTAGCAATTGTTAGTTGTTAATCGGATAATTAGAAATCCATTTATATCAACCAGCTTTAATATTAAAACCAAAAAAATTTATAACTTTTTTATTATGTTAAAAAGTACACCTTACGATAGTATTTTACTATATCTCATTGTCCATCCGCCCACCCTCCCCCTGCGCCAGGTAGGGAGTATTATCCTATATAACCTTTGGTCTCACCCTTACCCTCCACCACCACCATACTAACCAAAGGGGACCTAATATACTACTCCCACATTAAATTCTCCCACACTATGTTCTCGCAAACTAATCTCCCACACCAACAATCGCTTCTCGGCCTTTTGGCTAAGATCAAAGTGTAGTATCTGTTATGGTTCTACACGGATCTTAGCCATTTGGTTGGTCAGCCCTTTTTAGGGTTGGCTACCGGGGTCGAGAGGCGGTCAAATCTACTACTCTAACTCACGCAAATCTTCCAAAGACCGCTGTGGGGTTGCTCCTACACATCCCTCGAACGCACATGCTCTCGAGATGAGTCACCCAGTACTTGTATTGGGTGGCTTCAATATACGAGCGGCTAATTTTCAATTTTCTTTTTTTCAGACTGACGACACCCATCTAGGAGAAATCTTAGGTGGGAGGTCTGTCACAATCGCCAATAAATCGAACTCATCTACTACGTCAAACGCAACTACCTCGTTCCCAACAAACTCACTACCACTCTGACGACACCCACCTAGGAGAAATCTTAGGTGGGAGGCCTCCGTCAAACACTAGCAAATCAACTAACCATCTCTCAAGATCAACCACTCAACTTACCTAAAATAAACAATCGCCAACAGCTTTACTTCGACCACTTCCAACACTTCACCAAGCTCAAAACCATCGACTCAGCAACCAGAGGCGTAGCGACCCCTCCCGGCGCCCGGGGCGAACTTTCAGTTAGGCGCCCCCCATATATATATATATATATATATATATATATATATATATATATATTTATATGCGCGTGTGTTTGTGTGTGCGACAGTCTGGAAAAAATTAACAATTACGCTGATTGTCGTTTCCTAAAACTTCACTGGATGCCAATTAAATTCACCTTAAGATGCCGAAACAAATAAAAAGTAGAAAATCAAAAGAGCTTAGAACAGTGGGCTCCATCGAACCCGAGAGGATCGGTAATTCAGTCTCAGGGCTTTCGCGGAGGTCAAGACACACAGCCGACTCAAAGGATTCACGATCGGATTTTGTCATTGTGGACGATTAAGGAGGGTTCGGTGATTGCGCATATGAAACTGGTGGGGTTCGGTACTCCAAAAAATTAAGAACCACTGCTTTAGAGTGTATTTTGTAGAAGGTGCAAGCCTTATTTGGTCTACTTTTGGTCGTGTCTTTAGAACAATTTCGATAATAGTAGGCAGATATTGCAATTTTGAATTATCAGTTAGGTTGAACAAAGTAATAATCAGTACGATATTCTAATTTTCTTCTCTCTTACAATTTTGGCAAAGAGTGTCGCTTCCCGTCCACCCGCTCCGACAGTCTGCTATTTTACTGATCGGATAGCGATACAAGAATCCTTGATATTTATTTCTCTTTAATGAAGTGATCCAGTCAAGATGTAAAGCAATCGAGTAAAAGTATCTGATCTATCACGATCAAGTTGAGAGAATCGTAAGAATCGTACAAAGAACTAGTCGCGTTATTACTTAGCAAAACTGGGTAGTGAAATCGTACATTAAGTATTAATACAATTGATTTCTTTTCTAAGTGTTAAAAGAGTTATCTAGCAACCGATCCAGTACAAATCCTGCGATTTTTGTTAGTGAAAAAGCGCCCCACGATCTTGGACAAAAATGGTAGAGCGGATTTTAAACGTCACTAACTCTTTTTTATGTTACACAGTCGTAAAATACGCTTTAGTTCAATGTGTTTCTTTTCTGAGTGATATCTGTTATTTATTCCTTAATCCGGTGTGAATTTTTCCGATTTTAGTCTTCGAAAAAGCGCCCCCCTCCCCCCCCCCCCCATCGAGGAAAGCTGGAAAGCGGTTTTTCCGGTCACTGTTTCTTAAAGATATATGTTTTACAGTTACACAATCAAGGTAGAAAACAGTTAAATCAGTATGCAAAGGCTCTCGGCCGTTCAATTTCTTTACTTTGACTGTTTATAATTCAAAACTGCAGCTTAAAATGAGCTTTTAATTTTTTTTTCTACCCCTTTTGGCGCCCCCCTAGGGTCGGCGCCCGGGGCGGCCGCCCTCCCCTAGCTACGCCTCTGTCAGCAACATCAGCAAACTTCACTCTTCAACGTCACCTCGCCCAACTCAATTACTCGACTACGTCACAACTTTACTCCTCCTCAAACCACAATGAACAATACTTCAAAGCAACTCACCTCGAAAGATCTCTCAACACAAGAACCCACCCAACTCATCTCTCCAAGCTTCAATTCATCGAACAACTCTACCACCATGCGCATCATACCTCATCTCAACGCAAGAACACTACCTCAACCACCCTCTCCAAGTTCTACACCATTCGACCAACTCCACCATCAACGACAAGACACCAAACTCACTCTTACCAAGTACAACTACCAACTAAGAATAAACCACTATCAAACCAAGAGCGTATCAATCACAAGAAGCACGGCCAAGAACAGAGAAGCGATCATGTTGTCATGTACTTTATGTTATTTTAAAAGAAACCAAGAAACCGGAAGTGAAAACAAATAAATCAAGGAAACAGGAAAATATAGAAATACGAAAAGAAACCAGAAGTGAATCAAGAAACACAAGGGAAATAACACAAGCAAGAATTAAATTCTTTTAAATATGTATAATATTTCATGTATGTATATAATCATGCAACCCACTCTTGCTGCCTCCCTGCGCGAACAGGGTAGACAGCAAGTGAGGAAATCTATTAAACGCCAAGCGGCAAAAAAGAAAAAAACAAAACAAATTTAAAACAATTTTCAATTTGTACCTAATTAAGCCTAGTAGGCCTATTACCAAAAGATTTAACGGAAAATTAAAAAAAAAAATACTCTCTTTACATTGCAAAAAAAAAAATTGTAAAAAAAAAATAATTACTCTCTTGACCTTGTACCTGCGAATTTACGGAAGTCTTAGATTATGTTCGCTGGTAAATGTAAAAGTAAATAGATGTTCCCCTTTGGTTATTTTTTTTTCTTTTTTGTACATATCGAACTTCGCTCCATCACATATTTGCCAGGGTGTAAATAATTATTACCTTATCAGCTGAATGTTCATTTTGTTACTGTAAATTCCTGATTGTGATCAAGACATTCAGAAACATGTTGTAATTTGTTTTTTATAAAAATAAAAGTATTTAAAAATCAATAAAAATCAATAAACGTATCGTGGTACAGTATCGTATAGTTTTTATAGTACCGTATCGCGATGCAGCATTGTATCGGGGTACAGTATCGTCACGTGGTACAGTATCGTACCGGAGTACAGTATTTAACAGCACCCCATTACACCCACCTGTTATTACTGATGACTGTAGAAGAAAGTCACAGGAAATAAATTCACATGAATTCCAGGGAGAAAAGTTACAGAATAAAAGTTACATGAATGAAATCACACTTTTATCCAGAGAAAAGTAGCAATAAAAATACTGTCAGATAAAAATATCACAGAAAAAAAGCCACGGAAGGTAAGTAACAGAGTTTCTTCCAGGCATCTCTTCGGAGGGCAGAGCCCCCCCCCCCACCCCCGAAGAAAGTCTACCGTCCCCCCCCCCCCCCCGTACGAGATGGAATTTATATAGTAAACATATACTTTTACTAGTGTCCGCCCCCCCCCCCCCGGAAAATGTTGACCGCCCCCCCCCCCCTCCCGAGATTATCAAGTGCCCCTCCTCCCCCCCCCCCCCCCCCCGGAAAAATAAGTAACATGCGTGTTTTATATAAGTATCGATTTACTTGTCGAAAAATTGTAAAATCTAGAGTAAAATGTAACTGTTTAAAATATATATATCGATGGTCTCGGTCGCAAACCGTCTAACTCCGAAAATGTAAATTTTACAGGAGAGACAAAAAACTGATTATTTCCTTCTCGATCGCTCTGATACACATTTTTTTTAAAGATATCTCCGAAGAAACTCTCTACCGACTATACTGTAGCGTTTTAAAATGGGTTTTGTTGATATTTACAAAATTATAGCAGGTTTAAAAAGATAGACGGTTTGCTCGGTCTAAAATTCTCGGTGCAAGCCGTCTATCTGTGCTCGCGCAGACTTAGCTGTTTTGAGCCGAGAATTTCGGTCTCAGCCGAAGTTCGTTCGTTTTGTCCAATGAACTTGATCTAGTTATGTTTATGTTTTTAAGTTATAATTAACACTTCATAATATTTAGATTATAGTTTTAGGCTCATATTTTAATTATTTGAGTTTATTCTACATTATGGGGTCAGTTTTTATTTTTTAATTTTTTAGTATGGCTTTATCGCTTTCGAGTGTATTCATTATGTCTGTATTTAGCACTAGACTTGTTAACTGTTGAAGGTTATGCTTTATTTATTACATCTTTCTATTCTCACAGTTTATTTTACTAAATCTGGTTGGTGCTGGGTTTGTAGAATGATAATAGTAACAACAGAAACTGTATTGCAGTAGCGTAGCGGGGGGGGGGGGGGGGGAGGCGCAGGGGGGACATATGTCCCCGGGCGCCGACCTTAGGGGGCGCCAAAATGGTTTGGAAAGATAAATTGAAAGGTTGAGGGTGGTGTAAATCGAAAGTTTGAGGGGGGAGGGTGCAAATGGAAATCTCGAGGTGTGGGGGGGGGGGAGGGGGTGCAAATCGAAATCTCGAGGGGGGGGTGCAAATCAAAAAGTGTGTCCCCGTCGCCGGGAAGGGTCGCTACGCCTCTGCCGTATTGTCAGATATATTATAAATGGGACATAACACACTAATCACATTAATACTGACTTAATGTTTACTTATTTTACAAAAATATAACACACAAAAATGTGTTTATTTTTAATATTTATTCTTTGAATAAACGTCACATAAAGAAACATTAAAATGGCAACATATTTTTAAAATCAGGGAAATCATCATAAAAAGGTGTGTTTATGACTTGAGTGCTCAAAAATGACAGCTTTTATCTTTTTTTCTGCTCTTGTATAACTTGTCAGGGGCTACAGATGAAATTATAATCTTACGACACTAGCTTAGCAATTGCTAATTCACTTTGAAGTAGACAGTAACATCAGGCTTGTACTGCAGTACACGAATATCTGTCGCTTTGAATTCTTGATAGGTCTGACTGGTATTTTGAGATCGGCTGGTCTCTTGTATGGTAAGGCTGGTCTTTTTGAGAGAGGTTGGTGTCTAATGTCTGTTATGTAAGGCTGGTCTATTGTATGTAACGACTGATCTGTTGAGAAAGGCTGGTGTATTGTATGGTAGGATTGGTGTGTTGAGAGAGGCTTGTCTATTGTAGGATAAGACTAATCTTTTGAGAGAGGCTGGTCTCTTGTATGGTAACAATGGTCTGTTGAGAGAGGCTGGCATCTTGGAGGGTAAGATTGGTCAGTTGAGAGAGATTGGTCTTTTGTATATTACGACTGGTCTGCTGAGAGAGACTGGTCTCTTGTGAGTTACTGGTGCCTTAATGTTACGACTGGTCTGTTGTGTAAGGCTGGTCTGTTGAGAGATACTGGTGCCTTTACGATTTGTCAGTTGACAGATGCTGGTGTCTTGTATGGTAAGACTGGTCTTTTGAGAGAGGCTGGTCTGTTGAGAGAGGCTGGTCTGTTGAAAGAGGCTGATATGTCAAGAGAGGCTGGTCTGTTGATAGAGACTGGTCTGTTGAGAGAGGCTGGTCTGTTGAGAGAGGCTGGTCTGTTGATAGAGACTGGTCTGTTGAGAGAGGCTGGTCTTTTGAGAGAGGCTGGTCTGTTGAGAGAGGCTGGTCTGTTGAGAGAGGCTGGTCTGTTGAGAGAGGCTGGTCTGTTGAGAGGCTGGTCTTTTGAGAAAGGCTGATCTGTTAAGAGAGGCTGGTCTGTTAAGAGAGGCTGGTCTGTTGAGAGAAGCTGGTATGTTGAGAGAGGCTGGTCTGTCGAGTGAGGCTGGTATGTTGAGAGTGGCTGGTCTTTTGAGAGAGGCTAATCTGTTAAGAGAGGCTGGTCTTTTGAGAGAGGCTGGTCTGTTGAGAGAGGCTGGTCTGTTATGTGGTAAGCCTGGTGTGTTGAGAGAGGCTGGTCTGTTGAGAGAGGCTGGTATTTTGAGAGAGGCTGGTCTGTTAAGAGAGGCTGATCTGTTAAGAGAGGCTGATCTGTTGAGAGGGGCTGGTCTGTTGAGAGAGGCTGATATGTTGAGAGGCTGGTCTGTTGAGAGAGGCTGGTCTGTTGAGAGAGGCTGGTCTGTTGAGAGAGGATGGTCTGTTGAGAGAGGCTGGTCTGTTGAGAGAGGCTGGTCTGTTGAGAGAGGTTGGTCTGTTATGTGGCAAGTCTGGTATGTTGAGAGAGGCTGGTCTGTTGAGAGAGGCTGATCTGTTGAGAGAGGCTGGTCTGTTATGTGGTAAGACTGCTCTGTTGGGAGAGGCTGGTATGCTGAGAGAGGCTGGTATGTTGAGAGAGGCTGGTATGTTGAGAGAGGCTGGTGAGTTGAGATAGGCTTGTCTGTTGAAAAATAAATAATAAAAGCATCTACTAAAAACATGTACTCCAAACATTTTGTAACCTACCATATAAACATTTCTTAACACGTATCTAAACCCTCAATCTAAAGCTAGTAGTGAATTAACAATTATTACATTTATTGCACATTCTTGTGGAAATATAATTCGAATTATATTGTTTTGATTGATATTTAGATTCTAGAATGAAGATCTAGTTTCAAAGCATTGTGTTAGCCTAAAAAAATATAAACAAATCAGTTTGGTTATTGAAATCTGGAAATAGGCTATATTAAACAAATAATATTTGTTTATTGTTCTTTAAAATGATAAAATTTAATAGAATAGTTGAACATAATTAATCAAATATCCTTACCTATAAGTACTGTGACTGCAGTGCTGTAAAATTGTGTGATTACGGCGTGCGACTGCGTTCCCGAACAAAAGTGTACTGACAAATATAGCGATATTCGTTTTTCGCCGAGATTTTTAGCGCTAGAAATAATAGGCGGTTTGTTCAAATGATTATATCTCAATAATCATTCTACAGATTTCTCTAATATTTTCAGGCATTATGGGGAATCATATTGGCTTTTGATTTATGTAAAAAAAAAAAACGAATTTTTTTGAGTTAGACGGTTTGCGACCGAGACCATCGATATATGTATACAGTTTAATATTTCAGCTTTTATCTCATTAAATAAAAATGCCATAAGATAATTTAAATAGCCTAAAGCTTTGTTACTTATTGAATTTAATACCCGATAAAAATTACATATAAAGTAAGTTAACGAAATGTAGGCATACAATTGTGTTTTGAATTATTTTTGTTACAGGCCTCTTCTCAGCCGGCCTTGTGTATTGACGTTTTGCGTTAATGTCAGGTTTTTGTAACGTTTCGGCATTTAGCCTTGACCGCATGTTTTGTGGCGAGAATGGTTCATGAGATGGTGCTGGTAAATGGGGTTGCAATTTTAATGAGAGGGCAGATCATACCAGTTGCGTATTCTTCGGGGAAATGTAGTGTCAATATTGAATGAAACGTATTTTGAATACACAGTGTACACTGATTGGGTTGGAAAATTTATTACATCTTGAAAAACCCACAGGGTACGTATTTCAGTCTGAAATACTTATACAACTTTATATATATATATATATATATATATATATTATTTTGTGACATTTTTATTAGTAAGAGCCATTTATGAAGGATACATTTCTAGAAAACAACAAATTACAATAAAGCGATTTCTTTCAGTCTGAACACCCTTGTATCAAATTCATTTTATTACATTCACTGTTCTGTGTTCGCTGTTTCTTTTGTAGTCCATCTTAGAGTTAAAGGTAGGCTAAATATCATTTAGCAGCACATCTAAAATACGTGCAGCATTTGAAAAATAAGATATTTATATAAAAAACTTCTACTAACTAAACGGTAAGATTAATGAATTTATTTCAAGAAGATGTAAGAGATAGAATATATAAAAATGTATGACATATTTAAATGTAAAAAGCACACAATAAAAATCATACGTTGTAGTTTTACTTCATGTATCAAGTCACAAAGAGACAGACAGACGTAAAAAGCCAATTACAAAGTAATAACGATTATAGAAAACAGCTTTGTTATAACAAAAACATGTATAAATCATCTCCAGTTCGCACCCCAGATACATGAGACATACGAAATAGAGTCCATTAATTTAAATTATCTCTGGATATATAGGAGGGGGGGGGTAGTGTGTTCAGCACAATTCCCAGCCGCTGTTACTTAGCCTAACACTAATCAGTGGAGTGGCGTAGACTAGTGGCAGAAAGCACTGTTGACGCCCTGAAAGTGCTGGTATCGACTCCCGGGCTTTACAGCGAAATATTCGTCATGTAAATTCAGCTCTATAAATAGCTATGTTGATTGAGCGAATGCTTTCACAGATGTTAAACCATTGACGAAAAATAACATCTCAAGCTATTTTGTCCATAAGTCGATTGTTATCTTTCTCGAGTGATAGGAAAAATGTTCTAATTTTTTAAAATACTTTTATTTTCAAATAGAAATAATTACATCAGCATAATCAGCATATAGGCCTACACATCGTTCAAAGATTTACAGAAATTATTATTACATGAACAAAATGGTGAACATTATTAAAAAGGGATTTGTCGATCAAGAATTCAAATGAAAGTAATTAGAATTAAAGAAATACAAAAAATATATTTTTACCATGATAGGCTTATATGTTTTTTCAGTTTTGTATAGAACTGTACCTTGTCGTGTTTTGCTTTTATTCTACTGTGCCAAATAATCTGTCTATATATAGCTACCGTCCTTGCTTTTTGCTCTAGGTCCGTCCTGTCTCTTTGTTTAGGTATTTTGTTTAGAGTTATAACTATATCGATGTTGAAGGTCTAGGTTTTTTTTTTAATTTTGGTTTCTAGCGCCTTTTTCATGTTTTTATGGTGGGGCATGCTTCAGTAAATAAGCAGATATATTCAGGGGTCGGCAACCTGCGGCTCGCGAGCCGCATGCGGCTCTTTTGATGTCAAGGTGCGGCTCCCCAGCTCCTTGCACAAATATTAAGTTATTTTGTTTTCAAAACTCATAACAAAAATTATACTGAAAAGAAACACAAGTTTAAACTGAAGAAAAAAAACTCATCATAGAACAGTGCGAATATGTGCACTAAAAAGTTTTTGAACAGCCGCTTGGGCACCAGGCCCAGCCCCACAGCAGTGTTGTGGACAGCCCCGTGACAACAATTCCATTCTTGCCACTGCCAAAGTGCCGACTTTTACGAATATCGTTAAATGGGGGAATGTTATTTTATTCAGAATGTATTTCCCTATTCATCAGTAATTATTTATATGACGTGAGTGACGTAGTTTTTAGTTATTAGCTGTGCGTTTCGGTTTCGGGTGTGTTTTGTCTGCATAGTGGGCAAAAAAGTTTCTGCTTTTTTGCTAGGGGTGTTGAATTGTAGATTAGTCTGTATGTTATTTCCCTGGCTTTGGGTGTGATGGTTTTGAAGTGTAGGTTTCTGGAGGTGTCTATTGTGTCTGTTTTTTTGAGCGTATTTCTTACACCATTGAATTCTGTGGTATAGTGGGATTGAACATTTTTGCACAACATTTTTGTAGATATTTGTGATTTTTCGTGAACAAGTTTTCCGTTATTTTACTTTTTGTTTGTTTAATAGTGTTCCTCTCTTGCCGCATCCCACTAGAGCACGGGTTCCCAACCTGGGGGTCGCGACCCTCCTGGGGGTCGCGAAGGTCTTTCTGGGGGGTCGCCAACTGGTATACTAAACCTAAGTAATTTGAAACAAAACATACATATTTAGAAGAATTTTTGAAATTCGGCTTCATTAACATCACTGGAAATGTAATAGAGAAGAAACAAAGCGCACTGTACAAAGTTGTTCTCAGTCACGAATCTATGAAATCTTCAAAACTAAAACGTCATTTGAGACGAGTCATTCGGAACACACCAAAAAATATATGGAGTTCTTTCGTCGGTAAGAAGCTAGTTGCAAACGCCAGAGACTGGATCGAACAGACGTGAGTTCGTGTTCGCAGTTGCTGGTCTGTGGCTATATTCATGCGGATGATAGCAAAGATAAAAGAGTTGCTCTTTTGTGAAGATAGCATGGAGAAAATAAATATCTTTTTTGAAACTGGATGATTAAAATGGGTTAGAACGGCTGTGGGGGTTTGTACGGATGGCGCGCCATCTATGTTTAGCTCAAAATCGGGCTTTCAGAAAACAGAAAAGATTTAGCTCCCTAACCACTGCCCTAACCAATCGACATCAAGAGTCCATTGCTAGTGTAAGTTGTAAATTATATAAAATCTGGAGCCTTCTAAGAACTGAGCAAAAACATTAATATAGATCACGAGGTTCTGCTCTTCTACACTACAGTACGCTGGCTGTCAAACGAAATGTTGTAAATTGTGTTTTTAATTGAAATCTGAAATCAAATTGTTCTTGGGAGTGCAAAGGAAACAAGACTTTTTGGTATACTTAAAACGACATAGAGTGGTTGGAGAGAGTATCATACCTAGCAGATATGTTCGAACATCAAGATAAGCTTAACCTGAAGCTTCAGGGAAAATGAACGAATATTATAACTTTCCATGATAATCTCTGGGCATTTTTATCAAAGCTGCAAAATCGGTAAAAAAACAAATCTTGGAAATATTGTAAATTTGAGAAACTCTGCGGTGTGGTGGTAGATGAATCTGATTGTGAGATAATTAAAATTTTGAAAGAAGCGATTTCTGGGCATCTTGAATCTCTTGAAAACGAACTGCATCGCTATTTCTCTGAGCTGAAAAAAGAAGAATCTGCATTTACGCATTACCCATTCTCTTCTTCCCTTGATGTTGCCAGCATTCCCAATGAATGACAAGATGAATTATTTGATTTGCAGAATGATTCCGAGTAAGATAAAAAACTGCACACACAATTTTGGTGTAGTATTCACCATTCATACCCAAACGTAAAATTGATCGACTTTTCGAGAATATATTTTCAACACTATTCTTAGATTAAAAACAAAATTAAGATAATTATAATGACATAGGTTGGCGTTAACAATTTTTTAGCGCAATTTCCATACGGACAATTGCGATTATTAACTCGTCATTTCTGGATGTATGGATGTGTGTCCGCAGCCTTTAAGTCGTATCTCCTCCTCAACGAAGCAATATCGAGGACTAGTTCCAAAAGCAAATATGTTAAGCAAGTTCCGAGAATGATTGTGGGCCAAAAAAATTCCCGGAATTCCTTCCTGGATTTCCCGGAAAAGCCAAAAAACCTCGAACAAATGCAGTTTTTGCTCCATATCTCGGCAACCAGACCACTTAGCGACTTAAAACATTTACCAATCGATTCCTGCCATAATTTAGACCAATATTGCCGAAGAAAGTTTTCAAAAATATCCTTTTGTTTGGTTACAAAAAATTAATTAAGAACATTTAAACTGAGCATCGTGTAGGCCTAGGATGATTTAAACTGAGCATCGTGTAGGAGTTTATATTTACAGGATGATATTTACAAAAAAATAAAAATTAAAAATTGTTATGGATAACATAAGGAAATTGCGCTTAAATTGTCACTAGACTTTTTATTAACTTGTTTTAAAATTAAAAACTTAACCACGAAGGTTTAGTGAATAGTATGCAATTTTACTCATGCTATTAAAACAGATATCAAGAGTAGTTCATATTGAAAGTCTACTAGAAAATCTTATTTTAGTGCTTATTAATTTCCATACTAATTTCGGCTTTTTAATTCTATGGGGGTCGCGGGTCACTTACTTTTTATAAAAGGGGGTCGCCACTCGAAAAAGGTTGGGAACCACTGCACTAGAGCAAGGATTGACGGTAAGAGTAGGTTTACAAGAACATATATGTACATATTTTCAAGTTATATTATGTGGCTAATACAAAACGTCTAAGGGCCGAGAAACAAGCAACCCTTCTATACCATAGGATTAAATGGGCCAGAGAGCACAATACAATAGATATAAGCGACATCTTAAGAAACTTACATAAGAGGCAATTAACACCCAAAGGAAGAGAAATTAGCTGTAGGTTAATATTTAACACAATCCCAATCTCACGCAACACCAAGTCAAGCAAAAATATTACATGTACGAGAAAGTATAAATAAACCAAGCTGTCGAAATTTGAAGTTAATCGATGCTGGAAGTATGTTCTTGGTATTAATATTAAAGCTGGTTGATACTAGTGTCTGATAGTTATTTGGATTAACAACTAACAATTACTAAGAGTTGTAATTAACATTTTGTTACTAATCACCAAAGGTTTAAATCAGGGGCGTAGCGAGGGGGGGGGCGGGGGGTGCGGACCGCACCGGGTGACACCATTTAGGGGGGTGACACCAAGGCAAAAAATAGCAAAATATATAGAGAAAAACTCGAGGGGGGGTGCAAATCGAAAGTTTGAGGGGGGGGGGGGGGTGCAAATCGAAAACTCGAGGGGGGGGTGCAAATCGAAGGTTTGAGGGGGGGGTGCAAATCGAAAATTTGAAAGTTTGTCCCTGGGAAGGGTGTCTATGCCTCTGGGGGGGTGACACCATTAAGTGCCGCACCGGGTGACACCCGACCTCGCTACGCCACTGGTTTAAATACTTTTTTGTAGTTTTATTTTCTATAATTTATACTAACGTTTGTTTACTTGTTTTTGTTTGAAAATATATTATTCTTATTTTCATTTCGTTCAATCGCTTCATTTTATAATTACTTCCCTTAAAAAAAAACAATGTTTGTTTTTTCCCCTAACAAAATAGTTAAACGCGCGAGATATTTTGACTCAAACAAAAGACGAGAGCAAACCGCTGTGAACTGTGTTACACCTTTGCGCACTCTCGGGACTAATATTAATATTCCGTGTCAGTTTTTAGTTCCATGTTAGGTGGGGTGGGGGGGGGGGGTGGAGTGTGTGTTGGAAACTAATATGGGGGAGTTGAATGTTTGGGTGATTTTGGTGGAGACTATTTTTATATCGTTTAAATTTGGGAGATTTTTGGTGTCGGAGAGTTTAGTTTGCGAGAATTTAGTGTGAGAAAATTTAATGTGGGATAATTTAGAGTAGGAGAATAAAGCGCGGGAGAATTTAGTGTTGGGGAATTTAGTGTGGGAGAATTTAGTGTGGGAGAATGTAGTGTAAGAAAATTTAATTTGGGAGAATTTAGTGTGGGAGAATTTAGTGTGGGAGAATGTAGTGTAAGAAAATTTAATTTGGGAGAATTTAGTGTGGGAGAATTTAGTGTGGGAGAATTTAGTGTAGGATAATTTAGTGTGGAATATTCATTGTGGTAGAATTTTGTGCGGGAGAATTTTTGTGGCAGAATTTAGTGTGGGAAAATGTTTAAATCCCGGCAAGAACAACTTTAGAAGCTTCACTTTAAAAAAAAAAATACTTTATTGGCACTTTACAACAAGTACAATAGCAGCAACATATTTTACATAATACACATAACTTGCATAGTATGGCATGTACACATATTGTATGATGGCAACATCAAAAGCTTAAATAAAACATCAAAAATATAATACAGGCCTTGTACCATGTGACATATGCTTATAATGGTACAAAAGTAAACAAATTTAGCAACAAAGGTTTTTACATAGGATAATATGTGAGCTTGTACAGAGTTCCCTACAAATCTAGAGGTTTAAAAGCTCGGTTTAAACTTTAAGAAGATGAATTGTGGTTGCCAAAGCAAAAGGAATATATTATAGGTCATATATAGTTTATATTCCTAAAAAAAAAAGGCATAAGCATAGCTTCCATGGTATTTAAGGACTAATGCGTTAAATGAAAATTAAGAATAGGATGACATGAGGTTATGGCAAAAGACGGAGAGGGGGGGGGGTTAGTTCCTTAGCTTGGAGTGTTAGACTCGGTGAAGTATTTTGTCTAATGCGTTGTTTTACCTGCCAAAGCGTCAAGGGATGTAACCTTTACTAGTGTATAATGTGTGTGTTTTATTTGTTGTTTCCCTTTGGCCAGTCTTCTTGTCAGTCCTTAAATTTTTCCTAAGGTCATGTCCTCTGTAAGTCTTAGTACCTGTCGGTCATTGTCGTTCACCTTACCACGGGTTGTTTAGTCTTTCTGTTCCGTCCTAAAGAAAATTTTGAAAAGGGGAATTAATTTTGTTCTAAATTTAGTAAAATGGGTAGTCTCCCATTGGGAGGGGGGAGTTGGGAAGTCGGTCACTGTCTCGCTAGAATGGTTCCGTCGTCTGCTACGTTAGAAAATGTACTGTTTTAGTGTTTTAATGGGTTCTCGTCTGCGTCCTAAAGCCGTCAATTTCCGCTATGCTAAAATTCTTCTAGGTGATAGTCAGTCCCCAGTCTTTGTCTCAGTACTGCTCTAAAAATAGATTCTATGTCTTTGTCATCATAAACTTTCCGGTCGAATTTTGTTTTATTGCGGGTTGTCCAAATAGTATGTCTATAAATAGCTACCGCTGTCAAACTGTTTTCGTCCGTTCTTCTGTCTCTTGACTTAATTATGTTGTTGAGAGTGATTGCTTTGTTGATTATTTCTGTATGTTTTGTCTTGAGAACTCTACCTAATGTTTGCTTTGTTAGTTGTATCGTTTTGCATTCTAAATAAATGTGTTTTTCTGTTTCTTGTGTGTTTTGTCGGCACATTTGGCATGTTATTTTTGTGTTGGTATTAGCCTTAGTGTTTGTTAAAATTGGTGTTGTATTGTATATAAGTCTGTACCCTATTTCTTTCTCTTTAGGTGTAATATGTTTTCCGTGCAGATTCCGAAATGTGTCACTAATGTCTATGGTGTTGTACTCTCTGGCCCACTTAATTCTATTGTATAAAGGTTCTAATTGTTGCTTGACCAGAGAGTTGTAAATTTTCTTTGAGCTTTCTCCTATAATGTTTTTGTTTGTTTTAAAGATCTCTAAAGTGACTTTGTAGAATGGACACCAGCGAGAAAAGTCTCAAAGGTATTTGAGAGGTGTATAAATTCATTTAAAAATCATGCACAGCGTAGTTACAATTAATATGGTTATAAAATCCTGTCTATCTGGTTTTTTTCGGACTTTACTAAAGATTGGATGTATTTGATGTTTATAATATTTTCGGTAACTAAATAAAAATTAAAAAAAAAGCAAAAACAATTTGGTTTTCACGTGTAATGGCGACATAAACAATGGCATCCTGCTATTGGATAGGCCGCCATTGATTTTATTGTACACATTGTAAGCTAAAAATAGAAAACTAGGTCATGGGGTTTTAAATTTGCATAGTTATTTAAAAACTTGTTCTGCAAAGTTTTGTAAACAAATAGTTATCGATCACTAAGTTACTGTACAGCCAATCAATATTTGTCTTACGAAAGTGAAACATCCGGTTATAACTTAGGCTTGATCAAAATAAATAGAAATGTAGCCTTAAACTCAACAAATTATTTTCAAGTTCTCTGGATTTGCAACTTTTATAACATTTATTCTAAAAATATAAAATTTCTAAATTAATTTTAGGCTTAAGTTTTTATTTTTTATTTTTTTTTACGGTCTAAATCTAAAAAGCACGTTTTTATTCCATGTCGACAACATTGGGGACGGAATCTCGTCAACTCGCTCGCCTCCATTGGCCTAGATCTGTCCCTCCGTAATGTGGTGTAGTGTTTGTTTGTTTTAGTATTGTGTTGATTCTTTGTCCTATGTAGTATTGTGCTAGTGGGTGATAGTGTGGTTCTATTCTAATTCTGTCTAAATGTTTAAGTCTAAATATATTGATTTTCGTCTTTAAGTCGTGTAGTCCAATTCCCCCGTCTAACTTACTGTGTATTAATGTTTGGTGGCTGATGTTCCTAATAGTGTTTTTGAAAATGAATTCCCTAATTTGTTTGTTTGTTTGTTTTATAAAGTGCGTTGGTATTGTACCAACTGTGGCTATAAAAATTACTTTTGGTAGAATGTATCTGTTAACTAGCGCTGCTCTACCAAAGATAGTTGTGTTGTAATTTTTGAATCTGTCCAGTTTCTGTGTGATTTTGTCAGTCAGTTTCGTCCATGTGTCTTTGCCTTCTGTTGTTGGGGTGTCTGTGAAAGTAATTCCGTAAATTTTCAGTTTGTCTACTACTGTCATTGGGTTGTCGTATGTTTTCTTTCCTCGCCATCTGCCTATGCCTAAGATTTTTGATTTTTCTGTATTAATTTTCCCCCCGCTGCCTTTGCCAAATTCTAAGAAGATATCTGTCACTGTCTTAATCTCTTTCTCAGTCTGTAGTAAAAAGTTGGTGTCGTCCGCGTATGCAATTATTTTCTTGGCTGTCATGTTTGGTATAGGCAATCCTTTTATTCGACTGTCCTTTCTAATGCTTTCTAACATGGGTTCTATACTAAGAATATATAGTAGTGGGGCTAGCGGACAGCCTTGTCTAACTGATTTTTTTATTTGTATAGCTTGAGTGATTGCATTGTTGATTATAAGGTGGCTTTGAGCTGTTGAGTATATGATTTCAATCCATGTTTTAAAATAGGGCCCTAAGTTGTATGCATCTATTGTTTTCATTAGCCATGCATGGTCTACTCTGTCAAAAGCTTTTTGCTGATCTATACTAAGGATTGCCAATTGGGGGTCCTAGGACCTTTGACCACAGGTGCTTTGACCATAGGGGGTTTGACCATAGGGGGTTTGACCACAGCGGAGCTTTGACCATAGGGGCTTTGACCATAGGGGGTTTGACCACAGCGGGCCTTTGACCATAGCGGTGCTTTGACCATAGGGGGTTTGATCATAGGGGGTTTGACCATAGGGGGTTTGACCACAGGTGTTTTCTCAGCAGATGGTCTTTGATCACAGGTGGTCTATCAACTGGTGTTTGATCACAAGCGCTGCGTCCGGCTTTGATCATAGGTGTTTTGTCCACATAGGGTCTTTGATCTCAGGTGTTTTGTCCAATGCTGTCCATATATGGTAAGGATTTATTTTAAAAGTTGCTAAATTATATTTTAAATTTCGACATGATGTAATAATATGTTAAATCATCATGTTAAATCATCAGCTGAGAAGCGATACAAGATGCTGCACGAAAAAGTACAACGTGCTGTCCAGACATATGGTCAAACAGATGTACTGACATATTTGCGTGCTATAGCACATCTGTCATTTAGTTAACCATTTTATGTATTGCATCTTTGACTATATGGTTGGCAAATTTTGTACCATTTTTTATCCTTTTTATATGCTATGTATTTTCAAGTACTTCTACATTATTTATTTGTGAAACTTGTTATATGTCGCATTATTTGTGTTTCGTTTATATTTAAAATAAATCTATGAGGCCTAGCACCAGCCTTTATGTGGAGACTAAAATATAGTTCTTGGCTTTTTTTAAATATACATGTTAATTTCTATTAACGTACTCTCAGGAAACATGTATAAAATCGTGTTAATTGTATCACACCTATGATCAAAGCCAGACACAGCGCTTGTGATCAAACACCAGTTGATGGACCACCTGTGATCAAAGACCCTCTGCTGAGAAAACACATGTGGTCAAACCCCCTATGATCAAACCCCCTATGGTCTAAGCACCGCTATGGTCAAAGGCCCGCTGTGGTCAAACCCCCTATGGTCAAAGCCCCTATGGTCAAAGCTCCGCTGTGGTCAAACCCCCTATGGTCAAACCCCCTATGGTCAAAGCACCTGTGGTCAAAGGTCCGCGCACCCAATTGGGTGTCTTTTTGAGTAGAATATAAAATTACGTCTCTGATAAGGTGTGTGTGGTTTTGTATGTTTCTGCCTGGCATACTGTATTGTTGGTCTCTGTGAATAATACTTTCTATGAAAGGTTCTATTTTCCTAACTAGTGTTTTAGTCAAAATTTTATAGTCGCTGTTCAGTAGGGATATGGGTCTGTAATTTTGGACTTTGGATCTATCCGTGTCTGGTTTGGGGATTAGAGTGATATAAGCTCTATTGAAGTCAGTCGCGCTAAAGCCTCTGTCATGTATGTCTATAAGGCTGCATTTAATAGGGGTAGTAAGTCGTTTTTAAAAGCTTGGTAGAATTCATTTGTTAGTCCGTCAGGTCCGGGGGCTTTATTTGGTTTTAAAGTGTCAATAGTTTTCCTTAAATCGTCCTCCTTTATAGGGTTAGGGAGCTTATCTCTGTCTTCGTCTCTAAGTCTCGTTGCGTGCTTTAAAAACTTATTTTGGATGTCATTGTCGGCGTCTTCTTTGTCAAAAAGTTGTTGATAATATTCTGTAAAACATGTCTGTATTTCGTCCGCGTCGGTCGTCTCTGTTCCGTCCTCTTTCTTTATTTGGTTGATTTGTTTATTGTGTGCATTTATTTGTTCTAGCGTGTTGCAATGATGGGATGGCTCTTCTACTCCTACTATGTCTACTTGCATCGTTCGCTTCTATCCTTTGGTTCTCACCAGGCTTATCTTCGAACCCACTGAACGCAGGGTAGACTCGTACCCCCAACGTCCAGCAAAAATGTAATTATATAACTATTAATATTTGTGCAAGGAGCTGGAGAGCCGCATCTGGACGTTAAAGGAGCCGCAGGTTGCCGACCCTGTTCTTTACCAATCTGTTACAAGACATTTGTGGTCTGAGTAATACAGATTTTTCAGTAAATACAGTTTATAGAACACGCTATTGCTATGTTTACCAGGCCACGAATATAAAAAAATCTTCTTTGTATTAATATTACAGCTGGTTGAGAATAGAGACTACTAATTTTTGTGTTAACAACTAACAATTACTAGGAGTTGTAATTAACATTTTGTTATTAATCACCTAAATGTTTAATTACTTTTCTTGTATTTTAATTTTTTATAATTAATGCTTACGTATATTTTTTTTTGTTTATATTATATTATATATATTTTTTTTCTATTCTTTTTTTTTCGTTTAATTTTATAATTACCTCCCTTCAACAAAATTATTGTTTGTTTTTTCCCCTGACAAAAAACTTGTACGCGCGAGATATTTTGACAGATAGGCCTACAGCTCGCGAGCCGCTTGCCTCTGTTTTGATGCCAAGATGCGGCTCTTCAGCTCCATGCACAAATATTAATAAATATTATTTTTTAATATTTAAAAATCATAAAATATTAGTCTGCAACACTCACTAATGAACAATATTATAATAAATATAACCAATAAACACTCGCTATTCTATTAAAAGACTAAATAGTAGGGGAAAAACATGTCAAATACTCTATATAGTAACCAGCGTTCACAAGCGCTAAATTACAAAAGTAAGTGTACACTTTTTAAGCTATAATACTAAACACAAAGCTTTCTACTGCTAGTCCGAATGTCTCGAGTTCCGGGCTCAGTTCTGTTGGGCTCCGTGAGTTCACCCAGCTCTGATGGGTACCTGGCGCACCTTAGGTAACTAAGGCGGATAGGCTTAGTATTGACCACATTATCTCCCTGTATGTCGAGGTGATTGAAACACGATCTTTACTTTATCTGCCATTTGTGTATTGGGCACGAAGGGGAAAAGATTATGAAGATAAGTTAAATAAAAGCGCGGGTCGATCAGTGGCGGATCTAGAAAAAAGGGGCCACCACGCAAAAAACTTTTTTTAAGCCCCCCCATATAAATATACAGGCCTATATATGTGGTTATGTATATATATATATAAGGTTGACCTTACCATAAAAGTGGCCGAGATTGGCCTTCCATACAAATGGCCAATGTTGGCCTTTCCATAAAGTGGCCAAGTTGGCTTAAGTTGGTCTCTATGCACCTAACATCGCCTCTCGTTGAAATCACGAACACGGCAAAAGACAACTCAATACAAAGTTGTTCAATCGCAGTGATCAAATACCTAGTACGATCTTTATGCTGTTATCATAACAACTGCCACAAGTTTGAACCAGTAAAGTTATGCTGGAAGTTTTAAATGACAACACTATGATAGCAATATTAGAATTAAATCAACTTTTTCGTGTAATTAAAAATGTATAAAATTTCACAAAACTCGTATGACAAGATCACAGAGCTCAAAATTCCTAAAAAAGTATGTTTTATATATTTTTTTAAAAATTACGAGAGAAAATCTTTTAAATAATATATCACATTAAAAATTTATGTAAGCTATATACATGCTATATATACATATTGAACTAAAACGAATGTAATTTATCTTATAATATACAAGTTATAAATATAAATAACATTATAGAATAAATAGGTTTTCAATAATCGAACTTTGTAAACAATGTCACGTGGCCATACTAAAGTCGCGTGCTAGACTCTCCGTTAGCTTGTCTGTCTGACGTGGCACCAGTGTCTGTCTTCTCGGTAGAGTCTGTCTGGAACCGCTTGCAGAAGAAGACTTTCTGCATGGCGCGATCATAGGGTTCTAAAGACCGTAGCGGCTGGGGTAGGAACATCCAGTCTTGGAGCTTTCTGGGCAGGCTCTGGGGACGTTTAGCCTCCAGGCATTTGATGACGCCGATGATGATGAAGAGAAGGCAGACGGGCCCGAGGACGCCGAGGAGGACGTACCAGCCCGGGATGGAGAGAGCGAAGACTAAGGCGGGGAAGAGGAAGAACATGAGGAGGATGTTAGACGATGGCGAACCATCGGTACTCGGCCGTGCAGTTGCCTAGAAATTTGGCAAGCGGGATGGGGAAGCGGAGATAGGGGATAGGATAGAACAGGAGGATGCCGGTGATGTTGAAGAAGAGGTGGCAGAAGGCTGCTTGTAACGCGTTTCTGAGGCCGTCCGTGTTGGCTAAGGCTGAGAGAATCGCCGTGGTCGTGGTGCCGATGTTTGACCCCGATGCCGACGAGCGGGGTGAGGGTGGAGGTGAAGATGGAGGAGCTCTGGACGATGATGGTCAACCCGGCGCCGATGATGATGGCGAGGTATCCGGTGAGGTAGCCCAGCGGTCCGGGAAAGTCCGCGTTGATGAATTTTTTGATGATGAGAGCGATGGGGCCTTGGAGAAGGGAGTGAAGCAGTTTGACAATGGCGACCAGACACAGGCAGAGAATGTTAAGGGAGATAACCAGCAGGATTGCTCCAATGGCTTTGTCGTTTAATGTAGAGTACATTCCCTTGAATAAAAACTCACCTAATGGTTAAAAAAAAATTAATCATAAATTACAAACAACATAGATGCATTCGAGTATTAAATTATAGTTAGTTGTGCCAAAAAATGTAATTATATATTTTATATTCATATAAAGAAAACCGGGATTTTTGTAAACTTTAGAAAATTATAAATAAGTTTAATTAAAAACTTGATATATTACCAGGTTTTAAAATGTGAACCGCGGTTCTAATGCTATTTTTTAATGTAAATTTCATATAGATAAATAGCCAACCTAACGATAACCCTAGCACACTACTGTTCTAATGTTATTCTTAATTTCTCATTTCATACATATAAATACTCAACCCCCTGCACAACCTTAGCACAAACTCAAGATTAAAATTATTAAAAGCCAGCTAAATATGCCATGAAATTCATTTTTAAAAAAATCATTTTACAATTAACTTCTGGAAGGATGAAGTGTGTGTGTGGGGGGGGGGAGATTAAACCATCCAGTCAGTGGGGAAATGATCTCATCGATTATATTGATTTTACGCTGCCGAATCTTACAAAATATCCAGAACATTAACGACTTTTCCAGTTTGTTCCAGTGTTTCATCAGACTCTTTTCTCCGGTTGGGGGGGGGGGGGGCACTTTAAATTTTCGGGGGGGGGGGGGGCGGTATACCTTCTTTCGGGTGGGGGGGAGGAGGACACTGTTAAAAGTATATATTTTCTATATAAATTATATAAATTTCATTTCGTAGGGGGGGGGGGTATAATTTTTTCGGTGGGGGGGGGGGGGGGCAGATGCCTGGAAGAAACTCTGGTTTGTTCGATTTGAAACTTTCAAAGTAACAGTGGTTGCTTTAGACTTTTTTTTTTACTTATTTGTCTGGGAGGAGGTGGGGGTGGGGGAGAGGGGGGAGAGGGCAGTGGTAAAAGTGTAAAACTTATTTCGTTTGGTGGATGGGGGAATTTTCTGCAAAGTGGGTTTACCCTTTCACATATGCTCAGTGTTTCTTTCATCCATTTTTTTCTGGGGGTGGGGCATTTAAAGTTCCGGTTGGGGAAGGGTTGACAAGTATATATTCAGAATATTCTCCATTAAAAACAAAATTCTATTTCGTCCGAGGGGCTGGGGCTAAGTAAGGGTTTTCGGAATCAGTGGCGTAGCGAGGTCGGGTGTCACCCGGTGCGGCACTTAATGGTGTCACCCCCCCTCCCCCAGAGGCGTTGCGACCCTTCCCGGGGACAAACTTTCAAATTTTCGATTTGCACCCCCCCCCCCCTCAAGTTTTCGATTTGCACCCCCCCCCCTCAAGTTTTTCTATCTATATTTTGCTATTTTTTGCCTTGGTGTCACCCCCCTAAATGGTGTCACCCTGTGCGGTCCGCACCCCCCGCCCCCCCTCGCTACGCCCCTGTTCGGACTAATCCAAATACTTCACCGAGGAAATGCCTGAAAGAAACTCTGCCCTTACATAGCTGAAACTAACTCCGCCCATGCCTCGCTGAGCCTTTCCACCTCCCTCATGCGACACTGAGCCTGGCGGGCAGTACTCTCTCTAGGGGGAAAAGGTGGCCTACAACGTGTATTTTGTGTGCGCAGCGTTCTCAAAGTCTTACAATACAACATGACTGCTCGTTCAAAAACCACTGCGTGGCTGATTTTAAAAAATTACTGCGTGTCTGATCTATAAAAATCTACTGCATGGCTGATCTTAAAAAATCTACTGTGTGGTTGATTAAAAAAATTTAATTCGTGGCTGCTTTTAAAAAAACTACTGCGTGGCTGAACTTTAAAAAAATACTGCGTTGCTGATTTCTAAAAAAAAAATTACTGCGTGGCTGATTTAAAAAAAAAAACTACTGCGTGGCTGATTTAAAAAAAAAAAACTACTGCGTGGCTGATTTAAAAAAAACAACTGCGTGGTCACGTAAATGCGCAGCATAAAGACACCATAGCAGCCGGGCCTTGCTTTCAGTACTCACATTCCTTGAAGCACGTCATCTTCTCCACGTCCCTCGTGTACAGCGTGCACGAGAAGTCCTCACCCACAAGCTCGTCCATGACGCTGACGTTGCTCACGGCGCAGCTGGAGAGGGAGAAGTTGTGGGAGCTGGAGCTGAAACAGCTGCTGACGCCGGAGCAGTCCAGGGTCTGGTTGGTGGTGGTCTGGTGGATATGGTGGAGTGGATATTGATGAGACTTTTAGGATAAGTGGATTTGGATAAGTGGATAAGTCTGAAATTATATGGGTGGATGAGTGGATGGGAATAAATGTATATGGATGAGTGAATATGGAGGAATTAGATACTGATGAGTAGATATATACACTATGATATGTATGGCTGGATATTGATGGATGTATATGGATACGTGAATAAGTATGTGAGGATATGTATATGCTTTAATGCAGATGAGCATATTATGAATGAGCAGTAACCGCGAATGTTCGTATTGAAGTTTCAAGTATAACTGATGCTTTTTACGCAAAAAGAAATTAATAAGGGATGAAGCGGGATAAAAAATGAGGTACACTACCATTTTTTTTGTGTATAGCTTTTTGTCAATAATTAAATCGCTCAAAGTATTAGACTTTCCTATACTTAATCTATCTCAAATGACCCTTAACCTGAGGCTTACCTATCCTTTCCTTTCATCCTACGACCTTGAACCCAATGCTTACCTATAAATAACATTACTTAGATTATTTTGACCCCGAGGCTTACCCACCCTACATCAAACGACCTTGAACCCGAGGCTTACTTATATTTAACATACATCAGATGACCTTGACCACGAGGCTTACCTATCTTTAACCTACATCAAATGACCTTGACTCGGATACTTAGCCACCCTACCTCAGACGACCTTGACCCCAAAGCTTACCTATCCTCGACCTACAACAGTCGACCTCTGACCTCGTGCCCTGGAAAGCGTCACAGTCGACCTGTGTGACGAGCATCTGGATGCTCCATGTCTTGTTACTCCAGGGCGTGCTCGTGCAGTCCTGGTGCCATGTCTGGTTCCGGCCCACGCATGCGCTAAGCTGCGGACGGAAGTGAATGATTCGGTTACTAGAGCTGTACCCTCTAAGCTGTACCCTCTAACCGGACGGTACATAGGGCAAGTGAAGTAGAGTTCATCTGATTCTGGGACCTCGGTATATTATGAGGTACCAACCAGAGCTGGGTGGGCTCAGGTATTTTATACTGACGAACCTGGATTCCAACTCGAGACTTTCAGGTAGCTGTCTAGCGCTCTACCACTAAGCCGTAAAGTCAAGTATTGTTCCCTTTTCTAACCTGAAGGTCTATGGGGCTAGTGAAGTAGAGTTCATCTGTTCATTTGACCCCGGTATGTAAACGGATAGTGTAGTCAACAGTATACCCAGCGCCTATACATTCTCTGATGTGAGTTAGATACCCATCAGAGCTGGGTGGACTCAGGGATGTTCAACTGACGACCAATTTTTCGTACTCGAGACTTTCCTGTTAGCAGTCGAATGCTCTTCTACTCCGTCCCATGAAGTCGTGAAGTCCTTACAACAATCTCTAACGTTAACGCATTGAAATCTGGTGTATACAACTTGCGCTAATCATTTAGCTTACGAACAAAAGTTAACCGAGACAATTGAACCACCAAGGTCAAACATTAGTTTCAACCATTAACCTAATCTCAACCATCAACCTCTTTCGAATTTGGGTTCAAGTCAATAATATGTACTTGTCCACCCAGTTCTGAAGGGTACGTAACTCATGTTAGGGAAATAAAGGCAGCTTGACATAGTGCTGACCACACTATCTCTTCATATGCTGAGGTTTCAGAAGCAGATGAACTCTACTTCATCTGTCCCATGTATATTTGTCTCGAACATGATGATAATTATGATGATGATGATGATGATGATGATGATGATGATGATGATGATGATAAAATTAGAAATCACATAACAGAAATATAGGACTATCGCAATCCACTTTAGAAGCCAATAATTTTTTTTTTCTTTCTTTACGGACACCACTGGTTCAGTAGGTATCTTTCATAGCCTGGCAGGCCTCAGCACGGCAAACTCCGACTAACTGGTTTGGATATCGGTTTGATTACTGTATCGGTCGCTTCTGTCTTTCGGTTCTCACAAGGCTTATCTTTCACCCCACGCGTACCCAGAGTCTAGTACCTTATAGCTCAACCGTAGGAAACCAATAACTAACATACTTCGTCACTCAGGTCAAATTATTGCATACTGACAGGTAGAGGAATGCATTCTGAATACAATAACATTCCCCATGTAACGACAATCGAAAAAGGCGGCCCTTGGGCAGTGGCAAACATGGAATAATCGCCGTGGTGCTGCTTACAGCGGCTGTGGGGTTGGGCCTGGTGCCCAAGCGGCTGCCCATTTACTTTCTACCTCACCTATTCTCACTGTTCTCTGGTGAGTTTTTTATCCTATTTAAAGTTGTTTTTCTTTACAGTATATATTTTTATGACTTTAGAAAACGAAACCATATTTTATTAACCATTGTGCATAGAACTGGAGAGCCTCAGCGTGACATCAAAGGAGCCGCCGGTTGCCGACTCTGCGCTAACATATTTAGTGAGACTTCAGTAAAGCAGATATAAGAATACACAGTATTTTAGGCAATTATAAACATCGCTTAAAAATCTTCTTGGTATCAATATTATAGATGGTTGATACTAGTGTTATCTAATTATAGGATTAACATCTAAATATTACTAGGAGTTGTAATTAACATTTTGTTATTAAACACCACATTTTTTAGATATTTTCCTTGTAATTTATATTTTTATAATTAATGTTTACGTTTTTTACTTGTTTTTCTTTCAATATATATTAATACTTTTTTCATTTCTTTTTATCGTTTAATTTTATAATTACCTCACTATAAAAAAATATTGTTTGTTATTTCCCCTGACAAAAAAAGTTCTACGCGCGAGATATGTTGACAGAAACATAAGACGACAGCAAACCGCTGTGAACTGTGTTAGGGGTCATCCATAAATGACGTCACACTCGTAGGGGGAGGGGGCGTTCGTAATTTTGTGACGATGTGTGATGAGGGGGAGGGGGGGGAGGGGTTTAGATGTTGTGACGTCACATTTTTGCATTATAAAAAAGCAATGTTAGAAAACGAATTTTAGACGTTATTTCGCGTTTTAGAAAACTGTTTTAATAAATTGTAGAGCATGTGCACTTTGATCTTAGCCAAAGGGCCGAATTGAAAATTCGGTATGTATGTAATTATGTTTGTCGTGGATACGCAATAGATTTTTTTTTTTATATAATTCCTTACACGCAGTTCACTCCTCGGAGATAGCTGTGTGGAAAGGTTGCATGTTTAAAATATACATAGTATACATAGTATTGCATACAATTATAGTTAAGCATGTCATACAATTTTGAGTTTCCATTATAACAAAACGTTTACATTTTTAATTGACTGCTTCTTTCCCTTCTGAACTGTGAAACTGTACTCTTTTACCTTATGGCTTTCTCTCTCTCTTTCTTTCTGAGACAAGAGATTTGAATGGTGAGCTAATACGTGATGATGAATGCTTTTTTCTGGGAGGTTTTTATCACAAAAGCAGCAACTGAAGTTAGTTTCGCTGTTGTGTTTTTCCGTGTAGTGTCGATGTAAGTCATTGTGGGTTTTTGCATCATTACAGAAGTTGCATTGTTTGAGATAAGTGTGTTTTGTTCTTTCGTGATTTAGTACTTCCTTAACTGTTTGGTACGAGCTGGGGCAGAAGCTGCATGTTAGGTGATCGTGGATTAGTTTCTCGATTTTTTTGGGATCCGGACAAAAGTCCGACAATGGACAAAAGGCCGACATGGACAAAAGGCCAACAAGACAACAGGCCGAAAGCCAAAAGGCCGACATCAAAAAGGCCGACAGCCAAAAGGCCGACATCTAAAAGGCCGACAAGACAAAAGGCCGACAAGACAAAAGGCCGACTCCCAAAAGGCCGACAAGACAAAAGGCCGACAAGCTTTATAAAACAAAAAACTACAATTACAGACATGTTTACTATCTAAAATATGTAATTATATACGACTGTTTAAGTTTCTCATTAATATTCTTAGGTACATAGAATAGGATAAAATAAAACACACGATGTAACCAATGATTTGTTGCCGATATATGTTTGTCTATATATAGGGAAATCACAAGTTTACACAAAAAACAAAAAATAACGTATTAATTTTGGCACACTTGTATCACAATGACAACATAATTAATGAATCCAGCGAATATAGTATACAACTATTTTTTCACGCAATTCGCAAATATAATTCACATTTTGTCGGTATTTAACATGTGGTCCAGTCAAGGCACGTGATCGGTCTACTTCATTCGGTTTCTTTGATTTCTTTGCAAAATATGGTAGTAACGCCACCTATCTCTCTATCCTTAGTACACTCCCGTCATCTCCATTGTTCACCTTATAAGGATCGCAACTAGCATTGTCTCTTCGCGTTCCACCTTGTTGCATGTGGGCGATGATGCCGGCAGCTTTTGACTTTGTACTTTAATGATTATCTCTCATCTTTGACATAGAAGGAGCTATGAAAGACAGCAGTGACAGCATTTTGCAATATCTAGGTGTTGATACTTTGTGTTTAAGACACTCCCGCAATCTCCAGTCGTTTGACCCGATGGTTCACCTTATAAGGATAGCAACTAGCACCGTCTCTTCTCTTGAACGTTTCACCTTATTTCATGCCTTATTTCGATGGTTGTCAAGATAGGAGCTATGCAGTAACACATAATTTGCGATATTAGTATTTTTTTATGCTTGTCGGCCTTATGGTTTGTCGGCCTTATGGTCTGTCGGCCTTATGGTCCGTCGGCTTTTTGGTTGTCTGCCTTATGGCTGTCGGCCTTATGTCCTGTCGACCTTACGGCATGTCGGCCTTTTGTCCGTGTCGGCCTTTTGTCTTGTCGGCCTTTTGGATGTCGGCCTTTTGTCCTACACCCCTGCGCCACCTGAACCACAAGCTTACATCATCAAGCAAAATCCAAAACTCTCCAACCAAGGACGCAGCAAAAGACCCAGAGACAGAAGCAACAGACCCGGATTCAGAAACAGAAACCGCTTCGTCAACAAAAAGAAAAATCAAACGAGTCCAACAGAACAAGGAAAAATAACTAAATTAAAAAAATTGGTGTAGGACAAAAGACCGACATCCAAGGTGCTGAAGGTTGGTCCTTGGGCGTTGACTCCGGGTAGAAAGCTTGGCATTGGTTGGTCCAATGAAGAGTTGAGGAGCAGAATTGGCACGCCTGTCTTCTTCTAGCACTTGCTATAAGGATGTTCAGTGATTTATTTTTGTAATTTAGTTGAATGTAATGTGGGATGGTTGTTGGGTTGTCGGTGTGTATAGTGAAGCTGCGGTTACTAGTGTGGGGGATCGTGGTTATGGATGGTTCTTTGTTGCTGTAGGGTTGTAATGCTTGCATGAGAGTGGCGTTGTTGAGTGTAGAGGGGTACCCATCTAGGGGTCCCATTGATCATGTTTTTGTCCGTGTAGTGTGAAGTGCAGTGTGTATGGGCCGTGAGTTTTGTGTGTGTGTTGTGTAGCGTGGTAACATCAAAGGCTTGAGAGGTGAAAAACCAAGTATCTGCTCTGCCATAATTTAGAAGAAGGATCTGCTGGTTGCTGATTAGTTGTCTCAAGATGTGGCCCCTCAGGTTTGGTTGTCCTTTAGCGGTGATCAGAACTTGAATAGTGGGTGTTTCTGCTGGATACGGGTCTGGGCACTCTTCCTCAGGTAAGTTCAGGATTGCTGTAGTTGAATTTGCTGGAAAGGATTGGGCCCAGGATTTCATTAAACCACCCAAACCGTAGTCCGGGTGGCTCCTCTCCAGGTCTCTCGACTCAGAGGGAACAATCAAGGGTGCAACCCCTCTTTCCTCGCTGGTAATTTTTGCATACGACATCGTAGAGTTGAGGAATCTATTAAAGGATTACTTTATCAAATATATAAAGCTCAATTCTAAAAAATGTATCCCTCATTAGAATCCTATGATTTTAGTTCAATTGTTTTAAACATTTTTATATTAAGTTAACGTAACAATGCAAAAACATTAAAATACGAGAAAGTATAAATAAATTAAGCGGACAAGAACCAGCGTTGCTGGAAGAATGTTCTTGGAATAAATATTAAAGCTGGTTGATACTAGTGTCTAATAATTATTTGGGTTAACAACTTACAATTACTAGGAGTTGTAATTAACAATTTGTTATTAATCACCAAAGGTTTAAATACTTTTTTTGTAGTTTTATTTTCTGTAATTTATACTAACGTTTGTTTTCTTGTTTTTGTTTGAAAATATATTATTATTTTTTTTTCATTTTGCTCAATCGCTTCATTTTATAATTACTTCCCTTTAAAAAAAACAATTTTTGTTTTCTCCCCTAACAAAATCCGACCATGAACATGGAGTGGGATGTTTGTTTTGACTTCCACTTAACCCATGAGACTCACTCACCGAAACCCTGGGGTTCGATCGAACATCAATTAAGAACCACCACTCTACTGTAAGATGCATTAAATACCCTTAGCGTAATAAAATAGGAACTGTACTAGTGAACGCGGAGTTGCTTATTTCATCTACAGTTAGACGCAATAAGCATTACAAGCAGGAACTATACTAACGATCATGTGATGGATATCCAACTACAAAACGCACAAGAACGTTGACGATATAAACAAGACTTAAAAATAAAGCAGTGTTGTTCCATCACAAAATCTAACCGGGGACAAAAGGGTTAAGTTTGTTCGTTAGAAGAACGTTAACCCTACACGGACCGCCACAAGAGAGGCGATGCTATCAATAAGGACAGTCCCGTGTCTCGCAACGTTAACCCTTTAATATCACGGCACCCCTGGGGTTTGATTGGTTTGTATTCGCATTAAGACAACGGTTTCACGGGTGGAGGGTTAAGGTGAGTACTGGCAAAGTCTATACTGGAGCGTGAGTCATGTGACTAAAAAGGGAGGGGGGTGGGGGGGGGGGGGAAGTGGCAAGATCATAGGAAGGACAAATGTGTACATTGATGCTATTCTGATATCTGGCATTTGCATGGGTTGTAGAAATCTGATAAAACAATGGATATACTCGTTACATGGGTCAGGGGACGTAATTAACGTTAGAGGTAAATAAGAAAAACCTGAATTGTAATCCCGGTAGAACGTCCCTGAGTCCTCTCAGCTCTAATGAATACATGAATCACATTAGGGAAAGTAAAGGCGGCTGGGCACAGAGGTTGACCACACTATCCTTTCTATGCCGATGTCACTAAAACAGGTGAACTCTACTTCTCCTGTTCCAATGCCGCCAGTGTCCCGAAAGAATACTTTACTTTCCATAATGCTATTAGTAAACCGGGAAGCTTTCTGGAGAGTGTAATTCTAGTATTAAATATGAAAGCTTTTATTAGACGCTATAACACTAGCAATAAATAATAAGAACGCTTTTATTAGAAGCTATAATACTAGCAATAAATAAGAAAGCTTTTACTAGACGCTATAGTACTGGCAATAAATAAGAACGCTTTTATTAGAAGCTATAATACTAGCAATAAATAAGAAAGCTTTTACTAGACGCTATAGTACTGGCAATAAATAAGAACGCTTTAATTAGACGCTATAATACTAGCAATAAATATAATGAAAGCTTTTACTAGAGTCTAGTAAAAACGTTCTTATTTATTGCTATTATTATAGCGTCTAGTAACTAGACGCTATAATACTAGCAATAAATAAGAACGTTTTATTAGACGCTATAATACTATCAATATATAAGATAGTTTTTATATAGTTTATTTATATATATAATTCTCTAGGTCGCCCAACCATGCGGGCCTATATATAATTCTCTAGGTCGCCCAACCATGCGGGCCTATATATAATTCTCTAGGTTGCCCAACCATGCGGGCCTATATATAATTCTCTAGGTCGCCCAACCATGCGGGACACCACCACATACTCACACCGACTCTCTAACCTCCCGCCCCCTCCCTCACTCTCCAGACATGCGCAACAGCGTGTACCCACCCACCCCATTAGGACAATGTGTCTTTCATGAAGTCTTCACCCGTCACTAAATAGTGGAGTATGCTACGTTGAGGGTCGGCTCGTTTCCTATAAAATACATTGTACATATATGTATATACAATTTTAAATAAATAGCTTTAAATGTATGAAATAATCTCATTTGTTTCTGTGTTGAAAGGGTCTACTATAAACGTCAGAGTGCTTGAATTTGTTTTAGAATTGCTCAAATCTCTCAGTGAAAACACCCTTCATGCTGTTTATAGTAATACTGAAGTAATTCATGTTAATAGTAGCATTGGTTTCATCACGATATTTTTTTTCTTCAGATTTGTTTTGTAATTAAGTAATTTACCGCTCTCCATGTCTTTAACAAAAAAAAATGTTTTTTTTTTTTTCGAAACAAACCACTTCTTCAGGCAATGCATGGGCTGGGTTTTCCTTTTAGTTTTACATTTAGCTCGTTAAGTTTCTTTATGATCTCCATGAAGTTGAATGTTGCAATTTGGGATAGACAAGTTAATAGGAAGTACATTGAAATATGGCGCAACTAAATATTCTAATAGAATATCGAGTGTTTATTGTTTATTATTTTATGGTTCATTACCGAGTGTTGCAGAAAAATATTTGTATGAGTTTAAAAATAAAATAAAATTGTAATATTTGAGCATAAGGTTGAAGAGCCGCAACTTGACATCAAGGGAGCCGCATGCGGCTCGCGAGCCGCAGGTTGCCGACCCCTGATCTATTAGCTTCACGCAAATAAAAAATATCTTAATAAACCAAAAACGTTAAAAACCATGACACCATGTCTGCAGAGTTTTATCTGAATTAATACTAAAGTTGGTTGATATAAGTAACTTTGAATTATTCGATTAACAACTAACAATTTCTAGGAATTGTAATTAACATTTTCTTATTAATCACCTAAGGTTTTAATCCTTTTTTTTTGTATTTCAATTTTATATAATTTATACTAATGTTTGTTTACTAGTTTTTGCTTTAAAATATATTATTATTTTTTTCAATTCCTTTTTATCATTTAATTTTATAATTACCTCCCATGAAAAAACTTAATATATGTTTTCTCCCTTAACAAAAAAGTTCCACGCGCGAGATATTTTGACTCAAACAAAAGACGAGAGCAAACTGCTGTGAACTGTGTTACACCATGGTGCACTCTCGGGACTAATACTAATATTCAGTGTCAGCGTTTATTCCATGTGGGGTGTGGGGGTGGGGGGGGGGGGAGTGTGTGATGGAATCTAGTGAGGGGGAATTTAATGTTTGGGTGATTTTGGTAGAGACTATTTTTGTATCGAGTTTAGATTTGGGAGATTTTTAGTGTGGGAGAATTTAGTGTGCGAGAATTGAGTGTGGGAGAATTTAGTGTGGGAATTTTTTTGTGGGGGAGTGTAGAGTGGGAGAATTTAGTGCGGGACACTTTAGTGTGGGAGAATTAGGTGTGGGAGAAATGAGTATATTGTGTTGTAGTGTAGACAAAGGAAATTATTTGAGTATTTGTGTGTATATAAATAAATCTACATGTGATTGGGTTTACTGTGGGTAAGTTGAGTGGGGGTGTTTGGATTAGTGGGGGTGGGGGAGTTGTCCTTTTGGGTGTGGTTTAATCGACCTCCGGATCATGTGACAATGTGACGGATTGCGTCATTCGTATAACTGTGCTTTATTTATTTCTTCATCTAAGACTAAATAGTAGTGAAAAAGCATGTCAAATACCCTATATATTAACGAGCTTTCACAAGCCTAAATTACAAAAGTAAGAGTACACTTTTTAAGCTATAATACTAAACACAAAGCTTTCTACTGCTAGTCCGAATGTCTCGAGTTCCGGGCTCAGTTCTGTTGGGTTCCGTGAGTTCACCCAGCTCTGAAGGGTACCTGGCGCACCTTAGGTAACTAAGGCGGATCGGCTTAGTACTGACCACATTATCTCCCTGTATGTCGAGGTAATTGAAACACGAACTCTACTTCATCTACCCTATGTGTATTGGGCACGAAACGGACATTATAATGAAGATGAGTTTTTACAAATAGATGGTCACTTTTGAAATCTTTCTGCAACCATCGTAACTATTTGTTTTAATTTAATTTTCATTAAAGAATGGATTTCACATATACGCCGTGAAATCGATTAGATGTAGTTTGTTTATTTCATAATTAATATACGTATGTTTCGTATAATTGGAGTAATATTATTTTCATTGAATCATCAAACAAACTTTAAGTTAATTGATTCGATAAATATTAAATGTTTGCAATTTTAAATTATTTTTTATGAAATTAATCGTCGTGTGTCGGCCTACTGTTTTAAAATTGTGTGTGCATTTTATTAAACATCGAACGTAAATTTTCATCACTGTTTAAGATAGCAAATTAAAATTATTTTACGATATCAAAAAAAGTTGGAGATGATGCCTTTAGAAAGCCTCGCTGTGTATGCCTAAATTTATCACAGTTGTTGAAGTAAGAAAGACATTTTTATTTACAAGTTCTACTTGATGGGTGTTTCATGATGGAATGAGGGTAGATTCTAGATTGATTTAGGGTAGATTCTGGATTGATTTAGGGTAGATTCTGGATTGATTTAGGGTAGATTCTGGATTGGTTTAGGGTAGATTTTGCGTTATATATTGCCATGTGATGTTTTATTTTTATCAATATCAGACCATTTTGTCTGTTCAGTACAGCACGTTGTGAAGTCTAGTCAGCTGATTTTAAACTTGAGTTTGGCAACAAATGGTTGGGTTTACCTCATTCGTCCGCCCCATTCCTATCCCTTTTTTTCTCCACACTTGTTAAGGGCATGGGCGGGTGATGGGTACCAACTTCTTTATTTCCGAGTCTAAAGATGTAATACTTGGCTAATAGTTATAAATCATAGAGATAAGCATAAAAATATTTTTTACATTTTTAAAATCCTCCGTTGCCATGGTGACGGCGGCCATCTTCGATTTTATTGACGATTTTTAAATGGAAATAACTCAAAAATGGTTTGTACAAATTTCATAAAAACTTAATATAGTCTGGAAACACATGTGTTTAAAACTTCTGATAGATAACATTTTCAAAAAAAAGATAGTTTTTTTTTTACTTTTTTGTCCATGCATCACTGTAAAAATGTCATTATTTCGTCAAATTTTTTAGCGCAATTTCCATTCTGGAGAATTGCGTTTATTAACTCGTCATTTCTGGGAATGGATGGATGAATGTATGGATGAATGTGTGTCCGGGCTTTAAGTCGTGTCTCCTCCTCAACGAAGCAATATCGATGACTAGTTCCAAAAGCAATTATGTTAAGCAAGTTTCTTTCATGTATTTCCAGGAAAAGCCAAAAAACCTCGAAAAAATTCAGTTTTTGGCCCATATCTCGGCAACCAGACCACTTAGCGACTTGAAACATGTACCAATCGATTCCTGTCATAATTTAGAACAATATTGCCGAAGAAAGTTTTCAAAAATATCCTCTCGTTCGGTCACAAATTTTAAAATTACATAAACACCTACAAACCGATCGTTCTTCTAGCTTGAACGCACCCCAACATTATACGTCAGAGCTATTTTTAGATAACATAAGTAAATTGCGCACAAATGTCACTAGACTTTTTTAAATAACTTGTTTCACTATTTCAACAATAAAAAAAAATTAAATTTCCAAAAGTGTTCTATCAGTTTTATTTGAACATATATACAGAGTAACTGGAACAAATTTAGTTCAGTTCTGATAATTATTAAGTAACATCGGATCACGTTAAAATAATGTCATGTCAGTGTCACGTTACGACCTAAAATAAGATAAACTTAACCTAAAGTAGGATCACGTGGAAAAAATGTTTAGGCAAGATCACGTTAAAGTGTTGTAGTAAGTCGAACATCACACGAAGCGTGAGCACTCTAAAAGCCAATTAAATGTAAAGAGAACAGACACCCCAAAAATAGAATTGTTTTTTCTAATTAAAGACATTTTCCTAGAAATTAGGTTAAGTGATGGGCGTCGTTCCTACGAATAATGACGTGAAAAAGAAAGGGAGACAAACTGATAAATTAAAGGAAAATAACTAGATTTTAGCCTGTTATTTTATTATTTTTTTTAACCAAAATTAAACGCAAATTTCGCGTTATTATACTTTGAATTGGCAATACAGTATACGTAACGTATTAAATAAAACTATGTGAAGAAAATCTGAATGCTTCCACTAATCCCACCACACACAACATGCGTCCACTAATCCCACCACACACAAAATGCGTCCACTAATCCCACCACACACAAAATGCGTCCACTAATCCCACCACACTAAATTCTCACACACTAAATTCTAACACACTAATTTCTCCCAAACTAAATTCTCCCACATTAATTCTCCCACACTAAATTCTCCCAAACTATATTCTCCCACACTATATTCTCCCATAACTAAATTCTCCCACACTAAATTCTCCCACACTATATTCTCCCACACTAAATTCTCCCACACTAAATTCTCCCACACTATATTCTCACACACTAAACTCTCCCACACCAACAATCTCCCAAATCTAAACTCGATACAAAAATAGTCTCCACCAAAATCATCAAAACATTCAACTCCCCCATATTAGATTCCATAACACATCTCCCCCCCCCCCCCCCCACACCACATGGAACTAAACGCTGACACAGAATATTAGTGTTAGTCCCGAGAGTGCACCAAGGTGTAACACAGTTCACAACGGTTTGATATCGTCTTTGGATGAGCAAAATATCTCGCGCGTGGAACTATTTTGTTAAGGGAGAAAACAAACATTGTTTTTCTTTAAAGGGAGGTAATTATAAAAGTAAACAATAAATGACATAGAAATAATAATAATATATTGTGAAGCAAAAATAAGTAAATATACGTTAGTATAAATTATAGAAAATTAAATTACATAAAATATATTTAAAACCTTTTATGACAAATAACAAAATGTTAAGTATAACACCCAGTAATTGGTAGTTGTTAATCTTATAATTTAAAGTCACTTATATCAACCAGCATTAATATGAGTACCAAGACAATTCTGAACATATTGGTGTAATGGCATTCGTGACCAATTAGTACTTTAAATTATTATCGCTTCTCAAACAGACCCTTCGACATCAGAATCAACTGTACCAATTCCACCTAGCAAAGAACCGCCCAAACCGATATCAGTACCATCTGCACCAATCTCACCTACCAAAGAGCCTCCTGAAACGACATTAGTCCCAACTGCACCAATCTCGCCTACTAAAGAACCCAAAGCTCATCTCAAGAAACCAACCAGCCCATCCAAACCGCTAAACAACACAGCAACCAATAGTAAACAAGCAAACGCAGCAAGATCGGAATCAGAAATGTTTACCGCTACAGATCTAAAAAGGAAAAAGGTTAGCCCCACAGAGGCAAAACCAAGAACAAAGAGTCAAAAAACCGAAAAGTTGATACAAGGGGAAGTAACAAGCGATGAAGATTTCACGAAACATTTTATATGATCTTCGAACCTGCCTTTTCTGCCCTAAGTCGTACCAAACATTCAAGGAAGCTAGAGAGCATGAAAATGCAGAACACGTTAAGTTGAAACAGTGCAACACCTGTAAGGATTCAATTGTGCACAATAACATAGCAAAACACTGTCAGATAAAACATAATGAAATTTTAACAAGTTGTTGCTTTTGCGATGCACACATGCAAAACCGAAGCTTTCTTCAGCACATGGAAGCACACCATTCTGATCTCTTGACCCAGGAGCAGAAAGATGGTATAAGAGACATTTCACATCTTTTAGAGTAGTTTCTTTTAAATATAGAACTCTGTTAAATCACCACTTTATAAACGTTTTGTATTAGACATGTGATAATCTGTATAATATGTATATATGTTCTCATGTAAACCTGCTCTTTGTTGCCAACCCTTGATAAGGGAAAGAAGCAAGAGAGGAACACTATTAAACGTATAAGAAAAAAAAAGTATCTGTTCTTATCAGCAAAAAAAAAAAATTATTATCGCTTCTCAAAAGATTCATATGCGGATCTGGACGGCACCACCAAAACACACGGCCCATACACTTTGAATTTCGACAGATACTACAAGGACAAAATCATCGAAACCCTTAGATGGGTCCCGCCCGCCCTGAGCAACGAAACACTGATTAAGGCACTGCAAACAGTCAGCAAATCTACACCTACAATAACCACAATCCCGCACACAAACAATCGCAGATTCACCATCCAGAACGACAATCCACAACACATCCCACACTACATCAAAATTACATACAAAGACACAATATAGAGGGACAAAAACCAGAAGTAAAATAGAGCAGATAGGCGCGGAAAACCAAACACACCACACTCTCATACTGCAACAAAGCATACAAAGATCAAAACAAATGAAACAAATAATGGACGAAAACAACCAAGAAACGACTGAACCAAGAACGATTTTAAAATCGACCCGCGCTTTTTATTTAACTTATCTTCATAATCGATTCCCTTTCGAGCCCAATACACAAATGGCAGATAAATTAAAAGTCGTGTTTCAACCACCTCGACATACAGGGAGATAATGTGGTCAGTACTAAGCCTATCCGCCTTAGTTACCTAAGGTGCGCCAGGTACCCATCAGAGCTGGGTGAACTCACGGAGCCCAACAGAACTGAGCCCAGAACTCGAGACATTCGGACTAGCAGTAGAAAGCTTTGTGTTTAGTATTATAGCTTAAAAAGTGTATTCTTACTTTTGTTATTTAGGCTTGTGAAAGCTCGTTAATATATAGGGTATAAGACATGCTATTTAGTCTTAGATGAAGAAATAAATAAAGTACCGTTTACAAATGACGCAATCCGTTACGTTGTCACACGATCCGGTGGTCGATTAAACCACACCCAGAAGGACAACCCCCCCCACCCCCCACCCCCACTAATCTAAACACCCCCACTCAACTTACCCACAGTAAACCCAATCACACCCACCATAGATTTATTTATATACACACAAACACTCAAATAATTTCCTTTACCTACACTACAACACCACATAATCATCTCTCTCAGTAATTCTCCCACACTAAATTCTCCCACACTAAATTCCCACACACTAAATTCTCCCACACTAAATTCCCCACACTAAATTCTTCCACACTAAATTCTCCCACACTAAATTCTCCCACACTAAATTCTCCCACACTAAATTCTCCCACACTAAATTCTCCCACACTAAATTCTCCATCACTAAACTCTCCCACCCTAAAAATTTCCCAAATCTAAACACGATACAAAATTTGTCTCCACTAAAATCAACCAAATATTCAACTCCCCCTTGCTAGATTACATTACACCCTCCCCCCCCTCCCCCCACCTCGCCAGCCCCACCTGGAACTAAACGCTGACACAGAAAATAAGTGTTACTCCCGAGAGCGCACCAAGGTGTAACACAGTTCACAGCGGTTTGCTGTCGTCTTCTGTATCTGTCAAAATATCTCGCGCGTGGAACTTTTTTGTTAAGGGAAAAAACAAATATTGAGTTTTTTTCAAGGGAGGTAATTATACAATTAAACGATAAAAAGATATTGGAAAAAATAAAAATATATTTTTAAGCAAAAACAAGTAATCAAACGTTAGTATAAATTATAGAAAATTAAAGTACAAAAAAATGTTTAAAACCTTTGGTGATTAATAACAAAATGTTAATTACTTCTGTTAGCAATTGTTAGTTGTTAATCGGATAATTAAAAATCCCGTATATCAACCAGCTTTAATATTAATACCAAGAGAATTTATTTATCTTGGTTGCGATAACAGGCAGTACTTCTTACGATTTTTAAATTTGCTAAGTCCACGACAAATCCTAACCACGGCTCGTGTGGCTCCCCCCTGCAGCTAAGAAAACAACCGCAACATCCCGTCTACCACAGGAAGAATGTCCAGACTCCCATCCAGTTGAAACACCCACCGTGAAAGTACTCATCACCCCAAGAGGCCAACCAAACCTGCGAGGTCATATAATAAGACAGCCCATCAGCAATCATCAAACTCTTCTACTAAATCCTTGCAGAGCTGACACCTGGTACTTCCTCTCACAAGCCCTAAATTCTCCCACACTAAATTATCTGACACTAAATTCTCCCGCACTACATTCTCCCACACTAAATTCTCCCACACTCAATGCTCCCACACAAAATTTCCCACACTTAACTCGCCCACACCAACAATCTCCCAAATCTAAACACGATACAAAAATAGTCTCCACCAAAATCGCCCAAACATTCAATTCCCCCATACTAGATTCGATCACACACTTCCCCCCCCCCCCACCCCACGTGAAACTAAACATTGACACAGAATATAAGTGTTAGTCTCGAGAGTGCACCAAGGTGTAACACAGTTCACAGCGGTTTGCTGTCGTCTTCTTTTTCTGTCAAAATTTTTCGCGCGTAGAACTTTTTTGTCAGGGGAAATTACAAACAATATTTTTTTATAAAAGGAGGTAATTATAAAATTAAACGATAAAAAGAAAAGAAAAAAAATATATATATTTAAACAAAAACAAGTAAACAAAAGTTAAAATTAATTATAAAAAATAAATTAAAAGAAAAATATCTAACAAATTTGATGATTAATAACAAGATGTTAATTACATTTCCTAGTAATTTTTAGATGTTAATACTATAATAAGTAAACACTAGTATCAACCTTCTATAATATTAATACCAAGAAGATTAGTAACGATGTTCGGCTTTTCCTATGCCACTGCGTGCTCTTATATCTGATTTACTGAAGTCTCACTTAATATGTTAGGGCTGTCATGGTGCGGCTCTACAGTTCCATGCACAATGATTAATAATTGAGTTTCATTTACTAAAACTCATAAAATTATTATACTGTAAAGAAAAACAACTTTAAATAGGATTAAAAAACTCATCAGAGAACAGTGAGAATAGGTGAGGTAGAAAGTAAATGGACAGCTGACAGCCGCCTTGGCACCAGGCCCAACCCCACAGCCGCGCTGTAGCCAGCCCGTGGCGACCATTCCATGTTTGCCACTGCCCAAGAGCCGCCCTTTTCGAATGTCGTTACATAGGGAATGTTATTTTATTCAGAATGCATTCCTCTACCTGTCAGTATGCAATAATTTGACCTGAGTGACGTAGTATGTTAGCTATTAGTTTCCTACGGTTGAGCTATAAGGTACTAGACTGGGTTCGCGTGGGGTGAAAGATAAGCCTTGTGAGAACCGAAAGACAGAAGCGACCAATACAGTAATCAAACCGATATCCAAACCAGTAAGTCGGAGTTTGCCGTGCTGAGGCCTGCCTGGCTATGAAAGATAACTACTGAACCAGTGGTGTCCGTAAAGAAGAAAAAAATTCATAAATAACGTTTTAATAACAAGCTTTTATGTTATGATGCACTAAAAAGTAGAAAATAAATTATAGATTACTATTTAAATAACTATAAAGAAAAGCGTGGGTCACTTTAGTATCTATTGGATACCTTTACTAATGTTAAGGATGACACCCACGCTTTTCTTTATAGTTATTTAAATAGTAGTCTATAATTTATTTTCTACTTTTTAGTGCATCATAACATAAAAGCTTGTTATTAAAACGTTTTTTATGAATTTTTTTTTTCAGTACTTTACATGTTTTATTTACAATAGAGTTACATGACTAAAAACCATTGCGCGCCTACTGAACATCACGTTCAGTAGGCGCGCAATGGTTTTTGAACGCAGCCATTACGTGATGGCGCAGCTATTGAAGGTGATGACGCGTGTGGTGTGGTTGGCTAGACATGCCTACTAATTCGGTCCAAATTTGTATTAATTCATAAAAAATTAATTAGGCATCCAATTAAGTCAAATTTAGTTTCAGATTGCATTGTCTTCATGTCTTGACCCACGTGTCAAATGTGAATCGTATCGGTCAAGTAGAACTGTCCGAATTTTCACTCCTGCGTTTCCATCTAGACTGACGACAGACTGTCGACAGAGGAAGTGAGTTAAATAAAAGCTTGTAAAAAAAATGTTATTGGCTTCTAAAGTGGATTGGGATAGTCCTATAGTTATATTATGTGATTTCTTATTTTATCATCATCCTCATCATCATCATCATCATCATCATCATCATCATCATCATCATCATCATCATCATCATCATCATCATAATCAATATCATTTTCATCATTATAATCATTAGCATTACTATCATAATCCTTATCATTATCATTACCACCACCACCACCACCATCATCATCATCATTATCATCATTATCATCATGTTCGAGACAAAGATACATGGGACAGATGAAATAGAGTTCATCTGCTCCTGAAACCTCAGCATATGAAGAGATAGTGTGGTCAGCACTATGTCAATCTGCCTTTATTTCCCTAAAATGAGTTACGTACCCTTCAGAACTGGGTGGACAAGTACATATTATTGACTTGAACCCAAATTCGAAAGAGGTTGATGGTTGAGATTAGGTTAATGGTTGAAACTAATGTTTGACCTTGGTGGTTCAATTGTCTTGGTTAACTTTTGTTCGTAAGCTAAATGATTAGCGTAAGTTGTATACACCAGATTTTAAAGCGTTAACGTTAGAGATTGTTGTAAGGACTTCACGACTTCATGGGACGGTGTAGTAGAGCATTCGACTGCTAACACGAAAGTCTCGAGTACGAAAACGGGGATCTATACATTTGAACATCCCTGAGTCCACCCAGCTCTGATGGGTATCTAACTCACATCAGAGAATGTATAGGCGCTGGAATACTGGTGACTACACTATCCGTTGACATACCGGGGTCAAATGAACAGATGAACTCTACTTCACTAGCCCCATAGACCTTCAGATTAGAAAAGGGAACAATACTTGACTTTAGGGCTTAGCGGTAGAGCGCTAGACTGCTACCTGAAAGGCTCGAGTTGGAATCCAGGTTCAAGTTGGTACCTCATAATATACAGAGGTCCCAGAATGAGGTGAACTCTAGTTCACTTGCCCTATGGACCGTCCGGTTAGAGGGTACAGCTTAAAGGGTACAGCTCTAGTAATCGATTCTTTCACTTCCGTCCGCAGCTTAGCGCATGCGTGGGACGGAACCAGACATGGCACCAAGACTGCACGAGCACACCCTGGAGTAACAAGACATGGAGCATCCAGAGGCTCGTCACACAGGTCGACTGTGACGCTTTCCAGGGCACGTCGTCAGAGGTTGACTGTTGTAGGTCGAGGATAGGTAAGCCTCGTGGTCAAGGTCGTCTAGTGTAGGGTGGGTGAGCGTCAGGGTCAAGGTCGTCTGATGTTGGATGGACAAGACTCGGGGTCAAGATAATCTCAGAAGGTTATTCATAGGTAAGCATCCTGGTCAAGGTATTCTGATGTAGGTAAGGGATAGGTCAGCCACGGGTCAAAGGTAATTTGAGATAGGTTAAGGATAGGTAAGTCTGCTATGTTGAGCGATTTCATTAGTGACAAGAGCTATACACAAAAAAAATGAGTCTACCTCATTTTTTATACCGCTTCATCCCTTATTAATTTTTCTTTTTTGCTTAAGCATCAACTATATTTGCAACGTCAACAAAAATACTCTCACCTACATCAAAGCACATAAATATCCTCACATACCGATCCACATATCCAAATACATCCATCAATATCCAACCATACATTTCATATTGTACTCATCAATATCCAATTCCTCCGTATTCACTCATCCATATACATTTATTCCCATCCATTTATCCATATCCACTCATCCATAAAATCTCAGATCTATTCTCTTTTCCATATCTACTCATCCTAATAGTCTCATCAATATCAACTTATCCATATGATGCATAAACACTCATCCTAATCCACTCCCCATATCCACACATCCATAACCATATCATCCCCCCCCCCCCCCAACCCTTAATATTTTGAATGAAGTTACAAGGCTGTTTCCAACACTTTAAATGAAACGGCGTGGTCGGACTGTAGGGCACACAACTGCTAACACGAAAGTCTCGAGTTCGGATACCAGGTTGCAGTCCGTAGTAAATTCCTATATTAACCTATATCTTATAGGTACCTGACATGTTAGAGGAAATGAAGAAGGCTAGAAATACTAACGAACACACTATTTCAGCATAGACCAAGGTCACATAAACAGGTGAACTCTACTTCATCTACCTGACAGACTTCCTGGTTTGATAGAGTAACTTCAAGTGTGCGAGGCACTAGACTGCTAACCCGAAAGTCTTGAGTTCGAATCCGGGTTCAACTGAGTAAAACTTTCATGAGTCCACCCAGCTCTAATGTATAACTAACTCACGTTAGAGAACAAACTTAGGCGGCTAGGCATAGTGCTGACCTCACTATTTCTTCATATCCCGAAGGTCACTGACACAGATGAACTCTACTTCATCTGCCCCAAGTGTCTTGTGGACAAACGTGAAAAGATGATGTGGAAACTGAATAAAAATTGATGACTTTATGTAAAACATAACGCTTTTATATTTTGTAATCTGATTGGACATACTCCTTACTAATAAAAACATTTTAATGTTTTGCAATTTTAATTAATTATTATAATCTTTATAAAAGGGTATACAAACTTCTTTTTAAAAAAATATTAATTTAGTAACCTGAAAAACAGCATCACTATTTAAAAAGAAAGACACATTAAAAAAAATATTAATCAATTAAAACTTAAAAAAAAAGTTATTACTAAGTTGGAACCGGAAAAACAAACACTATTTAAAAAGTAAGAAACAGTCACATTTTAAAAAAAAAAGATTATATTAATTAATTAAATAATTTAAAAAAATATTAAGTTATGACCCGGAAAAACAAACATTATTTAAAAAGAAAGACACCTAATACATTATTTTAAATATTTATTTTATTAATACATTAAATCCCATTCCCCAGCGAGACAGATTTATAACATCCTTTCTTGAAAAGTTCACCAAGGGAAACAACTCCCACAGCCCTGGTTCAACTTGAAAAACGACACAAAGGGACACAACTACAACATCCCCTGGTTCACCCAATACGCTTGAGCCAGCTACGGCGGATGTAGTCTCGTGAACATCGGGACGGCCCGTCGTCGATAATCTCCGCGTTGGTCAGCCGGCAGTCCCGGCAACATGCGGCCATGTCGTAGAGCTCCACACCGAAGGCCTCGAAGCAGCCGAAACAGCCCATCAGACAGCTCATCTTGGCGCTGCGGGGGTTGCACTCCAGGCAGGTGGAGGCGCGCGCGGTGGCCAGGTGCAAGGTCAAGGTGAGGACGACGAGGGTGATCAGAGCGTGACGAATCTGAAAGTGGGAGAAATAAGTCGATGTAGTAAGGGTCAAGGATTTGTGTAGGATATTAAAGTAGAGCCAATACTAAAGATCTTGAATAATAAAAATAATAAAAATACTTAAATCTATTATGAGTGTGTGCTTTTGAGTGAAGTATATGCACATACATACACACACACACACACTCACATATGTATACATATACAAATATATATATATATATATATATATATATATATATATATATATATATATATATATATATATATATATATATATATGTCGTGTGGTTGTTCTTAGATGGAAAAAGGCTATGGAAGCAAATCCAGAAAGAAAAGCAGAAAAGCTGAAATCAGAGTCATAACAGGTTGACACGTACGACTTAAAGTGTTGGACGAAATCCCGACCAACATTACAGATAAAAAGGAAAAAAAAATGTAGAACTATAATTCATTTACATGTACGGGTTTGCCGGCAATATAATGATATTTTCTCATAGAAAGTCTGAAAGTTATAGAAATTAAATATCAACACGAAACCTAACCAAAACACAAAAGTAAATCTAATCCCATAAAGTTGAGTAGATCAATTTGCCGTATCGATATTACTCTAATAATTTACAGAACGACGACAAAAATGTCTGTCCGAAATGAAACCACAGCCATTCTATTACAAACAATAATTATTAATCAAGGCGTGATACATCAGAGAGAACCCAATACTTGAACATATAAGAAGGGATTATCACAATGTTTGTTTGAGAGTTTACATTGACATTATAGGCTAATCATCGCCAACTAAGATCATCGCCCATTTCGTCATCGGTCAGCAGGTCATCAACCAGTGGGTCATTGACCTATAGGTCATGGACCACTTTATCATATCCTAGTCCCCATTCATCAGTCATCTAGTAGAGCACTTTTAACCCACGGTACGTGTCCTGTATTTATACTAGCGCACGTCTGTCAAGGTAGGTTTGGTTAGCTTGTACTTGAGACGCTCATCGCTTGATACACACACACACACACACACATATATATATATATATATATATATATATATATATATATATATATATATATATATATATATATATATATATATATATATATTAATATATAAAAGCCCATGTGCGCACTTATAAACACAATTTTATTTAAAGAAGAAAAAAAATTAAAAGCATATTTGAATGTAGAACAACAGTTTTAATTATGCAACCGGAAAAGTGTAGTTGAGACAAGAACGCCGAAATCGATGACGTCACATGTCATATGTTTGAAGTACGGAAAGTGCACTAAACAATGGCGACATCTTCCAATTTTAGAATACGAAGAAATGAACCATTTCATTAAACTTTGATTTAGAACTATAGATTTACTTATCGAGACGTAATTTATGAAATTTATACAATTTACTTGGCCAATACAAATTACTTTAAAAAAAACAAGATAAATACCATTGAAAAGCCGGGTTTTTGATTGAGTCATTTAAGTCTTTTAATCAATGTGTGCATTTAATATGGTGTTGTGTTGTGTTTATTTTTTCTAATAAGTAATTAGTAGCCTATGTTATTTTTTAATGTGTCGGACTTTTAGCTGTTGATGATGGTGATGATGTTTATATTGATGAATGTCATCTGGGCTGGTCCAGTTAAAAAACTGTTGCGATGACGTCATATTTACTCACCTATTCACAAACATAGCGCGATGACGTCATATTTACTAATCTATTCCAAACAAATAGTGGTGACGTCACATAAATCTGCATTAATTAGTTAAGTCATTTAAAAATCAACTACGATAAAAAAATGACATAATTCTCGATATTATTCAGTCCAGTTTATTATGTAGACAATACCAGTAGATTTTTCTCTCACTTTGATCTCAACCCATCGTCAAACAAGCGCCAAATAAAATATAAGCCACCCGACCTAGCGGAATAATATTTGTGTTCATCCTATTGATTTAAAGTATGTTTGAACGATAAGACACGTTTTGTATTCCATTGAAATTTAACACTAGAAAATGCGTCTAAGCTCCGAATTTTCTTTTTTTAAACGAAATCTTTCAACATGAAATATTTTTTAAAAAATCTCAAAGTTTGATTCAATCATTTCTAAGATTATAGAAAAATTGTTTATATTGCAGCAGATAAAGCCGTTGTTTAAGTTTATACGTGGATAAATGTGATGTTAAGTTTCCGTCAGAAAGTTTGTTCTTGTTTTACTTGATTGTATCATCAGAGGGAGGCCTTACGGACAGAAATTACAAGGGGCAGGAGGACTTCATTAGATACATGGAATTAAGGGGGCAGGATGACTTCATTAGATACATGGAATTAAGGGGGCAGGAGGACTTCATTAGATTTTATTAGATACATGAAATTAAGGGGGTAGGTAAAAAAAAATCTTTTCAATACTAGAGAGCAACATTTTTTTTTTCTTTACAGCTTTTTAAATGTACATTTTGTGTCCGTTAAAAAAAAACACTAAATTTAAGACCCCAAATTCCCCAAAAATTTAGTGATTTTACTAGAACCCAAAATTTGAAAATTCATAAGAAATTAGTTTTTAGATCTGCACTTAAAATATGTAGCTGAGTACCCCAAAATATGGTAGAAGATTATTAATTTATTCTTTTTTTGGCTTTAAATATAATACTTTATGAATGGTGGAAATCCTAAAAATAGGTTAATTTTTCAAGATGGCCGCCCTAGGCATAGTTACCGAGCTTTCTTCACAAAAAAAAAAAAGAAACAAATATACGGATGTACCTTTAAAAAAGCTATAAAGAAATAAAGGTTTCCTAAAAAGTATTAAAAATGTGTACTTTTACCGGCGCCTCCCCCCCCCCCCCCCCCATTAAAGCAACAGCTATAAGGAACAGCAGTTACATTGCTGGACAGCAGTTGAGGACATCAGTTAGATGACAGGACATTATTTCAGGACATCAGTAGGACATAAACTTACTTCAGCAGTCATATAGTGGGACATGAATTGAGGACATCAAAAAGGACATAAACTTACTTCAGCAGTCATACAGTAGGGCACAAATTGAGGACAATTAGATAGAAGGGCATGAATTAAGGACGACAGCTAGTTAGGACAAGAATTAAGGACAGCAGCTAGTTAGCATGAAGACAACATCTAGCCGACTTGCTGTTTTTCTCGCGAACTTTGAAGACAACACACAGTCTGTGAACTGAATTCAACTTTTGTTCCTTTAAATTTAAACGATCCTGACTTTCCCATTTCACCAGCGGGCTGAAATGTTTAGTACTTGTGTGTCAGTAGGTAATGCAGTATCGTATCGTGGTGCTATATCGTATAGTGATACAGTATCGTATCGTGATACAGTATCGTATCGTGGTACAGTATCGTATCGTGATACAGTATCGTATCGTGATGCAGTATCGTATCGTGGTACATTATCGTAACGCAGTGCGGTATCGTATCGTGATGCAGTATCGTACCGCGGTGCAGAATAAGTATCATGGTACAGCATCGTATCGTGATACAGTATCGTATCATGACGCAGTATCGTATGACGCATAACCAGTTGACACGTATACTTAATTGTCCCGCACTATATACTCCCGTACTAAATTCCACCAAACTAAACTAAATTTTCTCACAATAAATTCTCCAAAACTAAAAATCTCCCAAATCGAAACTCGATACAAAAACAGTCTCCACGAAATTCACCCAAACATTCAACTCCCCCATACTAGATTCCATCACACACTCACCCATCCTACCCAATATTAGTGTTAGTCCCGAGAGTGCACCAAGGTGTAACACAGTTCACAGCAGTTTGCTCTCGTCTTTTGGTTGAATTAAAATATCTCGCGCATAGAACTTTTTTGTTAAGGGAGGAAACATATATTGAGTTTTTTTCAAGGGAGGTAATTTTAAAATTAAATGATAAAAAGAATTGGAAAAAAAAATAATATATTTTTAAGCAAAAACAAGTAAAAAAATATTAGTATAAATTATAGAAAATTAAATTTCAATAAACGTATTTAAACCTTTGGTGATTAATAACAAAATTTTAATTACAACTCCTACTAATTGTTAGCGTTTAGTCTAATAATTAGAAATCACTTACATCAATCAACTTTAATATTAGTACCGAGAAAACTATTTAAGCATCGCTGCGTGTTAGAACAAATCTCTTAAGATACTTTTTTTTCCGTGAAGCTTCTATATATTTTTTTGTAATCTACGATTACAAACAAAATACTTACATCTCACCTTATTTTCACCGATGTCGTCCTCCAAAACGACATTTGAAAAAATTTTCACCGCCAGCAAAGGGGTTGCGCCCTTGGATGTTCCCAATCCTTTTCAGATACAGCGAAGTCAACCGATCAATCTTCTTCTTCTTTGTTCTTAATTATTAGTGTTGAAGGGGATCGAGAATTATCTGCCAGTGGGTTTGAACTCGAGACTTTGTTCAAATTTATCAACCTTGAGCTTTTTGCCGACTCGACCACGCCTCCAACACAATTAAGCGTTACGTGTCAACTGGTTATGCGCCATTAAGGCCATTGACTCCGATTTCAGCCTGCTTTTCTTTTTGGATTTGCTTCCATAGCCTTTGTCCAACCAAGAACAAACTACAAGGCAGTAGTTGTTTAATTTAGAAGTTGTCTCTCCTAGAAGAGTGGCTGTCCCCAGCTAACGAGCCTCATCTGCCCGGGGGTTCGAACTCGAGACTTTTCTGTTTAGCAACCATGAGCTTTACCGACTCGACCACGCCGACCCCAACCGATCAATCAACAACCCTCATAATTGAACTGCCTGATGAAGAAAGCCCTGATCTTTTCTCGACTCAACCAACACCAAGTACAGTCATACAGGTGGTCATTCAACCCATTGCAATCTTAAACGTTTTGTATAGTGAACATTTAAAATGACATGCTTCATTATAATATGGGAAAAATTTTATGAAATACTATGTATTACATGTAAAAAAAGGATCTGTTCTTATTAAAAAAAAAAAAAAAAAAATTCTAAATATAATCTATACCGATTACGCAGACTCAATCAACAACATTAAAACATACCTCAAACTAGTCGACTTATGCAGAGCGCAATATCCACACACAATACAAACCACCCACGGAAATAACACATCTGGAAATAGATTCCGTCTAGACAGAATTTACGCCCCAGTGAACATGAAAATCAACAAAGTAGAACACATATTCTCAACACTACAGTTTAGTGACCATACAGCAGTCTGACAACTTTAAACAACGAACAAACACAAAGCAAACAAAAACATAACACATACATGAAATTAAAAAAATCACTATTGCTAGTCGAGCGCTACACAAAAGCATAAAACCATAATACACTTTTACACATAGTCATCACCAAAATGTAACAAAATCCAACATTGAGACGATTTTAAATAAGACTTTAAGCGGATATCAATTTAATATGCTTGTATCATTAATATCATTAATAGGCTCGGAAAACCAAACACACCACACTCTCATACTAGAACAAAGCATACAAAAATCAAAACAAATCAAACATATAACGGACGAAAACAACCAAGAAACGACTGACCCAAGAATGATTTTAAAATCAACCCGCGCTTTTTATTTAACTTATCTTCATAATATTTCCCCCTTCGTGCCCAATACACAAATGGCAGATAAATTAAAGATGGTGTTTCAATCACCTCGACATACAGGGAGATAATGTGCTCAGTACTAAGCCTATCCGCCTTAGTTACCTAAGGTGCGCCAGGTACCCATCAGAGCTGGGTGAACTCACGGAGCCCAACAGAACTGAGCCCGGAACTCGAAACATTCGGACTAGCAGTAGAAAGCTTTGTGTTTAGTATTATAGCTTAAAAAGTGCACTCTTACTTTTGTAATTTAACGCTTGTGAAAGCTCGTTAATATATAGGGTATAACACATGTTTTTCCCTACTATTTAGTCTTAGATGAAGAAATAAACAAAGCACCGCTATACAAATGACTCAAATAACTCAAATAACTTCCTTTGTCGACACTACAACACAATACTCATTTCTCCCACACCTAATTCTCCCACACAAAATTGTCCGGCACTAAGTTCTCCCACTCTAAACTCCCCCACAAAAAATTTCCCACACTAAATTCTCCCACACTCAATTCTCCTACACTAAATTCCCCCATGCTAAATACCCACACACTAAATTCTCCCACACTAAATTTTACAACACTAAACAATCCCACACTAAAAATCTCCCAAAGCTAAACTCGATACAAAAATAGTCTCTACCAAAATCACCCAAACATTCAATTCCCCCTCTCTAGATTCCATCTCCCCCCCCCCCCCACCCCACATGGAACTAAACGCTGGCACAGAATACTAGTGTTAGTCCCGAGAGTGCACCAAGGTGTAACACAGTTTCACAGCGGTTTGATCTCGTCTTTTGTTTGAGTCAAAATATCTCGCGCGTGGAACTATTTTGTTAAGGAAGAAAACAAATATTGTTTATAAAATTAAACGATAAAAAGAAATAGAAAAAAATAATAATATATTTTGAAGAAAAAGCAAGTAAACAAACGTTAGTATAAATTATAGAAAATTAAATTACAAAAAATGTATTTAAAACCTTTGATGATTAATAACAAAATGTTAATTACAACACCTAGTAATTGGTAGTTGTTAATCGAATAATTATAAGTCACTTATATCAACCAGCTTTAATATTAATACCAAGAAAATTCCTTACACGACATTAGGTTTGAAAATTTGATCGTTAGCTTTATTTATTTGCTTAGGCCCATCTACCGAAAGCCACGACAAACATACACCTTAGGGCAGGGGTCGGCAACCCCTAGAGACGGATCAGCCAAAAGTTACAATTTACAAATTTTCCAGTTTTTAAAGAGCCACTAACATATTTATTTCAATTTTTTATTTTATTAGGATTAGGAGTATATTCTGGAAGACCATACCGTATGTCACATAATAATGCCTCAACTCGAGGTATTTCCTTTAGAGCTGTCCAGTTGTGCAGCGAATACGTGCATATTTTACAGGACCTCCAACCATTTTAACTTGCCCTTGAGCTCTGTCAAGTTATTACTCCACAGTGACAAATGTTTGGTTTTCAAATCCAGCGATTTCATTTGAAACGAAACAGCATCAATTCTAAAACTCAATGTTGATCTAATTTGTTTTTTTCTGTTTAGATGATCAACTATAAACGTCAGAGTACTTGCATTTTTTTAATTGCTCTAATCTCCCAGGAATTCATCATTCATGTTGTTTATAGTAATGCTGAAGCAATTCATGTCAATAGTAGCATTGGTTTCATCATATTTTTTTCAGACTTTTCGAAATTAAGTATATTACTCTCAGTGTCTTCAACGAAAGTAAGTAATTTTTTTCGAAACAGTCCACTTCTTGAAGCAATGCATAGGCTGGGTTTTCCTTTCCTTGCAGTTTTACATTTAGCTCGTTTAGTTTTTATGTAATATCCACCATGAAGTTGAATGCTTCAATTCGGGATGGACAATTTAATAGGAAGTACATAGAAATAGGGGGTAACTAAATATTCTAATACAATAACGAGTGTTTACTGTTTATATTCATTATCATATCGTTCTTTACCGAGTGTTGCAGACTAATATTTTTATGTGTTATAAAAATAAAAATAATTATTAATATGTGTGCATGGAGCTGAAGAGCCGCATCTTTACATCAAAAGAGCCGCATGCGTCTCGCGAGCCGCAGGTTGCCGACCCCTGCCTTAGGGATCATTTCTGAAGCTGTTCATTCAATCCAATGGTCATGCCAATCTGCGTGGACTCATCATCCGCAAACTCATCAGCCCACACCAGGGGTCGGCAACCTTTTGAGCCGAAAGGGCAAAAAGTTACAATTTACAAAATAACCGGTTTTTAAAGAGCCACTAACATTTTTATGTCAAATAGTATATTTGTTTAGGATTATATATATATATATATATATATATATATATATATATATATATATATATATATATATATATATATATATATATATATATATATATATATATATATATATATATATATATATATATATATATATATATATATATATATATAAAATCTCATTTGAATTTGGGTTGAGAGGATCTACTATGTAAGTCAGAGTACTTGCATTTGTTTTGAAGAGCTCAAATATCTCAGTGAAAACATCCTTCATTTTGTTTATATTAATGCTGAAGTGATTAAACAGTAGCATTGGTTTTATAACGATATTTTTTCAGATGTTTTCGTAATTAAGTAATTTACCGCTCACCACGTATTCAACAAACAAGTATTTTATTTTCGAAACAAATCACTTCTTCAAGCAAGACATAGGCTTGGTTTTCCTTTCAATTTTACACTTAGCTGGTTTAACTTGTTTGTGATATCCACTATGAGGTTGAATGTTTCAATTCGGAATGGACAATGTAATAGGAAGTACATTAAGATTGGGACTAACTAAATATTCTAATATAATAGTGAATGTTTATTGTTTATATCTTATGTTATATCGTTTATTACCGAGTGTTGCAGATTAATATTTTTATGAATTTTGAAAATAAAATAATTATTAATATTGGTGCATGGAGCTGAAGAGCCGCAACTTGACACCAAAAGAGCCGCATGCGGCTCGCGAGCCGCAGGTTGCCGACCCCTGGCCCACACCGATCTGCCATAAGGACAAAATCAACGGTACACTAAGAAGCCCCCCCCCCCGGCACTCGGAAACGACACCCTGCTCAAAGCTCTAAGAATAATTAGCAAAACAGAACCGCCAGTCAATAAAATTCCACACACCAACAATCGAAGCCCCACCATCTTCACAGATAACCCGGCAACCATCCCTCACTACATCAAGTTCAACTACAAAAATAAATCTATTAACATTCTCATAGCCATCCCAGGAAGAAAACAAACATGCCAAACATGCGCATCCACACAACACTGGACAAATCAGTGTCACCTAACGAAACAAGACTCGCCACGACAGGAAACTACGTATATATATATATATATATATATATATATATATATATATATATATATATATATATATATATATATATATATATATATATAGATATATATATAAGTATATTGATTTTTAAGAACATTGTGGCTTTACAAATTGCAAATACGGATACCAAGCCATTAAGCGACAAAGTTTTCGAAGAAATCGGGCCTTTACTTTCAGCAAACAAATATTTAGCCCTATTCATCCGAAGCTGTTTCTGAAGGATATAGACAAGCAAAGAAGCTGGGGAAATGGCTACCATGGTGATGGGGTGGGAAGGGGCGATTGTACTGCGGGATGGGAGGGAGGGGTAATAACAGGTGCGTAATGTCTACGACCTGTGCTATTATACACAGCATTATATTTATAAATCATAGGTTTATGTTATGTTCATAGGTTTATATTAGGCTTATGTCAGGTTGATAGGTTTATGTTAGGTTGATAGGTTTATGTTAGGTTCATGATAGGTTTATGATAAGTTTATGTCAGGTTCATGTTAGGTTCATAGGTTTATGTTATGTTTATAGGTTTATGTTAGGCTTATGTCAGGTTGATAGGCTTATGTTAGGTTGATAGGTTTATGTTAGGTTCATGATAGGTTTATGATACGTTTATGTCAGGTTCATGTTAGGTTCATAGGTTTATGTTATGTTTATAGGTTTATGTTAGGCTTATGTCAGGTTGATAGGCTTATGTTAGGTTGATAGGTTTATGTTAGGATGATAGGTTTATGTTAGGCTTATGTCAGTTGATAGGTTTATGTTAGGTTGATAGGTTTATGTTAGGTTCATGATAGGTTTATGTTAGGTTCATGATAGGTTTATGATAAGTTTATGTCAAGTTCATGTTAGGTTTATATGTTTATGTTATGTTCATAGGTTTATGTTAGGCTTATGTCAGGTTGATAGGTTTATGTTAGGTTGATAGGTTTATGTTAGGTTGATAGGTTTATGTTAGGCTTATGTCAGTTGATAGGTTTATGTTAGGTTGATAGGTTTATGTTAGGTTCATGATAGGTTTATGTTAGGTTCATGATAGGTTTATGATAAGTTTATGTCAAGTTCATGTTAGGTTTATATGTTTATGTTATGTTCATAGGTTTATGTTATGTTCATGATAGGTTTATGATAAGTTTATGTCAAGTTCATGTTAGGTTCAAAGGTTCATGTTATGTTCATAGGTTTATGTTAGGCTTATGTCAGGTTGAAAGGTTTATGTTAGGTTGATAGGTTTATGTTAGGTTCATGATATGTTTATGATAAGTTTATGTAAAGCTCATGCTAGGTTCATAGGTTTATGTTATATTTATGTTAGGTTGATAGGTTTATGTTAGGTTCATGATAGGTTTATGATAAGTTTATGTCAGGTTCATGTTAGGTTCATAGGTTTATGTTATGTTTATAGGTTTATGTTAGGCTTATGTCAGGTTGATAGGCTTATGTTAGGTTGATAGGTTTATGTTAGGTTCATGATAGGTTTATGATACGTTTATGTCAGGTTCATGTTAGGTTCATAGGTTTATGTTATGTTTATAGGTTTATGTTAGGCTTATGTCAGGTTGATAGGCTTATGTTAGGTTGATAGGTTTATGTTAGGATGATAGGTTTATGTTAGGCTTATGTCAGTTGATAGGTTTATGTTAGGTTGATAGGTTTATGTTAGGTTCATGATAGGTTTATGTTAGGTTCATGATAGGTTTATGATAAGTTTATGTCAAGTTCATGTTAGGTTTATATGTTTATGTTATGTTCATAGGTTTATGTTAGGCTTATGTCAGGTTGATAGGTTTATGTTAGGTTGATAGTTTTATGTTAGGTTGATAGGTTTATGTTAGGCTTATGTCAGTTGATAGGTTTATGTTAGGTTGATAGGTTTATGTTAGGTTCATGATAGGTTTATGTTATGTTCATGATAGGTTTATGATAAGTTTATGTCAAGTTCATGTTAGGTTCAAAGGTTCATGTTATGTTCATAGGTTTATGTTAGGCTTATGTCAGGTTGAAAGGTTTATGTTAGGTTGATAGGTTTATGTTAGGTTCATGATATGTTTATGATAAGTTTATGTAAAGCTCATGCTAGGTTCATAGGTTTATGTTATATTTATGTTAGGTTGATAGGTTTATGTTAGGTTCATGATAGGTTTATGATAAGTTTATGTCAGGTTAATGTTAGGTTCATAGGTTTATGTTATGTTCATAGGTTTATGTTATGTTTATGTCTGGTTGATAGGTTTATGTTAGGTTGATAGGTTTTTGTTAGGTTCATGATAGGTTTATGATAAGTTTATTTCAGGTTCATCATAGGTTCATAGGTTTATGTTATGTTCATAGGTTTATGTTAGGCTTATGTCAGGTTGATAGGTTTATGTTAGGTTGATAGGTTTATGTTAGGTTCAAAGGTATATGTTAGTTTCATGATAGGTTTAAAGGCTTATGTTAAGTTCAAACGTATATGTTAGGATCATGATAGGTTCAAAGGTTTATGTTAGGTTCAAAGGTATATGTTAGGTTCCAGTTAGGCTCATAGTAGGTATATGTAAGGTTTATAGGTTTATGTTAGGTTTATAGTTTTATGTTAGGTTTATGTTTAGTTTATGTTATGTTCATAGGTTTACATTAGGTTTATAGGTTTATGCTAGGTGCATATGTTTATGTAAGGTTTCTAGATTTATGTTAGGTTCATAAGTTTATGTAGGGTTCACGTTAGGTTCATGTTAGGTGTACGATTAATTCAAGTTAGGTTCTTGTCACTTTAATATCGAGTGCAATTTAGTAATTCGTGTTATGTTCTATTAAGCTGTAAAATTAAGCAACTTGCTAGCATTTATGTTAGGTTCATGTTAACTCCGCTTTTAAGCCATTGGTAGTTTCATTAAAGGTTCAAATTAGGTTCAAATTAGGTTCATGTTATGTATGACTTGGATTATAATTTAATATTAGCCACGTGCTAGCTTTAAGTTAGGTTTATGTTAGTTTTTAGTAGGTTCATGTTAGTTTTATGTTTGGTTGAAGTTTTGTTAGGTTTATTTTAGTATTATGTTAGGTTGAAGTTTTGTTAGGTTTATTTTAGTATGAAAAAAGGTTCATGTGGTGATCAGTTGATCGTGTGTATCTTCTTTTCTTCTTCGTTCTTAATTTTAGTGTGGGAAAGGATCCCCTCCAACACTATTAAGTAGGCTATACGCGTCAACTTGTTATACGCCATTGAGGTCGTTGATTCCGATTTTAGCCTGTTTTTCTTTTTTGGATTTGCTTTCATAGCCTTTGTCCAACCAAAAACAAACTACAAGGCAGTAGTTGTTTGATTTTGGAGTTGTCTCTCCTAGAAGAGTGGCTGTCCCCAGCTAACGAGCATCATCTGCCCGAGGGTTCGAACTCGAGACCTCGACCACGCAGACCCCTATCGTGTGTATAACAAGCTTGTATTCTATTTGAGAATTATATTTAATTTTTATGCCTCAAATTATTTATCACATAATCACCGCGAAAAGGATCACGTCAGTTATATCAGGTTAAATGTAGTCTCACGCCGTACCTTGTATATACGCCACATTTACTTTAAAGTGGCGTAGTAGTATTTAACATCGGATCACGTTAAAATAATGTCATGTCAGTGTCAAGTTACGACCTAAAATAGATAAACTTAACCTAAATTAGGATCACGTGGAAAAAATGTTTAGGCAAGATCACGTTAAAGTGATGTAGTAAGTCGAACATCACACGAAGCGTGAGCACTCTAAAAGCCAATTAAATGTAAAGAGAACAGACACCCCAAAAAATAATGTGTTTTTTCTAATTAAAGACATTTTCCTAGAAATTAGGTTAAGTGATGGGCGTCGTTCCTACGAATAATGACGTGAAAAAGAAAAGGAGACAAACTCATTAATTAAAGGGAAATAACTAGATTTTAGCCTGTTATTTTATTATTTTTTTTACAAAAATTAAATGCAAATTTCACGTTATTATACTTTGAATTAGTAATACACGTTGAATTAGCACTACACTAAATTCTCCCACACTAAATTCTCCCGCACTAAATTCTCCCACACTAAATTATCCCACACTAAATTTTCGCACACTAATTCTCCCACATTAGATTTTCTCATACTAAATTCTCACACACTAAATTTTCGCACACTAAATTCTCCCACATTAGATTTTCTCACACTAACTTCTCGCACACTAAATTCTCCGACAATAAATTCTCCCACATTAAATTCTCCCACACTAAACTCTCCCACACTATGTTCTCGCAAACTAAACTCTCCCACACCAACAATCTCCCAAATCTAAACTCGTAACAAAAATAGTCTTCACCAAAATCACCCGAACATTCAACTCCCCCATACTAGATTCCATCACACAATCCCTCCCCACCCCAACATAATATTAGTATTTGTCCCGAGAGTGTACCAAGGTGTAACACAGTTCACAGCGGTTTGCTGTCGTCTTTTGTGTCAAATTTCTCGCGCGTGGGACTTTTTTGTCAGGGGAGAAAACAAACAATGTTTTTTCAAGGGGGGTAATTATAAAATTAAAAGATAAAAAGAAGTAAAAAAAAGTTGTAATAAATTTTGAAACAAAATCAAGTAAACTGACTACAGTATTAATTATAAAAAAATATTTTTTAAAAACTATTTTTAAAACATTTGATAATATATCACGTAGTGTTAATTACAACGACCAGTAATTTTTAATGTTAATCCAATAATTAAATATAACTAGTTTCAACCAGCTGTAATATTTATACTAAGAAGTTTGTTAACATTGTGTTTTATCCATTTTTCAATAATTGGCCGTATGTCGGCAAATTTTTTTAACACGTTTTTCTTAACTCAACAATTTGCGGTAAACATAAAAATGTAATAAAAACACTTGTAAAAAAGATCTCTCTTCGTTTTTAATATAATTTTTTGAGCATATTCTTGAATACTGATGTGACAGTGACTTTGGATTTATTTCATCTCTACTTATTTAAACTTGTGTGTATTTCCATTTGAAACCTTGTGTGTGTGTGTTATTTTTTTTCTTCACATTTTATACATTGTAAGTACTTTTTTATTTCTTGTGTGTGTTGCCTGGCCACGGGTGGGCCTCACGCACAACTATGTCGGAAAAATACATCAAACGGCTATTCCTGCCTAAGTTTGGCTTGGCAGGACATGCGCCAAAAACTCTAGAGATTTTCATAGAAGAGGGTTTTTCTTTAGCTACCCTCACAGCTGACGAACTAAAAAGAGAGCTATGTATGTTATGTAGCCTATCACCAGCTGAATTTGAAGGTCTGTATAACTACGGGACATTGCGTAAATGGTATGTTACCATTAGATCAAAGGAACTATATGAGAAAATGCACCTAAAAGAATTTCACAGAGATTTGCCACCTGGGGTAACATCCAGATACAGAGTGCAGAGAATATCAATAACCCACGCCGATAAATCTGGGCAAAGGGGCATGCTGAAATGGCTGCCTTCCAAGACAAGCGACGATGATATAATGGCGATTCTGAAATCTATAAGCAGTCAGGACTCAACACCAACATTTAAGAGAATAGACCAATCAAATGTGGTCAAATTCACCATCTCTCTGGAAAAAGAAGATGTGGAGAGTGTCCCACACTATATTATACTTACAAATGAGGCCAACAAAGAAAGCAGAGTCCTTATAATCCTCAATGGGAGGAGGGTGCAATGTTGCCACTGCAACACAGACAGGCACCTGCCTAAAATGTGTGAGCATTTGAGGACTCGCGCTCTTGACGGCGTCCAGCTAGTAGATGGACAGTACAGGGCAATTGAGCCTTGGGATGCAAATGATAAAGAAGAAGTTAGGGAGCATCTAAGTAACAATAGAAATTTCTTAAAGCATTGGGACAGTTATGATGTTGACGGAGAAAGACAAAATGAAATGCTTAGAGAAGCAAGGCTTAGAGAGGTAGAAGATGCCTTTGGAGTAGATGGCCAAACTGAAGCACATCATACTACTGTAGCACCGCAGCAAGCTAACGAAAGCGTAGCAGAAACCACCATAGAGGCCGAAGCCATGGAGACAATAGCGACCAGAAATTCCATAGTAACAGGGTCTCAAAAAGATGGGGATCAAGAAAATTTGGAGGTAGTCGACGAAACAACAAATGATATTCTTCAAGATAACACTAGTTCAGAAAACATAACGAAACCGCTAAAGGAAATTAAAAGCTCACAAAGTATATCAGCAACAAAGGTATCAGGTCAACTGTCATATAGTCAAGCAATCAGTTCAAGTAAAAAACAATTACCTACAGTAAAGCCACCTCAAAGGGCCGTGACCAGGGCCCAACGGGATAGCAAACCAGCGGCTAGAAAGTTTGGCGTTAAAAGACCACCACCATCCAGCCCTCCAGAAACAGATGTTCGAAAGAAAACCCCAAATAATTCATGCTAACTCTGGCAACATTGAACATCAGGGGGGCTAGGGACAAAAAACATTATATAAACAACATAATAAATAAACACAATATTGACATCTTACTTTTACAGGAAACTAACATTGGAACTACAGAAGAAGCAAATAAACTAGATGCATACATCGGTATTAAAAACTCACTGCACAGTACTGGTTCCAACTGCAGAGGAACCAGTATACTTTGTACATCAGACAAACACAAAATTAAAAGTACATACACGGATAAACAGGGCAGGATAGCATGCATCACATTGGATATTGACAAAACAGAAATAACAATCATCAATATATACGCCCCAACACATAGACAAGAACAAAAACATTTCTACCACACGCTTAATGAACTTATAAATACCGAATACAAAAACAAGACGATACTTTTAGCAGGTGAATTTAATATGGTCATTGATGATACAGACCTAATAGGACAAGATGACAGGAAAACGAAAAGGCTAAAACACGATAAAGAACAAATTAATACATTAAACAATATAATAAAAACGACAAGCTTAAAAGACACCTACAAGAATACACTAAATTTCACTGAAACAACGCACTACAGCAGAACACATCATAGCGCAGCTAGGCTAGACAGAATATATGCTCATGAAAGCATAACGGTAAACAAAGTAAAACACCTCGCTCAGACACTTACATTTACAGACCACAAAATAGTTATTGCTCAACTACAAATTAACCCCACTCACAGAACAAAGAATACATATTGGAAACTCAACAACACGCTTCTAGAAAATAGCGAATACATCACAGAAATAAGGAAGCTAGCATCAGAACTCACACAGAGAGCATCAAACACACATGCACTAGAGCTCTGGGAAGATTTTAAATATATGGTACGGGAATACTCTATCAAAATAGCAAGGCAAATAAACACAGATAGGAAAATTATGGAAGAACTACTAGACAGACAACTAGATACGTTAATCAGTCATAATGCATCGCAGGACAAAATTGAAAAAGTAGAATCAGAATTAAACAAAATACAAACACATAGACACAAGGGAGCGCTAATACGTAGTAGAATAGATATGATAGGCAACGAAGACCCCTCCCATTACAACACAATTTCGGAAAAAATACACTGCAACAGTAAACAGATATGTAGCATAACAGATGACGACGGGACTATAACAAATGACCTGGAAAATATAAAACGTCAGTTTACTTTATACTATCAAAACCTCTTCAATAAGGAAGATACAGACTATGAAATACAAGAACATTATCTTAAGTACACAACAAGGCTAGACAACAATGACTGTACCAAAATCAACGCGCCAATTACTAAAGAGGAAATATCCAAGACTATAGAGTATAGACGGACTAAAACTAAATAAAGCTCCAGGACCAGATGGACTAACCAATGAATTTTATAAAACCTTCAAAAATGACTTAATACTCCTTTTACATGCTACATTTCAGGACATACATGAAAGAGAGGATTGTTCTACAGATTTTAACAGGGCATATATAACACTCATTCCCAAAAATGATACGGACAGGACAAAAATTATAAATTACAGACCTATATCTTTACTTAACAGTGATTATAAAATGTTGACAAAAACTTTAGTTTAGAAACTCGAACCCTTCATATCTAAATTAATACACCCCGATCAGCAGTATAGCATACCAGGTAGAAACATACACAACCACACGCACTTAATCAGAGACATCATACATTATAGCACGCAGAAAGACACACAACTAGCGATTCTTAGCATCGACCAACAGAAAGCGTTCGACAGAGTAGATCATACATGGTTAATAAAAACAATAGATGCTTACAACCTAGGACACTATTTTAAAACATGAATAAAAATAATATATAACAATGCACATAGTCATTTATTAATAAACAACAGTGTTACAAGCGCTTTTCACATACAGAAATCAGTTAGACAAGGTTGTCCTTTATCTCCCCTACTATACATCCTAAGCTTAGAACCCCTACTAGAAAACATTAGACAGGACAACTCGATTAAAGGACTGTACATTCCAAACACGGTAGGCAAGAAAATACTTGCATACGCAGACGACAATACTTTCTTAGTACAAACAGAAAAAGCAATACAGACTGTAATAGAAAAATTCAACAACTTTGGGAAAGGGAGCGGGGGAAAAATAAACGCAGAAAAATCAAAAGTAATGGGTATAGGTAAATGGAAAGGTAAAGATAACTATCACATAGACATAACAATAACTGACAAACTCAAAATTTATGGAATAACCTATACTAGCGATCCCACAATAAACGACCAAGAAACTTGGACCACACTGAAAAATAAAATAAATCACAATCTGGAAAAATACCAATACTGCAATACAACCATTTTTGCCAGAGCTGCATTAGTAAACAGATATATCATTCCAAAAATAATTTTCGTAGCGACGAACTCTACAATACCCAACTCATTTATTAAAAAAAAACAACAAGCACATTAGAGAGTTCATTTTCAAAAACACGATTAGAAAAATTAGCCACAAAACCTTAATACAAAATAAATTAAATGGGGGTATAGGGCTACACGACATTCAAACTAAAATAAACACCTTCCGATTAAAACACCTGGATAGAATAAGGATAGAATCACATTATAATCCATTAGCACAATACTACATTGGGTTAAACATAAAGAGCATTTTAAAATTAAACATCATAACACCACACTATGGGGGAAATGTCATAGGCAGCTTTTATAAAGAAACGCTAGCAACATTCCAAGGAAACAAAAGCATTATTGGGGAAGACACAAAAAAAATATACGACATCCTAATCAAACAACAAGCGACACCCTTATACAAGAGAATTAGTTGGGCCAGGGAACACAATATAATAGACATTAAAGATACATTTAGAAACCTACATAATAAACGCATTACACCAAAAGAAAGGGAAGTAGCATACATACTGATTTTTAATACAACTCCAGTTTCACGAAATACAAAGTCAAATCAAAATGTTAAAATAACATGTCAAACGTGTAAACAAAATATACAAGAAACTGAGAAACACATTTATTTAGATTGTATACTAGTACAGAAAGCAAAGCAAACACTTGCGAAAATATTAAACACCACCAATCAAACAGCCACAACAAATAAAGCAATCACACTTAATTTAATTAACACGGCTAGACAAAGAACAGAAGACGAAAACAGACTAGTAGCAACGGCTATTTATAGATTGACTATATGGCAAATTAGGAATAAAGTCAGATATTTTTTCACAAAATACACGGACATCGAGTTAAAAGAAATATTTCAAGCAAAGCTAAGTCATAGACTGGGAACTCTCACTTAACTGAGAAAAAAGAAATATACAGGAAATAAATAAATAAAGTATTAATTTTAATTTAGACAGTCTCAAGCCAAACATCACTCGATCAGCCCCCAAGTAAATTAACATTAGAACAGTCTTCTGTTTCCCGGGTTTTAAAATGCACAACCTGAATGGTAGAAAGAGATACACACCTTAAACCCCCCCCCCCCCCACACACACACACACACTTCCCCCCCTCCCCCCACTCAACCGGACTGGCGGATATTTCAATGTAGCGTGCCCTCATTGCCAAGGGTCAATTTTATGTCATGGAAAGTTTTGGAATGATAGATCAGTATGTGTATTACAGAGACACTTCTCCTACGGTCGTTTCTATTTCTGTCCATGGGTGGCTACAATGTGAACTTGTGACTCCGCAGCACACTAAACTAAGCAGTCAAGAGAAACCTAGTTTGCACACCTTATTTTAATCTAGTTATTATGCCATTTTATTTTCTCCCTTTGATTATTATATATGCAATTGATGTTGATTATTCATGTCTTTGATGCTATGTAAAATCGATCAAATATATTATTATTACTGATTTAAATGTTTAAAACAATTGAATTAATTAAAAAAAAAATTATTATTTCTGCGTATTTACTGAAGTCTCACTTAATATGTTAGAGCAGGATCTCCCTTGATGTCATGGTGTGGCTCTCCAGTTCCATGCACAATGATTAATAATTATATAGTTTCATTTTCAAAATTCATAAAAATATTATTCTGTAAAGAAAAACAACTTTAAATAGGATTAAAAAACTCACTAGAGAACAATGAGAATAGGTGAGGTAGAAAGTAAATGGACAGCTGACAGCCGCCTTGGCACCAGGCCCAGCCCCACAGCCGTGCTGTAACCAGCACCGTAACGACATCCCATGTTTGCCACTGCCCAAGGGCCGCCCTTTTCGATTGTCGTTACATGGGGAATGTTATTTTATTCAGAATGCATTCCTCTACCTGTCAGTATGCATTAATTTTACCTGAGTGACGAAGTATGTCAAATATTAGTTTCCTACGGTTGAGCTATAAGGTACTAGACTCTGGGTTCGCGTGGGGTGAAAGATAAGCCTTGTGAGAACCGATGGACATAAGCGACCGATACAGTAATTAAACCGATATCCAAACCAGTTAGTCGGAGTTTGCCATGCTGAGGCCTGCACTGGCAATGAAAGATAACTACTGAACCAGTGGTGTCCGTAAATAAAGAAAGAAAAATTTATTGGCTTCTAAAGTGGATTGGGATAGCCCTATAGTTATATTATGTGATTTCTAATTTTATCATAGCAGATCTAGCTAAAACAGTTTTTGTGCGAAACATTTGTTTGTTTTTATATGAAATAATAAGTTCATATTTAGCGCTATTTATTTCAAATCAAAGTCAAATGTATTTACCTAATCCTTGTCAAATACCAAAATATTGGAAAAAATAATGTTAGTGGCTCTTTAAAAAAACTGGGATATTTTGTAAATTGTAACTTTACCGTCTCAAAGGTTGTCGACTCCAGTGCTAGAGTTATCGTAAGGTTGGATATTTATCTATATAAAATTAACATTTTTAAAAAAGAAAAGTGGTTAGGTAAGAAACACAAGCTTTTTAACCTACCTGTGATGTTTTTAAAGTTATTTATAATTTCCTAAATTTCACAAAATTCCCGGTTTTCTTCATATGAATATAAAATATATATTTAAAATATTTTTGATACAATTAACTAGTATTAATTCTTAAATGTAACTATGATGTTTGTTATATAATACTTATTATATTTAACCTTTAGGTGAGTTTTCATTCAAGGGAATATACTCCAAATTAAACGACAAAGCTATTGGAGCAATCATGATGGTTATCTCCCTTACCGTTCTCTGCCTGTGTCTGGTCGCCATTGTCAAACTGCTGCACTCCCTTCTCCAAGGCCCTATCGCTCTCATCATCAAAACATTCATCAACGCGGACTTTCCCGGACCGCTGGGCTACCTCACCGGATACCTCGCCATCATCATCGGCGCCGGGTTGACCATCATCGTCCAGAGCTCCTCCATCTTCACCTCCACCCTCACCCCGCTCGTCGGCATCGGGGTCATCGAACTCGACCGGATGTACCCTTTGACCTTGGGGTCAAACATCGGCACCACGACCACGGCGATTCTCTCAGCCTTAGCCAACACGGACGGCCTCAGAAACGCGTTACAAGCAGCCTTCTGCCACCTCTTCTTCAACATCACCGGCATCCTCCTGTTTTACCCCATCCCCTACCTCCGCTTCCCCATCCCGCTTGCCAAATTTCTAGGCAACTGCACGGCCGAGTACCGCTGGTTCGCCATCGTCTACATCCTCCTCATGTTCTTCCTCTTCCCCGCCCTAGTCTTCGCTCTCTCCATCCCGGGCTGGTACGTCCTCCTCGGCGTCCTCGGGCCCGTCTGCCTTCTCTTCATCATCATCGGCGTCATCAAATGCCTGCAGGCTAAACGTCCCCAGGGCCTGCCCAGAAAGCTCCAAGACTGGATGTTCCTACCCCAGCCGCTACGGTCTTTAGAACCCTATGATCGCGCCATGCAGAAAGTCTTCTTCTGCAAGCGATTCCAGACAGACTCTACAGAGAAGACAGACACTGGTGCCACGTCAGACAGACAACCTAACGGAGAGTCCAGCACGCGACTTTAGTATGACCACGTGACATTGTTTACAAACAAAGTTCGATTATTGAAAACCTATTTACTCTATAATGTTATTTATATTTGTAACTTGTATATGCTTAGATAAATTACATTCGTTTTAGTTCAATATGTATATATAGCATGTATATAGCATACAGAAATTTTTAATGTGATATATTATTTAAATGATTTTCTCTGGTAATTTTTAAAAAATATATAAAACAACTTTTTTTAGAAATTTTGAGCTCTGTGATCTTGTCATAAGAGTTTTGTGAAATTTTATACATTTTTAATTACACGAAAACGTTGATTTAATTCTAAGATTGCTATCATAGTGTTGTCATTTAAAACTTCCAAAATAACTTTACTGGTTCAAACTTGAGGGAGTTATTATGATAACAGCACGTCGTACTAGGTATTTGATCACTGCCATTGTACAACTTTGTAGTGAGTTGTCTTTTGCCGTGTTCGTGATTTCAACGAGAGGCGATGTTACGTCCATAGAGGCCAACTTAAACCACCTGGGCCACTTTTATGGAAAACCCAACATTGGTCATTTGTATGGAAGGCCAATCTCGGCCACTTTTATGGTAATGTCTACCTCGGCCAATCGTATGAAAAGGCCACTTTAATATTTGCCTCTAATGCATAGCCCATCTATGACAAATCAAGCATAGGCATTCGTTGCCACAAAATAAACCAACAGATCTAGAAACAGAAGAAAAAAGATTTCGGTTGAGTAAGATACCAAATAGCCCCCCCCCCCCCCACCCTCAACCCTGAATATTTTGAATGAAATTACTAGGCTGTTACCAACCCTTTAAATGGGACGGCGTGGTCGAACTGTAGAGCACACAACTGCTAACACGAAATTCTCGAGTTCGGATACCGGGTTGGAGTCCCAAGGACATTCCTATATTCACTCACCTCTGATGGGTACATGCCTCAACTTAGTGAAATAAAGGAGGCAGGATATACTAATGAACACACTTTTTCAGCATAGACCAAGGTCAAAGAAACAGGTGAACTCTACTTCATCGACCTCACTGACCGCCTGGTTTGATAGAGTAACTACTTTTTTAAAAAAAAATTTAAGTGTGCGAGGCGCTGCACTGCTAACCCGAAAGTCTTGAGTTCGAATCCGGGTTAAACTGAGCAAAACTTTCATGAGTCCACCCAGCTCTGATGTATAGCTACTTCACGTTAAAGAACAAACTAAGGCGACTGGGCAAAGTGCTGACCACACTATCCCTGCATATGCCGAAAGTCACTGAAACAGGTGAACTGTATTTCATCTGCCCCATGTGTCTTGGGCAGGAACGGTAAAAGATGATGAGCCAACTTTGAATAAAAATTGATGACTTCATGTAAAACATAACGCTTTTATATTTTGTATTGATGATTGGGAAACTTCATTTAATTTTTTTGCAATTTTAATTAATTATTATAATCTTCATAAAAGAGGTATACAAACTCGTTTAAAAAATATTAATTAGTAACTTTAAAAACATAATAACTATTTAAAAATAAAGATACAGACACATTTTAAAAAATATATTAATTAATTAAAACTTTTTAAAAAATTATTATTAAGTTGTTAACGGAAAAACATCAACACTATTTAAAAAGAAAGACAGTGATACATTATATTAAATATTTTTTTATTAAAAATTAAATCCCATTCCTCAGCGAGCCAGATTTATAACATCCTTTCTTGAAAAGTTCACCAAGGGAAACAACTCCCATAGCCCTGAATCACCCTTGAAAAACGACACAAAGGGACACAACTAAACTCTCCCAAATCTAAACTGGATACAAAAATAGACTCCACCAAAAATACCCGAACATTCAACTCCCGCCATACTAGATTCCATCACACAATCCCCCCCCCCCCCTCACACACACACAATATTAGTGTTAGTCCCGAGAGTGCACCAGGGTGTAAGACAGTTCACAGCGGTTTGCTGTCGTCTTTTGCCTGTTGGAAAGTACCTCGCGCGTGGGACTTTTTTGTCAGGGGAGAAAACAAACAATGTTTTTTTTTTCAAGGGAGGTAATTATAAAATTAAAATATTAAACGAAGTGAAACAAGTAGTAATAAATTTTGAAAATAAAACAAGTAAACTGACTTTAGTATTGATTATAGAAAAATAAATTTTAAAAAAGTGTTAAAAAACATTTGGTGATTTATCACACAATGTTAATTACAAGTACCAGTATTTTTTAACATTAATCCAATAATCAAATGTAACTAGTTTCAACCAGCTGTAATATTTATACCAAGAAGATTTAATTTACAGTATTCACATATCCTACATGGTCCAGTAATCTTATGTCGAAGAATTTTTTTTTTATTTTGTTAGCAAAATGTAATGGATCAGGGTCGACAACCAACGGCTCCATGCACACATATTAATAATTATCTTATTTTCACATCTTATTTATCTTGTTATTCTGCAATACTTGGTAAGAACGATATAATAATAAATATAAACAATAAACACTCGCTATTCTATTAGAACTAGGCATGCTGCCTTGCTTCGCTTAGGTTTTCAAAAATATTGAGAATTTTAATGCTTAATTAATTAGTGATTGGCTGATTTGTGTAGTGCTTACGTTTAAACAGTAACGCTAATTTTAGAGAAATTGTTGTTTTTGTTGTTTGTTGTTTATAGCCCGTTTTCAGAGAGATTGATGTAATGTAGGGAAAATTCGGACCGGTCAGTTCTAAAGGTCTTCCGGAGTTTTCTACGATCTCAAACGTTATGAATAGGTTCCTGGATTTGACAACCAAACATTTGTGGAGTGGTAGGTTCACGGAAATCACGAGCAAGTTAGGAGAATTGGAGGTCCAGTAAAACATGCACGTTACGCTGCACAAAAGGACGACTCTAAAAGATATGTTGCGAGTTGAGGCACTAAAATGTGACGCATGGAATAGTCTTGCGGGTTGCTACAGTGAGGTGAAGAAGTTGTTATCTGGAGTGCTGACGATCTTCGGGTCAACATATTCATACAAGCCAGCGTTTTCTTGCATGAATATAATAAAAAGTAAAGAAGCCCGGACATCCAGGGCGTCAAGCGTGCGTTCTGCCGCTAGACCACGCCACTCCACTGATTAGCGTTAGGCAAAGTAACAGCGGCTGGGCATAATGCTGAACACACTACCCCTCCCCCCCTATATATCGCGAGATAATTTAAATTAAATGACTCTATTTCGTATGTCTCATGTATCTGGGGTGCGAACTGGAGATGATTTCTACCAGGGGCGGAACTACAGTACCGCCAGTACCCGCCAGACCCCATTTAGGGCCCATAGCCGACCTTAATAAAGTTTTATAGTAAAAAAAAATAATTTTCTTGCATTTTTGACTTGACGGTAAAAGCTTTTGTAAATAAACAGATCTACTACAGTAGTGATGTTATCCAGTAGCTAACATATGCTGTTGTGTAAAAAAATATATGCCTGAGCTGTAGTGTTGAAGATAGGCAAACGTTCAAAATACTTCCATGACTTATTTCCCTTTTTTAAATTAGATAAATAGTGGCGCTCCTAACTTCTTTTGATATATTTGTATTAAAGAAATTAAAAGGCAACAACTTCTCTTAATTATTATTTCTTTAAGAAAAGCATACTAAAGAATGACATAGCATAACAAGGAAATATATTTGAAACAAATAATATAAATACAAAAAACACGAGAAACCATTACACATACAAAGCTTTCATATTTTACATTCTTTTGACCGGCTGAAAACTAGCGGGTAGACAGTATTAAAGCAAACATTTTGAATAGACTTATTCTAAATCTTAAAAAAAAATAATTCAAAACAGATTAATGCACTCACACACATGACATCTTGTAATTAGTTTAAATTGAAAAACGAAATGAGTATCCAATGTTTGTATTATGGGGGGGGGGGGGGGGGGCAGAATTTTTGTTTGCGGGGTGGCCCTTTTTTCTAGTTTCGCCACTAGGGGGGGGGGGCAGGCCGTTTAGGGGCCCACAGCCGACAATAATCAATTTTTTTATAGTTAAAAAATAATTTTCTTGCATTTTTGACTTTTAATGGTTGTTTTTTTAAAAAGAATACTGTAGCTGCGGTTTGATTATCTTTATTGTATAGACACCATCCCGAGTCCTCTTTCTCCTACAATCGAACACACGCTGTTGTCGGCTAAATTCTTTTGAAAATAAATCAAAGTCCATCGCGCGAGAGGCCGCTAGATATTAAGACGACTTTTGCTTCTTTATAGCATTTATTAGGGGCCGACAATCCATTGTGATTTTATAATGTAAAATGTTCGTTTGTTATATTGGTAGAACTACTATTCTGTTCTATTTCGGTTTTTGTGTACGTTTACTTCTTTTTGTTTTAAAAACAAATACGATAGTAAACGTGTATGATTTGAATTCTCTCCCTTGAGTGTTTCACAATAGGCTTTAGGAAATGTAGTTGAAACCCCCACGTCGGTAAAATTTGGGAAGTTTTTGAGTACTCATAGACCTAACATTTGTTTAAAATGTGTAGTTGAGCGCCCCGAGATCCCCAGTGGCTATCTAAGCACCAGGGGTCCGCTTATTGGGTGTCCTGCACAGGGGGATAGGTGTACTACTTGAATCATTAGCCTCGCTGCGTTAGGGGCGTTAAAAATTGTAAGACAGAACTATATTAAATAGAGATTTTCTAAACAGACCAATAGCACTTACACAAATGACGCGTTGTTGTACTTGTTTTATTTTTTTTTTTTAAACCAAGAGTTTTTAATATTGTTTTAAAACTCGAACAAGCCCGAAATGAGTATTCTATGTTCGTATTCTCGTATTTTGTTTGGGTTTGCGTTAGTGGTTGCGGTTTGATTTGGTTCGTTTTTGTTCTTTCTTTTTTCGATTTTGTTTGTGTTTTTTTCTTTGGGTTTGTATTTGTGTTTTTGGCTGGTTTTGCGTTTGGATTTGGTTTGTTTTCGTTTACTTTTTCGTTTTTTTTTTTGTTGTTATTGGTTGGTATTGGTTGGTATTGGTGTTTGTGGTTGTGGTTGGGTTTGTTATTAGGTTTTTGTTTTCGTTTGCTTTTTTGTTTGTTTTTTCTTTGTGTTTGTATTGGTGTTTGTGGTTGTGGTTGGGTTTGTAGTTAGGTTTTTGTTTTCGTTTGTATTTTAATTGTGTTAGCGTTATGATTGCGCTTTGTTGTTTTGGTTTTGGTTGGTTGTGGTTTGGGTGGGCAATGCCGGGTTTATGATGATTACTTAACACACAGGTAATGGTCTTTAACAGAAAGGTTTTTCACAGAAGCCAGAGCAGGGCCTGGCCGGGACGGCTAGTATATATATATATATATATATATATATATATATATATATATATATATATATATACATATATATATATATATATATATATATATATATATATATATGGCCAAAACATTTTTTTAACGGGGTGGCCCTTTTTTCTAGTTTCGCCACTAATATATACATGTTTTTGTTATAACAAAGCTGTTTTCTATAATTGTTATTACTTTGTAATTGGCTTTTTACGTCTGTCTGTCTCTCTGTGACTTGATACGTGAAGTAAAACTACAAAGTATGGGTTTTATTGTGTGCTTTTTACATTTGAATATGTTATACATTTTTATATATTTTATCTCTTACATCTTCGTGAAATAAATTTATTAATCTTAACGTTTATAGTTAGTAGAAGTTTTTTTTATATAAATATCTTATTTTTCAAATGCTACACGTGTTTCAGATGTGCTGCTAAATGATATTTAGCCTTTCTTTAACTCTAAGATGGACTACAAAAGAAATACCGAACACAGAACAGTAAATGTGATAAAATGAATTTGATACAAGGGTGTTGAAACTGAAAGAAATCGCTTTATCGTACTTTGTTGTTTTCTAGAAATGTACCCTTCATAAATGGCTCTTACTAATAAAAATGTCACAAAATTATATATATATATATATATATATATATATATATATATATATATATATATATATATATATATATGCATATATATATACATTATTATCCTACCACCATTATACAGAACATGATCAATAAAATTATGACCCAAAAATCTGCACCAGATTCAATATTCTCAACCCTTAAGATTGGAAAAAGTGATAAGTGGGCAGTTGACTTCTGAACAAACGCCTCATTTAAGAACTTGCTACACTACATCAATCTTAAAATCGGTGGGGAAATTTACACCCTCTTACTACAACGGAACGGTAGGATATCTATATGACCCTTACGTGGCACGACCAAACACGGACCGGCCTCTTACCAAATCTAGTATGTAAGGGAAAATCATTGGCCTTGCCAACACTACAACACAACACAATCATTTCTTCCACACTAAATTATCCCACACGGGTTAGTTTCAGATAAACAACAAAGCTTCGTGGCTACCTTCACTACTTTTATTCCGTCTCAAATATATACATTCATGAGTAGCCCTCGTCCTAATCGCTAGCAACTAACCGCTGACCCCCTACAATCGTTCACTCGCCCTTTTATACCCGCATTAGACCTTGGGATTACAAGAAATAACACACGGGGGTTACTACACACTAGGGTGAACTCAACTCACACACGCATTTCCCCCTAAGTTCGAGACTATTCTACCTTATTCTAACCTGGCCTCAAATGACATATGTCCCTGGGCGCCGACCTTAATCAGAAGTTCGAGGGGGTGCAAGTCAAAAGTTCGAGGGGTGTGTGCAAATCGAAAGTTTGTCCCCCCGCGCCGGGAAGGGTTCGCTACGCCTCTGCACACATTGACACATGATTATTAGTGTTAGTCCCGAGAGTGCATCAGGGTGTAAGACAGTTCACACCGGTTTGCTGTCGTCTTTTGTTTGTTTGAAAGTATCTCGCGCGTGAAATTTTTTTGTCAGGGGAGAAAACAAACAATGTTTTTTTTTTCAAGGGAAATAATTATAAAATTAAAAGATAAAAAGAAGCGAAAAAAGTAGTAATACATATTAAAACAAAATCCAGTAATCTGACATGGGTATTAATTATAGAAAAATAAATTAAAAAAAACTTTTTGAAATTATTTGGTGATTTTTTACACAATGTTTATTACAACTCCCAGTAATTGTTAATGTTAAGGCAATAATAAAATGTTATTGGTGTCAACCAGCTATAGTATTAATACCAGGAATTTTGATTTAGTTTAGTTCTCTATCCATACTAAATGGCGTATTATTTTTACTTCAAGATGGCCGAAAAAAAAAAAAAAAAAAAAAGATGGCCGAAACTAGACAGGCAAGACTTTCAAAAAACCTCAGCTGGCCTTCGCTCTGTCCTGAAGATAATACGGACACCACGCAAACAACCAGCTGGCCTGTGTCAACACCCGTAACAGATACATATTCAAATGAAACTGTAAAGAATCTACAAAGTGGGAGAAAAACCGAAGAGAGAGACCCAACCCTGTACCTGTAAGTACACTCCTCAAAAAAATTACGCTTTCGGGGACCGCACCTGGGCGGCATCCCAAAAACACGCTACGTATGTTGATTAAAGGAAAAAAAGAACGTCGAATCCACGAATTCATATTAGAGGACTTATTTACGTGTAAACTGAACGTAAATCGTTCTCAAATTCTTAATGTCTACAACTTGGGGAAACCAAGCGAATGGTTTATCTCTCTCAAATCCGATGAAATTTACAACTCTCTACATTTGGCAGTGATATGCGAACATTCGGATTATTGTAGCAGCATTTTGATGCTGCATGTGGACAAAAACGGTCACAGGGGTCACCCAAAATGGGTACCCCCTACCATTACCCAGAATATGATCAACAAAATTATGATTGAAATATCAGAACCAGACACAATAGTTTCAACTCTTAAGATCGGGAAGAGTGATGGGCAGTCGATTTCTGACCAAACGCTCCTTTAAAGGATTCATACCATTACATTGATCTTGAGATCGGTGGGGAAATTTACACCTTGTTGCTACAACATAACGGTAGGAGATCTATATGCCCCCTGTGTAGCACGACCAATTGTTACTACAACTGAACGGTCATCTCCAAAATCAAATAAAATCAAACGTTGGGAAGATTTTAAATAAGACATTAAGCGGATATCAGTTCAATATGCTTGTAGCATTAATAGCGTTAGGGCCCTTATAGAAACTAAACTAGAAAAAAACAACTAAGGATGCTTAATTAAGGGAAAAAACAATAACAAAGAACAAAAAGACTCATTAGAAACGGAACTTTCGAAAATACAAGAATATAAATATAGAGGGACACAAAACAAAATCAAAATAGAGCAGATAGGCTCGGAAAACCAAACACACCACACTCTCATACTAGAACAAAGCATACAAAGATCAAAACAAATCAAACAAATAATGGACGAAAACAACTAAGAGACGACTGAACCAAGAACGATTTTAAAATTGACTCGCGCTTTTTATTTAACTTATCTTCATAATCTTTTACCCCTTCGTGCCCAATACACAAATAAATTAAAGATCGTGTTTCAATCACCTCGACATACAGGGAGATAATGTGGTCAGTACTAAGCCTATCCGCCTTAGTTACCTAAGGTGCGTCAGGTACCCATCAGAGCTGGGTGAACTCACGGAGCCCAACAGAACTGAGCCCGGAACTCGAGACATTCGGACTAGCAGTTGAAAGTTTTGTGTTTAGTATTATAGCTTAAAAAGTGTACTCTAGCTTTTGTAATTTAGCGCTTGTGAAAGCTCCTTAATATATAGGGTATTAGACATGGTTTTCCCTACTATTTAGTCTTTGATGAAGAAATAAATAAAGCACCGGTATACAAATGACGCAATTCGTCACATAATCCGGTGGTCGATTACACTACACCCAAAAGGACAACCCCCCCCCCCTCCACCCCCACTAATCCAAACACCCCCACTCAACTTACCCACAGTAAACCTAATCACACGTAGATTTATTTATATATGTTACGGTCAAAGCCCGAAGTGCGGCCAAACCCCGGATTGGCCGGCCAATGCGCGGATTGGCCGGCTCTCTTGGCCAAAGCCCGAAGAACTTAGAACTAAGATCGTATTTCGTACATTGGCCGGCCAATGCGCGCACTGGCCGGGACGTACTGGCCAAAGTCCGAAGTACTTAAACTTGACAGCGTATTTTGTACATTGGCCGGCCAATGCGCGCATTGGCCGGGATGTCCCGGCCAATGTTGTATCTAGACTAAGTTGTGATCGCGTTTTAATTATTCTGGGTGCGGTTTCATTGTGAGTAACGTATTGTTTAGCTCTTGTTTGTATAGCATTCTATATGCAATGCGACATAGACCAAGAGAACCGTCAGACCAAGAGACAGACATAACAGATGGCTGTCAAAAGAAAAAAATGTAAATTCATGTTAGTTTCCATATATGGGCTACAACTATATGTGACAGCCTCCTCCATGATGACGAGGTGAGACAATCATCAAAGAACAAAATCAAAGACAGTCGGCGTCACCGACCACGTGCAACAAGACGGAACGTTCAAAAGACTTTTCCGCGTTCCTAGATGTTTAAAACATGATGATGACATGGATGCAAACAAATGAATCAGCTCATTGGGCTGAGAGTCTCAAATTCATTTAATTTATGAAAAATCGTTCTTTTCATCAAGCAATCCAACAATCACCATACGAAGCCTTGTTTGGATGCAAAGCAAAAGTGGGACTTAGCACTTCAAATCTACCAAGAGAGGCTCTCAATAAAATAGTTACTGAGGAAGATCTTGAGAACATTGAACAAGAAATGGAGGTTGCCATAAATGCAACGACATCCTCAGCTAACACATCTGCTGCCGTGGCGGAACGTCCAGACCAATTGCGTGACAATAATGTGGCCAATAGATTCTGTATAGTTTGTGAAAAACATTGTAGTGCAGCTCATTCTTGTGGATCCTGTGGCAACGATGTGCATGCTATTTGTGGAATACTCAATGAAGCAGACGAAGGGTACAGAGGGAACATTACCTGCAGATTGTGTCACAACAAACAAGACATCATGGAACACAGGTCAGCAGCTCATACTGGCTTGCAAAATCAAGGTGCTAAGATGCTTAAAACATCAAATACAAAATTTAAAGATGGTGAAGTGGGTAACAATGTACGCATCCGTGTTCCAGATGTTGACAGAGGTCGCGGTGATCCCCGAAGCGTGATTGCAGTTGTCATGAGCGTCGAGGGCGGTTTCTACAAATTAGGAACGGAACATGGTGTTCTAAAACAACTGTATGCTAGAAGTGAGTTTTCAATTCTTCACGAAAAACTGCTCTTATTGTCGTCAGTTGGCACTGAGGAAAAATCACTACGAACCATCGCATCTTCATCGCATCTTCACAATCATTGACTGGGGGCCAAGGCTAACTCGCTGCAATTGCACAACCAAGTGTACAACAAATCGCTGCAAGTGTAAAAATGACAAGCTGCTATGTAATTCTAAATGCCATAAAAGTTCAACTTGTTGTAACAAATGATAATATTGATTGATTGAGACTATAGTACAATAAAAAAATTTGAATGTTTCTGTCATTTACTTTAATTAATAATCAATAAAGACTTAATTTCATGATCCTACCGGCATAAAAAAAAACAAAATCTGCTCATGATCTTCTAATTAAGACTTTGGCCGGTCCACCATGGCCAGTCCGCGGACTGGCCGGGACTGGCCGGACAAAGGCCGAAATCAAGAGCTATTTCAGACTTTGGCCGGTCCACAATGGCCAGTCTGCGGATTGGCCGGCCAAAGGCCGAAATGAAGCAAAGTTTCGGACTTTGACCGACCTATGGGAGGCGATATTGGCCAATGCGCGGATTGGCCGGCCAATCCTAGCATTGGCCGACTTCGGGCTTTGACCGTAACATATACACACAAAAACTCAAATAATTTCCTTTGTCTACACTACAACACAATATACTCATTTCTTCCACACCTAATTCTCCCACACAAAATTGTCCCGCACTAAATTCTCCCACTCTTAACTCCCCCACAAAAATATTTCACACACTAAATTCTCCCACACTAAATTCTCCCCCACTAAATTCTCCCACACTAAATTCTCCCACGCTAAATTCCCACACTCTAAATTCTCACACACTAAATTCTCCCACACTAAATTCTCCCACACTAAATTCTCCCACACTAAATTATGCATCACTAAACTCTCCCACACTAAAAATCTCCCAAAGCTAAAAATAGTCTCTACCAAACATTCAATTCCCCCTTACTAGATTCCATCAAACACTCCTTCCCCCCTCCCCCAGAATATTAGTGTTAGTCCCGAGAGTGCACCAAGGTGTAACAGAGTTAACAGCGGTTTGCTTTCGTCTTTTGTCAAAATATCTCGCGCGTGGAACTTTTTTGTTAAGGGAGAAAACAAATATTGAGTTTTTTTCAAGGGAGGTAATAATAAAATGAAATGATAAAAAGAAATGGAAAAAATAATAATATATTTTTTAGCAAAAACAAGTAAACAAACAAAATTATAAATTATAGAAAATCAAAATACAAAAAAATTTATTTAAAATGTTGGTGATTAATAAAAATCGTTAATTACAATTGCTTGTATTTGTTAGTTGTTAATCGAATAATTAGAAGTTACTTTTATCAACCAACTTTAATATTTATACGGAGAATACTTCTCAAGCATGTTTTAGTATTAATTTAAGCCCTATAAAATATTTCTATTTCCGTGAAGCTTCTATAAATTTCTTTGTAAAAAAAAAAAAAAAAAAAAAAAAAAAAAAAATGTCCTTGTAATCCTCGATTATAAGCAAACACACATGCATACATCTCACCTCATTTTCACCAATGTCATCCTCCAAGACGACATTTGCAAACATTGTCACCGCCAGTAAAGGGTTTGCGCCCCTGGATGTTCCTCCTAGGTCGAGAGACCGGAGGAGGAGCCACCCGGACCACGGTTCGGGTGGCTTAATGAAACCACGGGCCCAAACTCTTTCAGATACAGCGAAGTCAACCGATCAATCAACAACCCTCGTAATTGAACCGCCTGATGAAGAAAGCCCTGATCTTTTCTCGACTCAACCAACACCAAGTACAGTCATGCAGGTAGTCATTCAAGCTAACGGCCGTGCCAGTCTACGTGGACACATCATCCGCCAACTCATCAGCCCACACCAAATTTTGCTAATCAACTACGGACGTGGAGACACATGGTTCCTTTCGTCCGAAAACTTCAACGTGGCTGAACTGGACAACACAACCAAACAGTACGGACCTTACTCACTACACTTTACGATCTACCTTAATGACAAAATCAATGGAACACTAAGATGGGATCCCCCGGCACTCGGAGATGACACCCTGCTCAAAGCTCCAAGAATAATTAGCAATAAGGAACCAACAGTAAACAAAATCCCACACATTAACAACCGAAACTTCAAAATATTCACAGACAACGCATCAACCATACCACACTATATCAGATTTAACTACAAGAACAAAGCGATCAACGTGCTCATAGCAATCCCGGGAAGAAAACAAAAGCTTTCCAGACATGCGGGTCCTTACAACATTGGACAAACCAGTGCTATCAAAGAAATCAAGTACCGGACCAACAACTATCCTTACTGGAAAATTTAACAGAACCACTAAGAGCATCAGTCACACCGCAGCAACAAATGGTACACCCAAATCTGACGAACCAACAAGCGAAATCACCAATCGTCAAATTAACTGCAACAACAGACCTTAGCTCAACAAATGGTACACCCAAATCTGACGAACCAACAAGCGAAATCACCAATCGACAAATTAACTGCAACAACAGACCTCAGTTCAACAAATGGTACACCCAAATCTGACGAACCAACAAGCGAAATCACCAATCGACAAATTAACTGCAACAACAGACCTTAGCTCAACAAATGGTACACCCAAATCTGACGAACCAACAAGCGAAATCACCAATCATCAAATTAACTGCAACAACAGACCTCAGCTCAGACCTTAATTCACCATCCACGCTGATCCCAAACACGTCTACAGCGAAGCCAATCCTTACAATAAACATCCTTAGCCCAGAATCAGAAATGGACACCAGCACAAATCCAAAACGGAAAAAGAAGGACAGTCCTACAAAACAATTAACAAAACGTCTAAAAACCGCAAAATTGGTAGATGACAACACAAAATGCAGATTTTGCAGCCAGCAACACAAAACATCCACGGAAGCGGAAAAGCACGAACATAAAGTACACATGAAGCTCTTACAGTGCTATATTTGTGACGACAAAACAATCAACACAGACATATTCATGCACTATACAGAAAAACATTACGACGAAACAATGTATAGCTGTCAGATTTGCAACGTATTCCTCCCATTAGAGAATATGAAGTTACATGCAAAAAACCACCATCCGGGACAGATATAGATCGCTCATCATACAGCTTCGAAGGAACAGTAATTAATTGTTTAACCCATTGCAATCTTAGACGTTTTGTATAGTGAAAATTTAAAATTACATGCTTAATTATAATATGGGAAAGATTGTATGCCATACTAGATTTCTATGTATTTAAAAAAAAAAATAAAAAAAAGTATCTTCAAACTAGTCGACACATACAGAGCGCAATATCCACACACAATACAAACCACCCACGGAAATAACACATCTGGAAATAGGTTGCGTATAGACAGAATATACGCTCCAGTGAACATGAAAAGCAACAAAATTGAACGCCTACTCTCAACACTACAATTTGGCGACCATACGGCAGTTCTGGCAAACTTTAAACAACGAACAAACACAAAGCAAAGTCTCCCACACTAAATTCTCCCACACTAAATTCTCCCACACTAAATTCTCCCACACTAAAATCTCTCAAACTAAATTTATCCCCCACTATATGCTCTCACACTAAATTATTCCCCACTAAATTCTTCATCACTAAACTCTCCCACAATAAAAATCTCCCAAATCTAAACTCGATACAAAAATAGTCTTCACCAAAATCGCTCAAACATTCAATTCCCCCACACTAGATTCGATCATACTCCCCCCCCCCCCACCCCACGTGAAACTAAAAATTGACACAGATTATTATTGTTAGTCCCGAGAGTGCACCAAGGTGTAACACAGTTCACAGCGGTTTGATGTCGTCTTCTGTTTCTGTCAAAATATCTCGCGCGTAGAACTTTTTTTGTCAGGGGAAATAACAAACAATATTTTTTTAATAGGGAGGTAATTATAAAATTAAACGATAAAAAGAAATGAAAAAAGTATTAATATATATTGAAACAAAAACAAGTAAACTATTGTTAAAATTAAATATACAAAATTAAATTACAATAAAAATATCTAAAATTTTTGGTGATTAATAACAAAATGTTAATTACAACTCCTAGTAATTGTTAGATGTTAATCCTATAATTACTAAACACTAGTATCAACCATCTATAATATTAATACCAAGAAGATTAGTGAAGCGATGATCACATGTGTCTGAAAAATGGAGTGTTCTTATATCTGCTTTAACAGAAGTCTCACATAATATGTTAGCGCAGGGTCGTCAAACTGCGGCTCGCCTGCGACTCGCGAGCCGCATGCGGCTCCCTTGATGTCAAGGTGCGGCTCTCCAGTTCCATGCACAATGGTTAATAATTGTTTGGCCTCTTCTCAAAAGTCATAAAACTGTTATACTGTAAAGAAAAACAACTTTAAATAGGATTAAAACACCAGAGAACAGTGAGAATAGGTAGGGTAGAAAGAATACGGGCAGCCGCTTGGGCACCAGGCCCAGCCCCACAGCCGATGCAAGCAGCACCATGGCGACCATTCCATGTTTGCCACTGTCCAAGGGCCGCCCCTTTCGATTGTCGTTACATGGGGAATGTTATTTTATTCAGAATGCATTCCTCTACCTGTCAGTATGCAATAATTTGACCTGAATGACGAAGTATGTTAGTTATTAGTTTCCTACGGTTGAGCTATAAGGTACTAGACTCTGGGTTCGTGTAGGGTGAAAGATAAGCCTTGTGAGAACCGAAAGACAGAAGCGACCGATACAGTAATCAAACCGATATCCAAACCAGTTAGTCAGAGTTTGCCGTGCTGAGGCCTGCCTGGCTATGAAAGATACCTACTGAACCAGTGGTGTCCGTAAAGAAAGAAACAAAAAGTTATATATATTATGAGATTTATAATTTTATTGTAGCAGATCTAGCTAAAACAGTTTTTGTGCGAAACAATTGTTTTTAAGTATGACTTTAGTATGACCACGTGACATTGTTTACAAACAAAGTTCTATTATTGAAAACCTATTCATTCTATAATGTTATTTATTATTGTAACTTGTATATGATTAGATAAATTACATTCGTTTTGGTTCAGTATGTATATATATAGCATGTATAAAGCTTACTGAATTTTTTATGTGATATATAAAAGATTAATTTCTGTTCATTTTTTCTTTAATATATATATATATATATATATATATATATATATATATATATATATATATATATATATATATATATATAACTATTTTTTAAGGAATTTTGAGCTCTTTGATCTTGTCATAAGAGTTTTTTGGAATTTCTTTTATACATTTTAATAACACGAAAAAGTTGATTTAATTTTGATATTGCTATCATAGTGTTGTCATTTAAAACTTCCAAAATAACTTTACTGGTCCAATTTTGAGGCAGTTGGTACGATAACTGCACGTCGTACTAGGTATTTGAACACTCTGCCTTTGTACCACTTTGTATTGAGTTGTCTTTTGACGTGTTCGTGATTTCAACGAGAAGTGCTGTTTCGTGCATTAGAGGCCAACTTAAACCACCTGGGCAACTTGTATGGAAAACCCAACATTGGCCATTTTTATGGAGAGGTCATTCTCGGCCACTATTATGGAGAGGTCATTCTCGGCCACTATTATGGAGAGGTCAAACTCAGCGTGATGACGCAAGGTTTGCGTCGGAGAGCTCAGGTAGATAGCAGAAACAGGCTATAGCGAGTTGGTCAGAGAGAGACCAATAAAAATAGGGAACTGACCAGTCACGTGGGACGGTCAGCTGACCACTGAGGCGTGGGTCAGTAGAGAGATTAGCGGCAGTTGATAGGTAGCTAGCGAAGAGTAGAGAAGGTGTTAGGTTGTAGAATGGAGCAGACGTAGTTATGTAGAGAACAGTTAGATAGTGTTAGAATTGGTCATGGGAGTGCGTAGTTAGTAGTATAGTGAACAGTTAGTAGTAGTAGTAAACAGTAGAAAGTATAGAATAGGCTAGTTAGGTAGAAACTTGATTATATACATTTGAATAAAGAACTTTGTATTTGGAACTTGAACTGTGTGTTATTGGATTCGCGACGCCCTCTTAAAAATCCCCACCCTCACAACTGGTTCAACAAGAAGAACCTACAACCAAGTTCCATTCGTACCATCACACTCAGCCTTTATGAAAAGGCCTCTATCAAACTCAGCCTTTATGAAAAGGCCACCTTAATATTTGCCTCTAATGCATAGCCCATCTAGGACACTTCAAGCATAGGCATTCGTTGCCACTAAATGTACTAACATATCTAGAAATAGAAAACAAAGCTTTCGGTTGATTAAGATACCAACTAGTGGCCCCCACCCCTGAATATTTTGAATGAAGTTACTAGGATGTTACCAACACTGTAAATGGGACGGCGTGGTCGAACTGTAGAGCACACAACTGCTATACGCAGGTCTCGAGTTCAGATACCGGGTTGGAGTCTGTATTACATTCCTATATTCACTCATATCTTATAAGTACCTGACACGTTAGGGAAATAAAGAAGGCTCGAAATACTATCGAACACACAATTTCAGCATAGGCCGAGGTCACATAAACAGGTGAACTCTTCTTCATCTACCTCATTGGCCGCCTGGTTTGAAAGAGTAACTTTCGTTTTTACCATTTTAATTGTGCAAGGCGCTAGACTGCTAACCCGAAAGTCTTGAGTTCGAATCCGGGTTCAAGTGAACAAAACTTCCATGAGTCCACCCAGCTCTGATGTATAGCTACTTCAGTTTAAAGAACAACTTAAGGCGACTGGGCATAGTGCTGACCACACTATCCATTCATATGTCGAAGGTCACCGAAACAGATGAACTCTACTTCATCTGCCCCATGTGTCTTGGCAAAAACGCGAAAAGATGATGAGCCAACTTTTAATAAACATTGATGACTTTTGTAAAATGTAACGCTTTTATATTTTGTAATGATGATATAAAAGAAAAATTTCTGGTAATTTTTTTAAAGTATATAATAATATTTTTTTCATGAGTTTTGAGCTATGTGATCTTGTCATATGAGTTTTTTGAAATTTTATACATTTTTAATAACACGAAAAAGTTGATTTAATTCTAAGATTGCTATCATAGTGTTGTCATTTAAATCTTCTAAAAAACCTTTACTGGTCCAATACTTCTTACCAATAAAAACATTTAAATTTTTTGAACTTTTATTAATTATTATAATTTTTATAAAAGGGTTTAAAACCTTATTTTACAAAATTGTTATTTAGTAACCTAAATATCATAATCATTATTTTAAATAAAGAGAAAGACACAATTTAAAAATATATATATTAAGAAATAGTATTTTATATTAAGAAATTAGAACATTTAAAAAAAGTTATTATTAAGCTGTATTCGAAAAACAAACAGTTTAAAAAAAAAATACAGATAGGGCCTACATTATTTTAACTATTTTTTTATTAATAAATTAAATCCCATTCCCCAGCGAGCCAGATTTATAACATCCTTTCTTGAAAAGTTCATCAAGGGTATATTGATTTGGTGTGGTCGAAAACTCACTCGCCGGTCATGAAGATTAAATATTAGTGATCATTGATTGGCCGCAGGAATTATTTTTTTTTGTGTGTGTACGAACGAAATTTCTTTCGGTACCTTATAAGTTCCGTTACGTGACGTCAGACAAATCAACCGCGAGATTATCACGTGATTCCGCGCACGCAAGACTCGTGTGAGAAACGTCATCATATTGTGTGACACGTCATCACTCAGGTGACCTAGGACACCACGCGACAAAAATCTAGTACAACGTAGGGTGATTAACATAAATTTAAGAACCGAAGAATAAGATAGAAAAAGAGATAAAGACAAACCTTTATTTACACATTTTCTCCCTAACATTTCTTTAAAAAAAAATTAGTATGGCGATGCTAACACCGTATACTGTGGTTATTTATAGATCCCATGTTGCTGTTTTATTGACAGAACCACAATATCAATACTACCTTGTTCGGGTAGGGTTGGCGGGGGGGGGGGGGGGGTGAGATTTCGATCAGAGGTTACCTCCATGATGTGTGACGTCACGACAATAAACGGCTTATGATCACATGCATGATTGATGCTGGGAGATGGGTATCACGTGACAGATGCTAAGAGAAAAGTTATTTCATTCCGTGGTCCGGATTACTAGTAGGCTAATTATGGTCTACTTTTCAAGGGTCCGGTTAAGTCAGTGGCGCGGTTAGTTTAGCGGTCCGGCTACCTCAGCTTTCCGGCTAACGCAGTGGTCCGGCAAAAATCAGTGATCCGGCTTACGGGTCCGTCTAATTCACTTGTCCGATACTCAGTGTTCCGGTTAACTCATTGGGTCCGGCTAATTTAGTATTCCTGCTAACCCAGTGGTACGACTAGTTTAGTGGTTCGGCTAACTCTGTGGTCCGGCTAACTCTGTGCTCCAGCTAAATCATTGGTCCGGGTTACAGGTCTGGCTAACTCAGTGTGCCGGCTAGCTCCGTGATCCGGTTCACTAAGTGTTCAGGCTGACAGGCCCGGCTAAGTGTTCCGGCTATCGGGTCCGGCTATCCTGCCACGTGTCAAACAGATCCGGTTACCGACCTTGTTACCACGGCGCTGATTGTGTTTCTCACCCGGCTGGTCAATGATTGATGCACGTGCTACTGGGGTGTACTCACGCCGCGCTAATCCGTGTACCCGTACGAATGCCATCTAGAGAGTGATTGGTAATTTTTTTGTGTGTTAAGAACTGCTGAAGAATTAGGGAGAGGTGGGGGTGGGGTGAAGCGGGGGTAAAATGCCCACAGATTATTAGTGTTAGTCCAAGTGCACCAAGGTGTAACACAGTTCACAGCGGTTTGTGTCGTCTTCTGTTTGGGTAAAAGTATTTCACGCGTTGAACTTTTTTGTCAGGGGAAATAACAAGCAATGTTTTTTTTTCAAGGGAGGTAATTATATAATTAAACGATAAAAAGAAAAGAAAAATGTGTTAATATATATTGAAATAAAAACAAGTAAACAAACGTTAGTATTAATTATAAAAAATTAAACTACAAAAAAAGAATTTAAAACATTTGGTGATTAATAACAAAGTGTTAATCACAACTCCTAGTAATTGTTAGTTGCTAATCAAAGAATAAGTGGACAATAGTATCAACCAGCTGTAATATTTATACCAAGAAAGCTTATTGCATAATGATTGTTACGTAGATCGAACCCCGTACGTATATACATTTACATCTTACTCAGTTCTTAATTGGGTGGCTTCAATTACACGAGTGGCTAATTTTTAATATACCATATTTCAGCCATACGACACCCACCTAGGACAGGGGTCGGCAAGCTGCGGCTCCCTTGATATTAAGATGCGGCTCTTCAGCTCCTTGAACAAATACTAATAATCTTAATAAAAAAATAAAATATTTGAAATTTTAAAAATGTTACTGGCTCTTTAAAACCAGGGAAATTTTGAAAATTGTAACTTTTGGCTCTTCCGCTTCAAAAGGTTGCCGACCCCTGACCTAGGAGGAATCTGAGGTGGGAGGCTCCTTCACAACCATCACCAAGTCATCTCGACATCCCTCAAAGATCAACTAATCAAACAACTTCACGAGTACTCATCTCTCATAAAATAAACATTCGTCAACAGCCTCACTTCGCCCATTTCGACTACTCGACTACTCTCAAATTCTTCACATCCATATTCCTCGACACAGCAATATCACAAAAATAAAACATTCTTCAACATTATTCCGCCCTCTTCAACTACTTGACTACTCAAGAATTCCCTACGACACAAGTTCACTCTTACTCAAACTGCAATGAACAATAAATCAAAGCAACCTATGAAAAACGACATCTCAACACTACCTCAACTACCCTCTCTAAGCTCTACAGCATTCGATCAACTCTACCATCAACGACAAGATACCAGACTCGCCCTTTCAACAACGGAACATCCTTCATTGATACTCTCAAACTACAACTACCAACTAAGAACCAACCACCGCCCAACCAAGATTGTAATACACTTAAGAACAAAGGCCAAGGAACTGCTAAAAGTGATCATGTTTTGTCATGTACTTTATGTTATTTTAAAAGAAACCAAGAAACCGGAAGTGAAAACAAGTAAATCAAGGAAACAGAAAGACACGGAAAATACGACAAGCACGGATTAAATTGTTTATATATGTATAGTATTTCATGTATGTATATGCTCATGTAAACCTGCTCTTGCTGCCTACCCTTGTTTGATCGGGGAAGCAGCAAGAGAGGAACGCTATTAAACACACACACAAATAAAACCTAATATTGAGATATTATGTCTGTGATACATTTTGTCAGGGATATTTAGTCTGAGGCCATTTGTCCTGTCTCCTTAGTTAAAAATAACCTCTTGTCGTAAACCTTTTGATGTAGGAATGTTACACCGTGTGGATGACTTAATTAAATGAACCCCAAACAAAAACAAAAGCATAAAACCCAACAAGTATCTAGTGTCACTTTTGTTACATTACTTGAATAAACACTATTATTGGAGTTTTAAATATATATATATATATATATATATATATATATATATATATATATATATATATATATATATATATATAACCTAATCTATAATGATAACAAATCATCTGTGTTTCTTATTTATCACACTTTAATTATATATGTGCTTCGTCTTCATCTTCGTTCTTAATTTTAAGTGTTGGAAGGGATCGAGTCGTATCTGCCAGATGATTTGAAGTCGAGACTTTTTTTTTTAATTTATCAACCATGAGCTTTTGCCGACTCGACTACGCCTTCATCACAATTAAGGTTACGTGTCAACTGGTTATGCGCCATTGAGGCCATTGACTCCGATTTCAGCCTGCTTGGTTGTTTTTTTTTAAACACGTTTTTCTTAACTCAGCTTCGCGTTTGTGGATGGATTTGTTTGTTGTTAAAATTGACATCGAAAATTAGCCCACTTCTGATTGCTCTATAGATCTGAAATTTGGCATGCAGGCTACTTTCGCCTAACAATTTCAGATGCAATCATAAAAACTAGCAATTAGAGACCGTAATTAGCTTAATTTAATTACGCCCTTAGGACCATAAAATTGAGGACATGATTTCTAAAGATACCGACAAGACTGAAGGCCTATTGACACAGTTACTTCGGCCCCAATCGATGTGATCGCGCTGGCCGTGATCGTATAGTGGTTAGTACTTCGCATTGTGGCCGCGACAACCCAGGTTCGAATCCTGGTCGCTCAAGATTTTTAGTCCGTGTATTTATAAACACTTAGTCAAGTCATACTTAATCAAGTCATTGGATAAAGTAGAAAATAAACTATATAAAAAACTTTTTTTTTAAAAAACACGTTTTTCATGTGTAGCAACGGACTAAAAAGGAGAAAATAAAATACTTAAAAAAAACTTTTTAAAAAACCACGTTTTTCTTGTGGACTAAAAAGTAGAAAATAACTATTTACATACATTTGATGACAAAAAACGTGGGTCGGGCAGATGGGTCGGGAAATTTGATGGTGAACGTACCCACGTTTTTTGTCATCAAATGTATGTAAATAGTTATTTTCTACTTTTTAGTCCACAAGAAAAACGTGGTTTTTTAAAAAGTTTTTTTTAAGTATTTTATTTTTTGTTTTGCTTCCATAGCCTTTGTTCTACCAAGAACAAACTACAAGGCAGCAGTTGTTTGATTTTGGAGTTGTCTCTCCTAGAAGAGTGGATGTCCCCAGCTAACGAGCCTCATCTGCCCGAGGGTTCGAACTCGAGACTTTTCGGTTTAGCAATATATATATATATATATATATATATATATATATATATATATATATATATATATATATATATATATATATGTGCAAAACTTGTGAGTTTGTAAAAGGGGCAATTCTTTATTACAGTATGATGAGTTATAGAATAATATAGGAAAAATATAAATAAAAGAATAATATGAATAACAGAACATTGAAGCATATTTCAGATAAACATTTGCAGTTTTTCAGGTTTAAAACAACAACAGACAACAAACAGTTATTGTGAACTAAAAAAAGCTTTAAAAGCAGCGGTGTTTTTTTTCGCGGTGTTTTAAATTAAGTTTAATAATTAAATGCTTCTGTTTAAATACGATATTATTTACCAGCTTTGATATTCGCTGACCTTACGTCATTTAATGTAATTTTTACAAGCTTTTATTACTCACTTCCGCTGTCTGTCTAGAAGTCTAGATTGAAACGCCCGTGTGAAATTGCAGGCACTTCTAACTGACAGATACGGTTCGTAATTGGTACGTGGGTCAAGACATGAAGACAAAGCATCGTGACATTCAATTTTTACTTAATTGGTCGCCTAATTAATTTTTTGTGAATTACTTAAAATTTAGACCGAATTAGTAGGCAGTTCTATCCACACGCGTCTTCAGGTCCGTCTTGGGCGTGAAGGGATCTCACGTCAAAAGCACGTCATTACGTTTAATAGGCGCACGGTGGTTTTTAGTCGGGTCGGCAGTCTAGTTCTTTACCACTAGACTACGCCATCTCATAATACTTTACTGAAACTTTAGCTATAAACTTGAACACAGACTGAACAGTATTAATGTCGTAATGTCTTTGGTTAAAGTAGTGTTTAAGATTTGTGTTCTATGATATGTGTTCAGCTAATTGTGGCAATTTTTGGATTGTAACTAAAACATCAGTAAATGTGATACGTATAGTAAAACTAATCATATTATTAAAGCAAAACTGTTTTTTTCAAATTGTGTATCATATATTTGATGCTACACTATATTGTCTTAACATGCGTATATTTTCGTTAATACCAAAAAGTATAAAAATAATAAATACATAAAAACGTTTATAATTATAAGCTGTTATAAATGCACTAAAAAGAAGAAAATAATACACTTTTTATTAAATATAATATAAATAATTTATTATAATACTTATTATTATAGCGGCCCCGCTTTTATTTATAGTGATATAAATAGTAGTGCATTAATATAATTTTTTTTTATTTTTAAAGTTACCGCAGATTTATTATATATTTAAAAATTATTTTATATTTAATACAAATTCTATTATTTTCTTCTTTTAGTGCATTTATAAAAGCCTGTAATTATAAACGTTTTTATGTATTTATTATTAGAATTATGTCTTAAAAAGTGTACTCTTACTTTTATAATTTAGCGCATGTAAAAGCTCGTTAACATTTAGGGTATTAGACATGCTTTTTCCTAACTATTTAGTCTTAGATAAAGAAATAAATAAAGCACCGTTATACAAATGACGCAATCCGTCACATTGTCACACGATTCGGATGTCGATTAAACCACACCCAGAAGGACTCCCCCATTCCTCACTAATCCAAACACCCCCACTCAACTTACCCACAGTAAACCCAATCACACGTAGATTTATTTTTACGAGCTGACCCGCGACGTAGTAAACGCCGCCATCTTGTTGTTTTATTTTCTGCTTATAAGCAATTCATAATTTGTGAATTTAACACTACCTCTCCCGCCCAGTGAAAGCTGTAGTTTACAGGCACAGAAAAAATCAATCAGAAATTGTTACTTCCCCTTCGTTTTGAATTGTATTATACTAAACGAGCCGACCCGCGATGTATCATACGCCGCTATTTAGTTGTTGTTTTTTTTTACTTTTCAGTAATTCATAATTTGTGAATTCGACAGTACCAATGCTGCCACTGTAAATATTTGCTTTAAAATACTAAAAAATACCTCCCCCCCCCCCCACCGTGAAAGCAGCCTCCTCTTAGTAACCTCCTCTAAGTTATAATTAGTTTCAAACTAAATTATCTGCCCCTAATAGCCGTCACCAAACCCGGCTCTACGATTGTAAAATGTAAACATTTAGCGTGAACCACAGCTCACCAGACCATGTGAGGGTGGTGGGGGTGGTAGCGATAGAGAGAAAGAGAGGGGACTGCAAGGCATGCTTGTAGCTTGTTTTCTAACTTTCTCCAGAAGAGAATTATCTATATAGATTATCTGCCCCTAATAGCCGTCACTAACCCGGCTCTACTATTGTAAACATTCGGGGTTAACCACAGCTCACCTGACAGTTTCGATAGGAGGGTGGTGACTAAGCTGCTGGGTGTTTTCTATGGTCTCCATGTAAAGAATTATATGTGTATAGATACACACAAACACTCATAATTTTCTTATGCCTACACTACAACACCACATTGACATAATCATTTTACCACACTAAATTTTCCCACACTAAATTCTCCCACACTAAATTCTCCCACACTAAATTCTCCCACTGTAAAATCTCCCACACTAAATTATCCTCCATTAAATGCTCTCACACTAAATTATCCCCCCACTAATTTCTCCCACAATAAATTCTCCAAAACTAAAAATCTCCCAAATCTAAACTCGATACCAAAATAGTCTCCACCAAAATCACCCAAACATTCATTACCCCATACTAGATTCGATCACACACTTCCCCCCCCCCCCAACCCCCCCCCCCCCCCCCCCCCCACCCAACGTGAAACTAAACATTGACACAGAATATCAGTGTTAGTCCCGAGAGTGCACCAAAGTGTAACACATTTCAAAGCGGTTTGCTGTCGTCTTCTGTTTCTGTCAAAATATCTCGCGCGTAGAACTTTTTTTTTGTCAAGGGAAATAACAAACAATATTTTTTTTTTAATGGGAGGTAATCATAAAATTTAACGATAACAAGAAATGAAAAAAAGTATTAATATATATTGAAACAAAAAAAGTAAACAAACTTTAAAATTAATTATAAAAAATTTAATCACAAGAAAAATATTTAAAAAATTTGGTGATAAATAACAAAATGTTTATTACAACTCCTAATAATTGTTAGATGTTAATCCTATAATTAGTAAACACCAGTATCAACCAGCTATAATGTTAATACCAAGAAGATTAGATAAGCAGGTGGCATAACTTTCGCAATCGCGTGTACTTATATCTGAGTATTTACTTCTCGGCATTGGCTAGATCAAAGTGTAGTATCTGTTATGGATTTACACGGATCTTAGCCATTTGGTTGGCCAGCCCCTTTTAGGGCTGGCTGCCGGGGTCGAGAGGCGGTCAAATCTACTACTCTAACTCACGCAAATCTCGCCAACGACCGCTGTGGGGCTGCTCCCACACATCCCTCGAAGCGCACATGCCCTCGAGATGAGTCACCCAGTACTTGTACTGGGTGACTTCAATATACGAGTGGCTAATTTTCAACCTTCTTTTTTTTCAGACTGACGACACCCATCTAGGAGAAATCTTAGGTGGGAGGTCGGTCAAATCGCCAACAAATCGAACTCAGCTACTACGTCAAACGCAACTCAACAATTCGAACTCACCTACTACGTCACACGCAACTACCTCGATTAACAAATCGAACTCACCTAATACGTCAAGCGCATCTCCCTCGCATCCAACAAACTCACTACCACCATGACGATACCCACCTAGGAGAAATCTTAGGTGGGAGGCTTACGTCAAACACAAGCAAATCAACTAACTGCCTCTCAAAGACCAACTAATCAACTTACCTACGTCAAACACAAGCAAATCAACTAACTGCCTCTCAAAGACCAACTAATCAACTTACCTACGTCAAACACAAGCAAATCAACTAACTGCCTCTCAAAGACCAACTAATCAACTTACCTACGTCAAACACAAGCAAATCAACTAACTGCCTCTCAAAGACCAACTAATCAACTTACCTACGTCAAACACAAGCAAATCAACTAACTGCCTCTCAAAGACCAACTAATCAACTTACCTACGTCAAACACAAGCAAATCAACTAACTGCCTCTCAAAGACCAACTAATCAACTTACCTACGTCAAACACAAGCAAATCAACCAACTGCCTCTCAATGACCAACTAATCAACTTACCTAACACTCGACACAGCGCTCATCTCGCTACCCTCTCCAAGCTCCACTCCATCGAACAATACTACCATCAAGACAACACACGAAACTCGTCGCCTCACCAACACATCGATCAACGCCTCAACCACGGAACATCCCTCACTAACACTCCCAAAGCACAACTACCAACCAAGAAGAAACCACTAACCAACCAAGATTGTATCACGTGCAAGAACAAAGGACGATAAGCGATCATGTTTTGTTTGTCATGTACTTTATGTTATTTCAAAGGAAACCAAGAAACCGGAAGTCAAGTAAATCAAGGAAACAAGAAAATATAGAAAGAAACCAGAAGTGAATCAAGAAACACAAGGAAAATAACACAAGCAAGAATTAAATTCTTTTAAATATGTATAATATTCCATGTATGTATATAACCATGCAACCTTCTCTTACTGCCTCCCTGCGCGAACAGGGTAGACAGTAAGTAAGGAATTTTATTAAACACAAGGAAAAAAAAAAAAAAAAATTTACTGAAAAAAAAAAAGTATTTACCGAAGTCTTAATTAATATGTTAGCGCAGGGTCGGCAACCTGCGGCTCCCCTGATGTCATGGTGCGGCTCTCCAGGTCCATGCACAATGATTAATAATTATTTAGTTTCATTTTCAAAATTCATAAGTACTGTAAAGAAAAACAACTTTAAATAGGATTAAAAAACTTATCAGAGAACAGTGAGAATAGGTGAGGTAGAAAGTATACGGACAGCCGCTTGGACACCAGACCCAGCCCCACAGCCGCCGTAAGAAGCACCATGGCGACTATTCCATGTTTGCCACTGCCCAAGAGCCGCCCTTTTTCGATTGTCGTTACATGGGGAATGTTATTTTATTCAGAATGCATTCCTCTACCTGTCAGTATGAATTAATTTGACCTGAGTGACGAAGTATGTTAGTTATTAGTTTCCTACGGTTGAGCTATAAGGTACTGGACTCTGGGTTCGCGTGGGGTGAAAGATAAGCCTTGTGAGAACTGAAAGACAGAAGCGACCGATACAGTAATCAAACCGGTATCCAAACCTGTTAGTCGGAGTTTGCCGTGCTGAGGCCTGCCTGGCTATGAAAGATACCTACTGAACCAGTGGAGTCCGTAAAGAAAGAAAAAAAAAGTTATTGGCTTCTAAAGTGCATTGGGATAGTCCTATAGTTATATTATTTGATTTCTAATTTTATCATAGCAGTTCTAGCTAAAACAGTTTTTGTGCGAAATTTTTTTTTCTTTTTAAATGAAATAATAAGTTCATAGTTAGTGCTATTTATTTCAAATCAAAGTCAATTGTATTTACCTAATCCTTATTAAATACCAAAATATTGGAAAAAAAAAATTATGTTAGTGGCTCTTTAAAAACTGATAATTTGTATTTTTTTTTTTTAGTTTGCATGGATTTCATCCCATTCTGTACAATAAACATAGTAAATACCAAAGAAATATGAATAACCAGTAGAGTAGTCACACACACACAAAATGTGTTGTTTTACACAGATTACATTTACATTGGTACATAATACTTTTATTTGCAATTAAAACAAGTACATCAACATCAAATTTTTTAACATAATTTTGAACACCAATAATGAAAACGAAAGGTTTTGCAAATGTACATAATGAATATTTACATGATGTCATGTATTTGATTATAAAAAAATTGCAAAGGATGACAGTAAAAGGGGTGAAGGTCAAATGAAAGTATCAGAAGTCTGGGTGGGGAGAGGAAAGGAAATTTTTCAGAGAGGGTCAATGGGACAGTGAAGCATTTTCTATGTAGGGAAACAACTTAAGTTGACTACTTGAAAGGGTTTTGTAGTGGTCGCATTGAGTTTTCAAAAGGTTGCAGTGTGAAAGATGAGGGGAAAGAGACAATATTTAGAACTTTAAATAAGTTCTGGATATTGATGTTGCGGTGGGTGGTGGGGTCGTTGGAACAGTTAAAGGGATTGTGGGGTTATCATGTCTGAGGGTAGAGGGGGAGAGAGGAGGGGGTAGATTGTTTTTATTTTTTATTAATTCAATATTTTAAACATTTAAATCAGTAATAATATAATATATTTGATAGATTTTACACAGCATCAAAGACATGAACCATGAACATCAAATGAGCACGAAGCAATACTTGAAGAGTTTTCTCGGTATTAATATTAAAGCTGGTTGATATAAGTAACTTCTAATTATTCGATTAACAACTAACAATTACTAGGAGTTGTAGTTAACATTTTGTTATGATCCACCAAAGATTTTAAATACCTTTTTTGTATTTTAATTTTTTATAATTTATACTAATGTTTGTTTACTTGTTTTTGCTTAAAAATATATTATTTTTTTTTCCATTTCATATTATCGTTTAATTTTATAATTCCCACCCTTGAAAAAACTCAATATTTGTTTTCTCCCTTAACAAAAAAGTTCCACGCGTGAGATATTTTGACTCAAACAAAAAACGAGGGGCAAACCGCTGTTAACTGTTACACCATGGTGTACTCTCGTGACTAACACTAATATTCTGTGTCAGCGTTTATTCCATGTGGAATGGGGGGGAGTGTGTGATGGAATCTAGTGAGGGGGAGTTGAGTGGGAGAATTTAGTGCGGGACAATTTTGTGTGGGAGAATTAGGTGTGGGAGTATATTGTGTTGTAGTGTAGACAAAGGAAGTTATTTGAGTGTTTGTGTGTATATAAATAAATCTACTATAAATAAATCTACGTGTGATTGGGTTTCCTGTGAAAAAGTTGAGTGCTGGCTACAGCGGCTGTGGGGCTGGGCCTGGTGCCTAAGCGGCTGTCCGTATACTTTCTACCTTACCTATTCTCACTGTTCTCTGATGAGTTTTTTTAATCCTATTAAAGTTGTTTTTCTTTACAGTATAATATTTTTATGAGTGTTGTAAATGAAACTAAATAATTATTAATCATTGGAGAGCCGCACCATGACATCAAAGGCCGCATGCGGCTCGCGATCCGCAAGTTGCCGACCCTGCGCTAACATATTAAGTGAGACTTCAGTAAATACGCATATATATATATATATATATATATATATATATATATATATATATATATATATATATATATATATATATATATATATATATATATATAAATATATATATATAAATACTTTTATTTTCAATTTTAAAACAAATATAATAACATCCCCCACCGTTTTGGTGGGTATTTACAAGGTGGTTACATTAATGTACAGGGAATAGTAAATAAATTGCTAATTTGGTGAATAAGTATATAAAATATATTGGGTTTAAAGCATTTTGGTTCAACAATTGGACAGAGGCTGGTTTGGAACATTTTGCTATTAAAAGTGAGTCAAGGTGTACTACATATGGGAGGTTATTCCAAAAAACTAAATTGGTTTACATGGATTTCATCCCTTCTTGTACAATAAACTAAGTAATAAAGAATGAATAAATAAAGGTGATACGTATATATACAACTGTTGTATGAAGAAAAGGAGCCGGACATAATTGTTTATACAATGATACCATTACAAGAAAAATTCAACTGTGTTATTCTGTTCGAATGTTACATTGTATGTGTGGGGTGGGCGGGGTCATAGCGGCATGGGTTGAAGGGGGGTAGGTTTGGTTGGGTACAGTAGGCTAGACATCAGGAGCGATGTTGCGTGACATTTTGTGTCAGTGATTGGGATGGGGCGGGTAGGGCTGGATAATTATAAGAAAAACAAACGTAGTTTGAAAAGTACTTAAAACATCGCTAAATAAAACTTCTTGGTATTAATAATATAGCTGGTTGATACTAGTGTTTTCTAATTATAGGTTTAACATTTAACAATTACTAGAAGTTGCAATTAACATATTGTTATTAATCACCAATCTTTTTAGATATTTTTCTTGTAATTTAATTTTTTATAATTAATTTTAACGTTTGTTTACTTGTTTCTGTTTCAATGTATATTAATAAATTTTCCTTTTCTTTTTAAAGTTTAATTTTATAATTACCTCCCATTAAAAAAATTATTGTTTGTTATTTCCCCTGACAAAAAAGTTCTACGCGCGAGATATTTTGACAGAAACAGAAAACGACAGCTAACCGTTGTGAGCTGTGTTACAACTTGGTGCATTCTCGGGACTAACACTAATATTCTGTGTCAATATTTAGTTCCATGTGGGGGGGGGGGGGGTGGGGGGGGGGGAAGTTTGTGATCGAATCCAGTATGTGGGAATTGAATGTTTGGGCGATTTTGGTGGAGACTATTTTTGTATCGAGTTTAGATTTGGGAGATTTTTAGTTTTGGAGAATTTGTTGTGGGAGAATTTAGTGGGGATAATTTAGTGTGGGAGATTTTAGTGTGGGGGAATTTAGTGTGGGGGAATTTAGTGTGGGAAAATTTAGTGTGGGGGAATTTAGTGTGGGAAAATGATTATGTAAATGTGGTGTTGTAGTGTAGGCAAAGGAAATCATTTGAGTGTTTGTGTGTATCTATACACATAATTCTTTACATGGAGACCATAGAAAACACCCAGCAGCTTAGCCACCACCCGCATCCCCAAACTGTCAGGTGAGCTGTGGTTCACCCCGAATGTTTACAATCGTAGAGCCGGGTTAGTGACGGCTATTAGGGGCAGATAATTTAGTATAAAACAATTCGAAACGAAGGGGAAGTAACAACTTCTGATTGACCTTTTCTTTGACTGTAAACGGCAACTTTCACTGGGCGAGTGAGGTAGACGCTGTGTATATAATTGTGTAACAAAGCTAGGATTTCGATTAACTTATCAATTTAGTTTTAAAAAAAATAAAGTTAAACTTTAAAACACGACCTGTCAATTAGGTAGATGGAGTAGAGTTCACTTGTTTATGTGACGACGCCATAAACGACTTAGTTATGTTGATTTTACTTTCCCGAAACTTCCGTAACGTACGCGACATTTTAATTTTTTAAAAATATTTATGTAGATATTAATTTGAATATTAAATTTGAATATTTAATCGTTGTTCTATAGTTAAATGTGAGGGTGTGGCCTAATTAGGGAAATGTGTGTGGGATGAATGAACATTATATTGTCGCTTTTATTTTCATTTGACGGTAATACAGGGTGTCTGGTTATATTTCAATCCTCTTTCTTTCTTTAAAAAAATATCAAGGCTATAAATGCAGCCGCCAATTTAAATATATTAAATTTTAACTCAATGTTTCAGACTTGATTTTTAATTTTTATTTTATTACAAATCGCGCTTATTCTCGTAATTTTATCGAGAGGTCTGCTAACATCTCGTGGGAAATATGGAGGTAGGGGGGGGAGGGGTAAGGAGTGGTTTTGAAATGAGATGTACACATTTTTGTGGAGCAAATTTCGTTCTGTTTGAAAATATAGGCCAGTTTTGTCGCTTGAATTAGTTGATAGGTTGTTTTTGGTTTAATTTGATGACTTATAATTTTTGATGTCTTAAGAACTTAGGTGACCTAAACTTAACTTTCTTTACTTATGATATTCAGGTGACTTCATTTTAAATTTGCTGACCTGTTATTTAAGTACGTCTTATACAAAAAAGCGCGATACTCGATATAAGAACCGGCAGATTTGCAGTTAGGTTTGATCATCTCTTTAAAAATCTTCTTGGTATTAATATTATAGAAGGTTGATACTAGTGTTTACGAATTATAGGATTAACATCTAACAATTTCTAGGAGTTGTAATAAACAATTTGTTATTACTCACCAAATAAATTTGTTAGATATGTTTCTTGTAATTTATTTTTCTGTAATTAATTTCAATGTTTGTTTACTTGTTTTTGTTTCAATTAATATTAATACTTTTTTTATTTCTTTTTATCGTTTAGTTTTATAATTACCTACCTATAAAAAAAATATTGTTTGTTGTTTCCCCTGACAAAAAAAGTTCTACGCGCGCGATATTTTTTACAGAAACAGAAGACATCAAACCGCTGTGAACTGTGTTAAGGGTCATCCATAAATGACGTCACACTCGTAGGGTGGAGGGGGGGTCCGTAATTTTGTGACGATGTGTGATGAGGGGGAGGGGGGGTTCAGATGTTGCTACGTCACATTTTTGCATTATAAAAAAGCAATGTTAGAAAACGAATTTTTAGACGTTATTACGCGTTTTAGATAACTGTTTTAATAAAGTGTAATAGTTTAGACAAGATTTTGGAAAAATAGTGATGTTTTAAAAAAATTCAACTGCAATTTTGAGGGGGGGGGGGGTTGTAGGTTGAGGTGTAACGTCATTTTAGGGGGAAGGTCTGGATTTTTGGGACGACGTGTAACGGAGGAGAGAAGGGAGGTAAAAATCGTCAAAAAAGCGTGACGTCATTTATGGATGACCCCTTATAGCTTGGTGCACTCCCGGGACTAACACTAATATTCTGTGTCAATGTTTAGTTTCACGTGGGGTGGGGGATGGGGGAAGTGTGTGATCGAATCTAGTGTGGGGGAGTTGAATGTTTGGGCGATTATGGTGGAGACTATTTTTGTATCGTGTTTAGATTTGGGAGATTTTTAGTTTTGGAGAATTTATTGTGGGAGAATTTAGTGGGGGATAATTTAGTGTGAGAGCATTTAGTGGGGGAGAATTTAGTGTGGGAGATTTTAGTGTGGGAGAATTTAGTGTGAGAGCATTTAGTGGGGGAGAATTTAGTGTGGGAGATTTTAGTGTGGGAGAATTTAGTGTGAGAGAATTTAGTGTGCGAGAATTTAGTGTGAGAGAATTCAGTGGGGGAGAATTTAGTGTGGGAGATTTTAGTGTGGGAGAATTTAGTGTGAGAGCATTTAGTGGGGGAGAATTTAGTGTGGGAGATTTTAGTGTGGGAGAATTTAGTGTGAGAGAATTTAGTGTGCGAGAATTTAGTGTGAGAGAATTCAGTGTGCGAGAATTTAGTGTAGGAGAAATTAGTGTGGGAGAAATAATTATGTGGTGTTGTAGTGTAGACTAAGGAAATCATTAGAGCGTGTATATATAAATAAATCTAAGTGTGATTGGGTTTACTGTGGGTAAGTTGAGTGGGGGTGTTTGGATTAGTGGGGAGGGGGGGTGGAGTTGTCCTTTTGGGTGTGGTTTAATCACACTCCGGATCATGTGACAGTTTGAGAGAGAGTGATGTTGTATCGTAGGGTTCTCTTGCGTAGTCAAGTAGTTGAAGTGGGCGAAATAATGTTTTTGAGGAATGTTTATTTTTCGTAATATTGCTGTGTCGAGGATTGTGGATGAGAAGAATTTGAGAGTAGTCAAGTAGTCGAAAGCTTGGTCGAGTAGTTGAAATGGGCGAAGTGAGGCTGTTGACGAGTGTTTATTTTACGAGAGTTGAGTACTCGTGAAGATGTTTGAGTAGTTGGTCATTGAGGGATGTCGAGTTGACTTGATGGTGGTTGTGACGGAGCTTCCCACCTAAGATTTCTCCTAGGTGGGTGTCGTCAGCGTAATCGTGAAGTTGTTTGTAGTGAACTAATTGTGTATCGTAGATGAGGAAGTATTGCGTAGTTGATCTTTGAGAGATGGTTAGTTGATTTGCTGGTATTTGTGACGGAACCTCCCACCTAAGATTTCTCCTAGGTCAGGGGTCGGTCCCCTTTTGAGACGAAAGAGCCAAAAGTTACAATTTACAAAATTTCCCAGTATTTAATGAGCTACTATTATTATTTTTCAAATATTCCGGTATTTGATTAGAATTAAGTAAATAAATTTAATTGTTTATTTGAAGTAAATAACGTTAAATATGAACTAATATTAATTCATAGAAAAAAAAGTTTCGCACCAAAAAGTGTTATAGCAAGCCCTGCTATGATTAAGTTAGTTATCAAATAATATACCACTTTAGAAGCCAATAACTTTGTTTTTCTTTTTTACGGACACCACTGGCTCAGGAAATGTTCCCCATAGCCAAGCAGCCCTCAACTCTGACTAGCTGGCTTAGATATAGTTTTGATAACCGAATCTGTCGCTTCTGTCCTTCGGTTCTCACAGTGCTTATCTTCCAACCTACTTGTTCCCCACAGTCCAGTATCTGGCTCCACCGTAGGAAACTAATAACTAAAATACTTCGGTAGAGTGATGCATTCTGAATAAAATAACATTCCCCATTTAACAATATTCGAAAATGTCGGCACTTCAGCAGTGGCAAGGATGGAATAGTCGAAACGGGGCTGGCTATAGCGCGGCTGTGGGGTTGGGCCTGGTGCCAGGGCGGCTGTCAGCTGTCCATTTACTTTCTACCTCACCTATTCTCACTGTTCTCTGATGAATATTTTTAAATCCTGTTTAAAGTCGTTTTACTTTAAAAGATAATATTTTTATGAGTTGAGAAAATGAAATTATATAATTATTAAACGTTTTCATGGACTCGAGATCGGCACCTTAAAATCAGGGGAGCCGCAGGTTGCCGACTCCTGTCCTAGGTGGGCGTCGTCAAGCTGAAAATTATAAAATTTGCCACTCGTACATTTGAAGCCGCCCAATACAAGTACTGGGTAACAGATTTAAATACGCGTCTCTGCTTGTCACAATGAACATATATAAACAGTTTTCTTGGTATTAATATTACAGCTGGTTGATACTATTGACTACTTATTATTGGATTAGCAACTAACAATTACTAGGAGTTGTAATTAACATTTTGTAATTACTCACCAAACGTTTTACATAATTTCCTTGTTATTTAATTTTTTTATAATTAATACTAACGTTTGTTTACTTCTCTTTTTTCAGTATAAATTAACATTTTTGTCTTTCCATTTTATCGGTTAATTTAATAATTAGCTCCCGTTAAAAAAAAAACATTGTTTGTTATTTCCCCTGACAAAAAAGTTCTACGCGCGAGGTACTTTGACCCAAACAAAAGACGACAGCAAACCGCTGTGAACTGTGTTACACCTTGGTGCACTCTCGGGACTAACATTAATATTCTGTGGGCATTTCACCCCCACTTCACCCCACCCCCGCCTCTCCCTAATTCTTCAGCAGGTCTTAACATAAAAAAAATTACCAATCGATCTCTAGAGGGTATCGCACGGGTACACGGATTAGCGCGGCGTGAGTACACCCCAGTAGCACGTGCATCAATCATTGACCAGCCGGGTGAGAAACACAATCAGCGCGGTGGTAACAAGGTCGGTAACCGGATCTGTTTGACACGTGGTAAGATAGCCGGACCCGGTAGCCGGAACACTTAGCCGGACCTGTTAGCCGGACCACTGAGTTAGCCGGACCACTGAGTATCGGACCACTGATTTAGCCGGACCCGTAAGCCGGATCAGAGATTTTTGCCGGACCACTGGTTTTGCCGGACCAATGCGTTGGCCGGAATACTGACTTCGCCGGACCGCTAAGCTAACCGCGCCACTGATTTAACCGGACCCTTGAAAACTAGACCATAATTAGCCCACTAGTAAACCGGACCACGGAACAAAATAACTTTTCTCTTAGCAGCCGTCACGTGATACCCGTCTCCCAGCATCAATGATGCATGTGTTCATAAGCCGTGGGCGCCATGTTTCTTGTCGTGACGTCACACATCATGGAGGTAACCTCTGATCAAAATCCCCCCCTACCCGAACAAGAGAGTAGAGATGGCTTACAGTAATGTTATATAGGGATTATGGCCGAGCCTGAGGGAATGATCTGTTTCAGCTGTCTCTTGTAGCTTTCTATAATTCATGATATTGTGGTTCTGTCAATAAAACAGCAACATGGGATCTATAAATAGCCAGATCTAGATCGTGTACAGTGAAAGAATCGACATACTTTAATGCGTTTTTTATAGAAATATTGGGGGGGGGGGCGGATTTGCAGATATAGATTTGTCGTTATCTCTTCTTAATCTTAATATTTGTTCTTAAATGTAACATTGCATATTGAACACGGAAGACGAACTGCATTCGTGTATAATTGAGCAAGATTGTATTACTTTAGTAAGTAAGAAACTAGTAGATACTAAGCATAGTTTAAGATTTTAATAAAATTCCCTATCCATTCAGGAAGTATTTTTATCAACTAACCAAAGTTTCACGACGACTAGATGAAAGGTGCAGCCATACACAAACGGCACACACACAGACACACACAGCCACACACACACACAGAGACACACACAGACACACACACACTTACAACACACATACTTTCATTTTTATGTGTATAGACTACACGACCCGAAACCCTATTTAGCTAATTAAGTCGAGATGTCTGACCAAGTCTAATTTACCTAATTGACTAATTACTCGACATTAGACAATTCTCGTCGCGAACCTTACACTACACTCCCGTTCGCGTACGCGCCAAGATGGCCGTCAGTCGTTAGTAGAGCTCTTGATCCAAAGTCAACAAGTTTTTGACCAGATTTTTGTCGCGCGGTGGCCTAGGTCACCTGAGTGATGACGTGTCACACAATATGATGACGTATCACACAATATGATGACGTTTCTCACACGAGGCTCGCGTGCACGGATTCACGTGATAACCTGGCGGTTAAGTTGTCTGACGTCACGTAACGGAACTTATAAGGTACCGAAAGAAATTTCGCTCGTACAAAAACAAATTTCCTGCGGCCAATCAATGTTCACTAATATTTAATCTTCATGACCGGCGAGTGTGTTTTCGACCACACCCAATCAATATACCTGCATATCAAAGCATTTCTATTTATGCCTTGCTTGTTCAAATCTCAAATCATTGTTTTATGTCGCATTGGTGGCATTTCCATTTAAAAAAAAAAATCAATTATTATTGGTTTGTTTTATTTAAGCGGGATAATTAGAGTTTTAGGGGGCAGTTTTAGAAGAGAAACTTGAGTAGGTTTTTTTTTAAACTTTGACATTTTAAAATTTTGCCTGTTTGCAAAAAACAAATATTATGATAACCATTCGTCCCGATTGGGAGCAAGGCGGGTTTCTTTCAGAATTTTTTTTCTCCCGGAGGCGTGCATTTAAAGTTTCCGTTCTGTGTACATGAAAGTATATATTTTCTGCATACAATTTGATATCTATTTTATTTTGGGGGAGGGGGTGGCGGGGGTGCTAAAGAGGACTCCCCCCCGCCCCCCCCCCCCTTCTGTGAGATACATGAAAGAAACAACTAGACTAACTCGAGCCATCTAAATGTGTGCGTGAGTGCGGCGTATCAGGAAAATATATTCTTACTGATAATGTTTACCTACGCAAGTGTATAAAAATCACAACTGATCTACATCGTGTATAGATTGATAAATCGATATCCGTTCACAACAAACTAGGTTCGGCTGACCCTAAGCTATTTGGTATAACGGTAGGTAGCAGCTTCCCCCCCCCACCCCACACCCACCTCCTACTCCTCTCACGACTTGTGTCTACCCTGAGCTAATGACCAGTTCCTGGGCTAACAACAGAACTTAAGCGTTATTGCTGTCTGGAATTGTTGCTGATTGGTTGGTATTTTTAGACAAGACGTTTGATTAGACCAGGTCGTAAATGGACGGTTAAGAGATCGAAAAATGGACAAAATCTACACTGCTCGAGAAATGGACAATTTGAATTTTCGCCTGCTGAAAAGTTGACAAATAAAAAATCACTTGCTGAGAATTGTGCATAATAAATATCACTAGCTGAGAAGTATACTAAAAATATCATTAACTGAGGAATGGATAAATATTAGTATAGCCGGTTGAGAGAAGGACAAATATAAGTATTGCCGGCTGAGAAAAGGACAAATATAAGTATCGCCGGCTGAGAAAAGGACAAATATAAGTATCGCCGGCTGATAAAAGGACAAATATAAGTATCGCCGGCTTAGAAAAGGACAAATATAGGTATCGCCGGCTGAGAAAAGGACAAATATAGGTATCGCCGGCTGAGAAAAGGACAAATATAAGTATCGCCCGCTGATATAAGCACAAATATAAGTATCGCCGGCTTCGAAAAGGACAAGTATAAGTATTGCCGGCTGAGAAAAGGACAAATATAAGTATCGCCGACTGAGAAAATGACAAATATAACTATTGCCGGATGAAAAAAGGGCAAATTAAAATATCACTTGCTCAGAAATGGACAAATAGCAGCTTTACTAACCCAGAATCTGACAAAGTAAAACGACAACTCCTAGAATCAATGCTGTAACCTACATACCGACAAACCTGTGAAGTACCAGTAACCGGAAATGGAATACTCTAGAAACCAGTCTGAGATCAAAGACTGGCCTCACCATGCTCTTAATTGCTAGTGTTTATTATATTTAAAGACAAGTATTTAGATGTGTAATAAATTCTAGAAACGTATGACATAAACTTAGGGAGAGAATGTAGTGTCTAAGTGCCCATTTCCAACGTTACATTTTGAGCTCAGATTTAATGTATTGTGATCCAATTTACACTTCAATCTATTTTTACAAGCTTTTATTTAACTCACTTCCTCTGTCTGTCGTAAGTCTGTCTTGACGGAAACGCAGGAGTGAAAATTCGGACAGTTCTACTTGACCGACACGATTCACAGTTGGCACGTGGGTCAAGACATGAAGACAATGCAATCTGAAACTAAATTTGACTTAATTGGATGCCTAATTGATTTTTTATGAATTAATTAAAATTTGGACCGAATTAGTAGGCATGTCTAGCCAACCACACCACACGCGTCATCAATAGCTGCGCCATCACGACCACGTAATGGCTGCGTTCAAAAACCATTGCGCGCCTACTGAACGTGATATTCAGTAGGCGCGCAATGGTTTTTACAAGCTTTTATTTAACTCACTTCCTCTGTCTGTCGTAAGTCTGTCTTGACGGAAACGCAGGAGTGAAAATTCGGACAGTTCTACTTGACCGACACGATTCACAGTTGGCACGTGGGTCAAGACATGAAGACAATGCAATCTGAAACTAAATTTGACTTAATTGGATGCCTAATTGATTTTTTATGAATTAATTAAAATTTGGACCGAATTAGTAGGCATGTCTAGCCAACCACACCACACGCGTCATCAATAGCTGCGCCATCACGACCACGTAATGGCTGCGTTCAAAAACCATTGCGCGCCTACTGAACGTGATATTCAGTAGGCGCGCAATGGTTTTTAGTCATGTAACTCTATTGTAGATAAAACATGTAAAGTACTGAAAAAAAATTCATAAAAAACGTTTTAATAACAAGCTTTTATGTAATGATGCACTAAAAAGTAGAAAATAAATTATAGACTACTATTTAAATAACTATAAAGAAAAGCGTGGGTCTCTTCTCAAATATTAGTAAAGGTATAAAATAGGTACTAAAGTGCCCCACGCTTTTCTTTATAGTTATTTAAATAGTAGTCTATAATTTATTTTCTACTTTTTAGTGCATCATTACATAAAAGCTTGTTATTAAAACGTTTTTTATGAATTTTTTTTACAAGCTTTTATTTAACTCACTTCCTCGTCAGTCGACAGTCTGTCTGTCTAGACGGAAACGCAGGAGTGAAAATTCGGACAGTTCTACTTGACCGACACGATTCACAGTTGGCACATGGGTCAAGACATGAAGACAATGCAATCTGAAACTAAATTTGACTTAATTGGATGCCTAATTGATTTTTTATGAATTAATTAAAATTTGGACCGAATTAGTAGGCATGTCTAGCCAACCACACCACACGCGTCATCAATAGCTGCGCCATCACGACCACGTAATGGCTGCGTTCAAAAACCATTGCGCGACTACTGAACGTGATATTCAGAAGGCGCGCAATGGTTTTTAGTCATGTAACTCTATTGTAGATAAAACATGTAAAGTACTGAAAAAAAAATTCATAAAAAACGTTTTAATAACAAGCTTTTATGTAATGATGCACTAAAAAGTAGAAAATAAATTATAGACTACTATTTAAATAACTATAAAGAAAAGCGTGGGTGTCTTCCTTAACATTAGTAAAGGTATCCAATAGATACTAAAGTGACCCACGCTTTTCTTTATAGTTATTTAAATAGTAGTCTATAATTTATTTTCTACTTTTTAGTGCATCATTACATAAAAGCTTGTTATTAAAACGTTTTTTATGAATTTTTTTTGTATCTATCTATGTTTTTTATCAAGAGAAGTTTTTTTTTTTTTTTTTTAATTCATGATAGAATTGGGAATTCCCTGAAACCTTTTAACTTCAAATTCTCAAAAAAATGAAAGAAAAATTTCTAGAAAGAAAAAAAAACGTTATTCTGGTTTCAGTAGGAAATATATCTATGTAAAATGTAAAATCTAAATATATCTATGTAAAATAGATTTTACCGAAAGAAAAGAATGGAATTCGCGACAATTTACCTTGTGTTTTTTGTTTTTTTTTATGTCAATGGTTTACCATCGGTGTAAGCTTTCGCACAATAAACATAGCTATTTATAGAGCTGAATGGACATGACGAATATTTCGCTGTAAAGCCCGGGTTTCGATACCGGGACTTCCAAGGCGTCAAGCGTGCCTTCTACTGCTAGACCACGCCATTCCACGTACATACATGGTTATAAATTGATAATAATATTGTTATTTATATTCGATTATGATAGTTTTCTTACAAAGGTTAAACTGTTAAGTTTGTGTAAGTTTTCATTAAAATTTCCTGTTTAAGTTATAGGACAATATCCTTATGGGGCGAAAAACGATCACATTTATTGTGTCTCGTCTTTTTAGTCTTTTTTTTTTCAAAATCATATTTTATAAAATCGTTGAGGTGTTTACTCGTGTATTTATTCGTGGGATCTATGACAATCGCACGTGAGACACCTACACGAATGCCGTTTGTCTGGAGGTCTTTGGTCCTTAGGTCGTTTGTCCACAGGTCGTTGTCCCAAATGGACGTTTCTCCTTTTGCCCGAGTGGGACAAATGACCAAATGGACGGGCAAATTTCTATCCCGGTATTCGCCTGGAACACTGACCAAGATCGATTGTATTTATCGTAAATCGGTCAATGACCTTCACATGTCTGATGTAGAAAACCCTGAAAAAAATAATTGCAACAAGAACGTTGATAGATATAAGGACAAATTCATGTCACGTGACCAGCCACCCACTCACCCCACGCACGCACTACAATAGCCTATGATATATATATATATATATACATATATATATATATATATATATATATATATATATATATATATATATATATATATAGGCACCAACTCTCGGCTTTTAAAAAAACGACGTTGTAAAAACAACAAATCTCTGGAATTAATGGAATATGCAGACATACGGAGCAATTATTTACCAAATCGATGGGAGATAATAAAATCTATACACCGGTCAGCATAATTGGTCCACTTCACTCCCCTTGTTAAGCTTGGAAGATTCGTCGAAGTCAATGACCTCTTATCAAATGGATATCGCTGGTACATTTGTGTGATGTGTGGTGTGTGAGTGTGTGTGAGCGTGTGTGTGGAGATGGGGGAGGGGCAATCACTGGGTTAGTGAGTTTCATAGCAGAGGTTCTAAGGCAGTTACTGGTGTACCTAGGGGTACTAGGAGTATATTTCATTTGAGGGCAGGGGAAGAGGGTGTGGAAGGATGTGTGTGTTATGGTTTAGTAGCCGTTTGTACCCGTTACACGTGAATTATCGGTCTATATATTTTTGATGGTATACATTTTAAGAAGAATATTTTATAAATTAGTAATTGGTCAAATCGCAATGTGGTTTACTACAGGTTTAACGATATTAGTGACAAAGCAAAGAGATGACTAAATAGCTAAAAGTCCGACACATTTAAAAATAACATAGGCTACAAATAAAGTTTCATGCCTATCGGATGAACGGTGTCACTGCAATTCACTTTTATTATTTTTATATACCGTATATAGAGAAAAATCGGACCCTCCCGTGGCGCCGCCCTTGCGGACTCTCCGTTAGCTTGTCTGTCTGACGTGGCACCAGTGTATATCTTCTCGGTAGAGTCTGTCTGGAATCGTTTGCAGAAGAAGACTTTCTGCATGGCGCGATCATAGGGTTCTAAAGACCGTAGCGGCTGGGGTAGGAACATCCAGTCTTGGAGCTTTCTGGGCAGGCTCTGGGGACGTTTAGCCTGCAAGCATTTGATGACGACGATGATGATGAAGAGAAGGCAGACTGGCCCGAGGACGCCGAGGAGGACGTACCAGCCCGGGATGGAGAGAGCGAAGACTAGGGCGGGGAAGAGGAAGAACATGAGGAGGATGTAGACGATGGCGAACCAGCGGTACTCGGCCGTGCAGTTGCCTAGAAATTTGGCAAGCGGGATGGGGAAGCGGAGGTAGGGGATGGGGTAGAACAGGAGGATGCCGGTGATGTTGAAGAAGAGGTGGCAGAAGGCTGCTTGTAACGAGTTTCTGAGGACGTCCGTGTTGGCTAAGGCTGAGAGAATCGCCGTGGTCGTGGTGCCGATGTTTGACCCCAGGGTCAAAGGGTACATCCGGTCGAGTTCGATGACCCCGATGCCGACGAGCGGGGTGAGGGTGGAGGTGAAGATGGAGGAGCTCTGGACGATGATGGTCAACCCGGCGCCGATGATGATGGCGAGGTATCCGGTGAGGTAGCCCAGCGGTCCGGGAAAGTCCGCGTTGATGAATTTTTTGATGATGAGAGCGATGGGGCCTTGGAGAAAGGAGTGCAGCAGTTTGACAATGGCGACCAGACTCAGGCAGAGAATTGTAAGGGAGATAACCAGCATGATTGCTCCAATAGTTTTGTCATTTAATGTGGAGTACATTCCCTTGAATAAAACTCACCTAAAGGTTAAATATAATAAATCATATATTACAAAGATCAGAATTGCATTTAAGAATCAATATTAGTTAATTGTGTAGAAAACATTTTTATAATATATTTTCTATTTATATAAAAAAACGGGATTTTCGTGAAATATAATAAAATATTATAAATATCTTTAAAAACATAACAGGTAGGTTTAAATGTAAAGCTTTTTTTTTTAAATTGTTAGTTTTTCTTGTAGTGACTTCGCTATACTAACCGAGAGTCCAAGTCAGAATTCCAGTTTTATATTATTTGTCTACATTTTAAAGTTGTTTTTTTTTGGAGTGCTGTTTTTAAAGATGCTAATCAAAGTTAAAACTTTGACCGGTAAAGAGATTGAAATTGACATTGAACCAACAGACAAGGTTGAAAGAATGAAAGAACGAGTGGTAGAAAATGAAGGCATTACACCTCAACAGCAGCGACTTATTTTCAGTGGCAAACAAATGAATGATGAAAAAACAGCAAGTGATTATAAAGTGGCTGGAGGATCTGTCTTACATCTTGTACTTGCACTAAGAGGAGGATGTCTCTAAAAAATGAAAGAAATGTTTAACAAATAAATTTAAAATAAAATGCTTCATCAGTCACAGAATTTAATGTTCAAACAAGATTTGGTTGCTTTAAAATGATCCTTAAAATGGTAAGTTTTTAGTACTGCACTTTGGAACTGTTAAAATGTAAAAAAAAAAAAAAAAACCTTTTTTTTTTTACCTCAAGCCACCATGATTTCTTTAGAAAAAGATTTTATACAGTACAAAAACGTCTAAACTGGCTATTAAATGATGTAATATAGACTGTACAAAATATTTTTGAACTTTTTTTATTGAATGGATGACTACATTATTATAAACACAATTATTATTTATTTTCTTCTGTTTTATATACGGGGTTATCCATAAATGACGTCACACTCGTAGGGGGGAGGGGGGGGTCCGTAATTTTGTGACGATGTGTGATGAGGGAGAGGGGGGGGATCGGATGTTGCGACGTCACATTTTTGCATTATAAAAAAGCAATGTTAGAAAACGAATTTTTAGACGTTTTTTCGCGTTTTAGATAACTGTTTTAATAAATTGTAATAGTTTAGACAAGATTTTGGAAAAATATCGATGTTTAAAAAAAATTCAACTGCAATTTTGAGGGGGGTTGTAGGTTGAGGTGTGACGTCATTTTAGGGGGGGGGGGTCTGGCTTTTTGTGACGACGTGTGACGGAGGGGAGGGGGGAGGTAAAAATCGTCAAAAAAGCGTGACGTCATTTATGGATGACCCCTACTGACAAAAAGTATTGATAAAAAAGAAAAATATTTTCCAATTACTTTATAAGAACTAAAACTATCAAAACAAGAAAGAATTTTATGCTCACAAATTCCAGAAATGAATTAATTATAAAATTTTCACATTTATTTAGCTCTCAATACATCACCTTGTAATGATTTATTCATCACAAACTAGAAATAAATATAATACAGAAAACCTTTTTCTTATTAGGTACGATAAGATAATATTGAAGTGATTGTTTGTTTGTTTATTTTTGCTTATTTTCCTTTTAAATGTTTCATTTAACTGTATAAATGACTGTTTAAATTTAAAAAAAAAATAATTAAATGTTAATTTCATATAGATAAATACCCAACCTTACGATAACCTTAGCCCAGGGGTCGGCAGCCTTTAGAGATGGAAGAGCCTAAAGTTACAATTTACAAACTATCCCAGTTGTTTAACTTTTTTTTCTCTTTATTTACGGACACCACTGGTTCAGTAGGTATCTTTCATAGCTAGGCGGGCCTCAGCACGGCAAACTCCGACTAACTTGTTTGAATATCGGTTTGATTACTGTATCGGTCGCTTCTGTCTTTCGGTTCTCACAAGGCTTATCTTTCACCCCAAACGAACCCAGAGTCCAGTACCTTATAGCTCAACCGTAGTAAACTAATAACTAACATACTACGTCACTCAGGTCAAATTAATGCATACTGACATGTAGAGAAATGCATTCTGTATAAAATAACATTCCCCATGTAACGACAATCGAAAATGGCTGCTCTTGGGCAGTGGCAAACATGGAATAGTCGCCACGGGGCTGGCTACAGCGCGGCTGTGGGGCTGGGCCTGGTGCCCAAGCGGCTGCCCGTATACTTTCTACCTTACCTATTCTCACTGTTCTCTGATGAGTTTTTTAATCCTATTTAAAGTTGTTTTTCTTTACAGTATAATATTTTTATGAGTTTTAAAAATGAAACTATACAATTATTAATCATTGTGCATGGAACTGGAGAGCCGCACAATGACATCAATGGAGAAGCATGCGAGCCGCAAATTGCCGACCCCTGCCCTAACATATTATGTGAGGCTTCATTATTTTTTTTTCTTTCCTTTTTTTCTTTTCTGTGAGACTTGTTCAGTAAATATTTTTTTTTTTTTTGTGCCGTTTGGCGTTTAATATTGTTCCTTCCACAAGTGGATAGGTTGCATGTTAAAAAATTACAATGTGATACATAGTATAACATTAAAAAGATTTACAATGTCTTAATATTCCTTCTGATTTCTTTGTTCCATGTTTCTTTGTTCCGATTTCTTGGTTCCATTTGTTTCTTTCTTGATTTTGTTTCCGGTTTGCTATGACATAAAGTACAGGACAGTACAAACATGATCGCTTCTCTGTTTTTTGGCCTTTCTTCTTTTGCTTGATACGCTCTTGGTTTGATAGTGGTTTATTCTTTGTTGGTAGTTGTACTTGGTTAGAGTGAGTTTGGTGTCTTGTCGTTGATGGTGAAGTTGGTCGAATAGTGTAGAACTTGCGTTGAGGTGAGGCATGATGCGCATGGTGGTAGAGTTGTTCGATGAATTGAAGCTTGGGGAGATGAGTTGGGTGGGTTCTTGTGTTGAGAGATCTATCGAGGTGAGTTGCTTTGAAATATTGTTCATTGTGGTTTGAGGAGGAGTAACGTTGTGACTTAGTCGAGTACTTGAGTTGGGGGAGGTGACGTTGAAGAGTGAAGTTTGCTGATGTTGCTGAGTCGATGGTTTTGAGCTTGGTGAAGTGATGAGGTGGGCGAGATAGAGCTGTTGGCGATTGTTTATTTTGCGTAGATGATCTTGAGCGATGGTTAGTTGATTTGCTAGTGTTTTGACGGAAGCTTCCCACCTAAGATTTCTCCTAGGTGGATGTCGTCAGAGTGTTAGTGAGTTTGTTGGGAGCGTGGTAGATACGTTTGACGTAGTAGATGAGTTCGATTTCTTGAGCGAGGTAGTTACATAAATAATAGCTAGCCATCAGATACAGAAATATTAGCCTAGTTTATAGAATTTTCTTGGTATTAATATTAAAGCTGGTTGCTATAGGTGACTTCTAATTATTCGATCAACAATTACCAATTACTATGTGTGGAAATTAAGATTTTGTTATTAATCATCAAAGATTTTAAAATATATTTTTGTAATTTAATTTTCTATAATTTACACTAACGTTAGTTTACTTGTTTTTGCATGAAATATATTATTATTTTCTTCATTTCTTTTTATCGTTTAATTTGATAATATCCTCCCTTTAAAAAAAAACAGTGTTAGTTTTCTCCCCTAACAAAATAGCTCCATGCGCGAGATATTTTGTCTTAAACAAAAGACGAGGGCAAACCGCTGTGAACTGTGTTACACCATGGTACACTCTCGGGACTAACACTAATATTCTGTGTCAATGTAGGGTGGGGGGGGAGGTGTGTGATGGAATCTAATATGGGGGTTTTGAATGTTTTGGTGATTTTGGTGGAGACTATTTTTGTATCGAGTTTAGATTTGGGAGATTGTGAGATCATTAAGGTGTGGGAGAGTTTAGTGTGGGAGAATTTAGTGTGGGAGAATTTAGTGTGGGAGAATTTAGTGTGGTGGGATTAGTGGACGCATTTTGTGTGTGGTGGGATTAGTGGACGCATTTTGTGTGTGGTGGGATTAGTGGACGCATGTTGTGTGTGGTGGGATTAGTGGAAGCTTTCAGATTTTCTTCCCAATGTTTTATTCAATACGTTACATATAGCGTATTTCCAATTCAAAGTATAATAACCTGAAATTTGCGTTTAATTGTTGCAAAAAAAATTGTTAAATTACAGGCTAAGATCTAGTAATTTCCCTTTAATGTATTAGTTTGTCTCCCTTTCTGTTCCACGTCATTATTCGTAGGAACGACGCCCATCACTTGACCTAATTTCTAGGAAAATGTCTTTAATTAGAAAAAACAATTTTTTTGGTGTGTCTGTTCTCTTTACATTTAATTGGCTTTTAGAGTGCTCACGCTTCGTGTGATGTTCGACTTACTACATCACTTTAACGAGGTCTTGTCTAAACATGTTTTCTACGTGATTTTACTTTAGGTTACGTTTATCTTATTTTAAGTCGTTACGTGACACTGACGTGATATTATCTTAACGTGATCCGATGTTAAATACTACAACGTCACTTTAAAGTAAACGTGGTGTATACAAGGCACGGCGTGATACTCTATTTAACCTGATATAACTGACGTGATCCTTACGTGGTTATCAAGTGATAAGAAATGGCCAAGAAATTTTGGGGCACAAAAATTAAATATAATTCCCAAATCGAATACAAGTTAGTCGTTTACACGACAGAGGTCTGCGTGGTCGAAAAGTCTCGAGTTCGAACCCTCGCGCAGATGAGGCTCGATAGCTGGGGACAGCCGCTCTTCAAGGAGAGACAACTCCAAAATCAAACAACTGCTGTCTTGTAGTTTGTTCTTGGTTAGACAAAGGGTATGGAAGCAAATCCGAAAAGAAAAGCCGGCTGAAATCGGAGTCAATGGCCTATCTGGCGTATAACCAGTTGACACGTATACTTAATTATGCTGGAGGGGATACCTTCCCACATTAAAATTAAGAACGAAGAAGAAAAGAAGGTACACACGATAAATCACAAGGACCTTTCTTCATACTTAAATAAACCTAACAAAACTTCAACCTAACATAATACTAACATGAACCTACTATAAACTAACATAAACCTAACTTGAAGATAGCACGTGGCTAATATGAAATTATAATCTAAGTCAAACATAACATGAACCTAATTTGAACCTAGTTTGAACCTACACATGGCCTAAAAGCGGAGTTAACATAAACCTAACATGAAGTTGTTATGAACTTACCTGAATGCTAGCAAGTTGCTTAATTTTACACCTTAATTGAACGTAACACAAATTACTAAATTGCACTCGATATTAAAGTAACAAGAACCTAACTTGAATTAATCGTAAACCTAACATGAACCTAACACAAACCTAACATAAACCTAACGTGAACCCTACATAAACTTATGAACCTAGCATAAATCTTTAAACCTTACATAAACATATGCACCTAACATAAATATATAAACCTAATATAAACCTATGAACATAACATAAACCAAACATAAACCTAAAAAAAACTATAAACTTAACATAAACCTATAAACCTTACATAAACCTACTATGAGCCTAACAGGAACCTAACATATACATTTGAACCTAACATAAACCTTTGAACCTAACATATTCCTTTGAACTTAACATAAACCTTTAAATCTATCATGAACCTAACATATACCTTTAAACCTAACATAAACCTATCAACCTAACATAAACCTATCAACCTAACATAAACCTATCAACCTAACATAAACCTATCAACCTGATATAAGCCTAACATAAACCTATGAACATAACATAAACCTATGAACCTAACATGAACCTGACATAAACTTATCATAAACCTATCATGAACCTAACATAAACCTATCAACATAACATAAAACTATCAACCAGACATAAGCCTTACATAAACCTATGAACATAACATAAACCTATGATTTATAAATATAATGCTGTGTATAATAGCACAGGTCGTAGACATTACCTACACGTTATTACCCCTCCCTCCCATCCTGCAGTACAATCACCCCATCCCACCCCATCACCATGGTAGCCATTTCCCCATCTTCTTTGCTTGTCTATATCCTTCAGAAACAGCTTCGGATGAACAGGGCTAAATATTTGTTTGCTAAAAGTAAAGGCCCGATTTCTTCGAAAACTTTGTCGCTTAATGGCTTGGTATCCGTATTTACAATTTGTAAAGCCACAATGTTCTTAAAAATCAATATACTTATATCTATATATATATATATATATATATATATATATATATATATATATATATATATATATATATATATATATATATATATATATTTATACACGGAGTTTCCTGTAGTGGCGATTCTTGTTTTGTTAGGTAACACTGAATTGTCCAGTGTTGTGTGGATGCGCATGTTTGGCATGCTTGTTTTCTACCTGCGATGGCTATGAGAATGTTAATAGATTTGTTTTTGTAGTTGAACTTGATGTAGTGGGGGATGGTTACCGGGTTACCTGTGAAAACGGTAAAGCTTTAATTGTTGGTGTGTGGAATTTTATTGACTGATGATTCTGTTTTGCTAATTATTCTTAGAGCTTTGAGCAGGGTGCCGTTTCCAAGTGCCGGGGGAGCCCATCTTGGTGTAGCGTTGATTTTGTCCTTATGGTAGATCGTGAAGTGTAGTGAGTAAGGTCCGTATTGTTTGGTTGTGTTGTTCAGTTCCCCGTCCGTAGTTCATCAGCAAAATTTGGTGTGGGCTGATGAGTTGGCGGATGATGTGTCCACGTAGATTGGCACGGCCGTTTGCTTGAATAACTACCTGCATGACTGTACTTGGTGTTGGTTGAGTCGAGGAAAGATCAGGACTTTCATCTGCAGGCAATTCAATTGCGAGGGTTGTTGACTTCGCTGAATCTGGGGGGGTGGGGGGGGGGGGAGCTGGGATCGGGGATTTCATTGGGCTACCTGGGCAGTAGTTCGGGTGGCTCCTCTCTGGGTCTCTCGACTTAGGGAGTGCGGGAATGTGCACGGCACCTATTTTGACTTTGGTGATGGCTGCGTAGTACATGGTGATAGGAACTCATAGTTGAGGGATTGAAGTCTTTACTAAAGGGTGAAGGATTTGTTCAGCTTTAGAATTAATCCCTAAAATATAGGTTTGTCGTGGACTTGAGTAGAGGCCTAATAAACCACACAAAGCTGTCAACATAATGATTAGTAAAATATTTTCTGGGTATTAATATTAAAGCTGGTTTATATAAGTGACTTCTAGTTATTCGATTAACAACTACCAATTACTAGGTGTTGTAATTAGCATTTTGTTATTATTCATCAAAGGTTTTAAATATTTTTGTAGTATTTTAATTTTCTATAATTTATACTATAGCTTTGTTTACTTGTTTTCCTTCAAAATATATTATTATTTTTTTCTTTTCTTTTTATCGTTTAATTTTATAATTACCTCCCTTTAAACAAAAACAATGTTCGTTTTCTCCCATAACAAAATAGTTCCACGCGCGAGATATTTTGACTCAAACAAAAGAAGAAATCAAACCGCTGTGAACTGTGTTACACCTTGGTGCACTCTCGGGACTAATATTCTGTGTCAGTCTTTAGTTCCATGTGGGGGGGGGGGGGGAGGTGTGTTATGTAATCTAATACGGGGAAGTTGAATGTTTTGATGATTTTGGTGGAGACTATTTTTGTATCGAGTTTAGATTTGGGAGATTGTTGGTGTGGGAGAGTTTAGTGTGGGAGAATATAGTGTGGGAGAATATAGTATGGGAGAATTAAGTGTGGGAGAATAGAGTGTGGGAGAATATAGTGTGGGAGAATTTAGTGTGGGAGAATTAAGTGTGGGAGAATATAGTGTGGGAGAATTTAGTTTGGGAGAATTAGGTGTGGGAGAATTTAGTGTGTGAGAATTTAGTGTGGTGGGATTAGTGGACGCATGTTGTGTGTGGTGAGATTAGTGGACGCATGTTAATTAGGCCACACCCTCACATTTAACTATAGAACAACGATTAAATACTCAAATTTAATATTCAAATTAATATCTACATACATATTTTTAGCGCAATTTCCATATTGGGATTGCGATTATTAACTCGTCATTTCTGGATGGATGGATGTGTCCGCAGCTTTAAGTCGTATCTCCTCTTCAACGAAGCAATATGGAGGACTAGTTCCAAAGCAAATATGTTAAGCAAGTTCCGAGGATGATTGTGGGCCAAAAAATTTCCCGGAATTCCATCCTGGATTTCCCAGAAAAGCAAAAAAACCTCGAAAAAATGCAGTTTTTGGCCCATTTCTCGGCAACCAGACCACTTAGCGACTTGAAACATTTACCAATCGATTCCTGCCATAATTTTAGAACAATATTGCCGAAGAAAGTTTTCAAAAATATCATTTTAACTGAGCATCGTGTAGGCCTAGGATAATATTTACTACTTTTTTAAACTGAGCATCTTGTAGGCCTACTCGTTAAAATAAAACTATTTCCGTTGATATAGGTTAATTTTTCAATCTCGTTAATAAATATTTTTTTCTATTTTGTTTTGAATTATTAAAACTACTTGTGTTGCATTATTTATTTGCTGAATATATGATTTATCTCGATTTAAAATTGTTATGGATAACATAAGGAAATTGCGCTTAACATGTCACTAGACTTTATTTTTTAATTTTATCTTTTTAAAATATTTCTTTATGTAGGATTGGTTAGTATAGAGTGAGAGTTAACGGTAGGCGAGGGTAAGAGTGTGTTAGCGATCTGCATGTTACGCTGAGTTCTTTTCGCTGTGGTTGGTGTGGTTGCTGTGGTTGGTGTGGTTGGTGTGGTTGGTGTGGTTGCTGTGGTTGCTGTGGTTGCTGTGGTTGCTGTTATGGCTGTGGTTGGTGTGGTTGTTGTGGTTGGTGTGGTTGTTGTGGTTGCTGTGGTTGGTGTTATGGCTGTGGTTGCTGTGGTTGGTGTGGTTGGTGTGGTTGTTGTGGTTGCTGTTATGGCTGTGGTTGGTGTGGTTGTTGTGGTTGGTGTGGTTGGTGTGGTTGGTGTGGTTGCTGTGGTTGCTGTGGTTGCTGTTATGGCTGTGGTTGGTGTGGTTGTTGTGGTTGGTGTGGTTGCTGTGGTTGCTGTGGTTGCTGTGGTTGCTGTGGTTGCTGTTATGGCTGTGGTTGGTGTGGTTGTTGTGGTTGGTGTGGTTGTTGTGGTTGCTGTGGTTGCTGTGGTTGCTGTGGTTGGTGTGGTTGGTGTTATGGCTGTGGTTGCTGTGTGTTACGTCCCTTACATGTCCCCTGCTTGTGTGTGTGTGTGTTGTGTGCTGGAACGACAGGTACCCTCCCTTTGGTGTATAGTTGTATCCCTTGGTTGAGTGTGTTTACATGGAGCGAGAGGTGTTCACGTGAGGTGTGTCAGTTGACGGGTGTCAGAGAGTGTGCTAGTGTGTGAATCAGTTAGTTGTAGTGTGGCTGTGGACGTGGAAAATGGAACGTGGTGTTGAGTATTGTATTTATGTTGTAGACCCCTTTTGATCATTTTATTATTTAAGTACTGTATATATTATTAAATATCTTATTATTATTGTTATTATAGAGTGTTAGTGTTATTGTTGTATACGTCGTATTTGTCTGTTGTTATTTATATACCCCTAGACCGAAGAACCCAACATTTGGGGGCTCGTCCGTTTAGCATGGCAACTACCAGGAGTTCCAGAAGACAGTTAATAAGCGACTTGAAGGAGGAGGGAAAGCTAATCGGGCTGACCGATGACAGTTTGGCGGAGTGGGTAAAGGAAGAGTTAAGGAGGGTGGAAGACGTGAAGGGCGATGTGGTAAAGGTAAGTAACCCTATACCCCGCTTGAGGGATGTGGCAGCAATGATGGTAGATGAGGACTTGGGTGCGTATGTGAGACAATTTGAGAGTCAAGCCAAAAGACAAGGTATCGACCCCAAGGACTGGTCGCTCCTTCTGACGGACAAGATGAGTGGACAACTGAAGACTTTCCTAGTTGAGACGGGACTGAACCTGCATCATGACTTCGAGTCAGTTAAGGTAAAGTTGATGACGCATGCAGGGTTCAATGAGGAAAAGTATAGGGTCAGATTCCACCAGCTGGTACCAACACACGACGACATGAGAAGCTTCGCAGTCAACACAGAAGCCGCTTTGAGAGAGTGGGTCCGGCAGTCGGAGACAAAAGAAACGTTTGAGGACTTGGTGAACCTCCTGATAGTTGATCGTATAAAATTGGTTGTCACGTGTGATCTGTTGGAGAGGCTGAATGGTGCTGCTAAGGTAAGTGTGGAAGATAATCTTAAAGTTATTGACAACTATAAGAGCACTCAAAACGCTAGAGTGACGAGGCCAGTAAACCAAACCCCTCCGTACGTCGCTGCAAGTTCTACAGCAGAGAGGATACCCTGGCAAAACAAGACACCGCGATCTCCAGGACGCCACACTTGCCCTTCCACGGAAGAAATTGAGTGCTACTCATGCGGGGGAGTTGACCATATAGCGGGAGTCTGTCATACCTCTAGACGAGACAGGAGCGAATCAGGTAAACGACAGGCACGACAAGCTGGTTTACAACCGATGCATGGTGTCAGCAAGGTCAGTCTGAGCAGTAAATGCTACACATGTGGACGTTATGGACACTATGCCAGGGATTGTCATAGCAATAGTAGTAGCGGTTTTACTTGGAGAAATAGGTCAGATAAAAGAGCTGTCGTGGAGTATGGAAACAACAAAAGTCCTTATCGGTGCTACAAGTGCAATGAACAAGGTCATATTGCCAAAGAGTGCAGTATGGATATAGATACAGGCGCCTGTTATAGCTGTAGAAAGCCTGGCCACATACAACGAAACTGTCCCAACGGGACCAGTGGAGCGAGCAACTGGCGTACTGAAAATGTACATCGACGGTCAGATGATCTCAAGTGTTATTGCTGCGGTGGTGTTGGTCACATATCACGGATGTGTCCCACAGCTCAGCGTGATATGTTAGGAAATTTTTCCCTGCTTAAAGACTCGCACATGAGAGTGAGGTAAAGCACGAAATTTGGAGGCGTATCCTTACAAAGGTAGTGTCCTTGGTAAGTTTTTTGTTAAGATAATTTATTCAATCAATGTAAATTTTTCTTTGTTTTTTTACAGAAGCTGTGTATGATGATTACGGGCTGGAGATGATTAATGTAGTGAAAACGGCTATCGAGAAAGGAACTCAGTTTGATCGCCTTTAAGAAAAGATGACCATCTATGGCGACGTACGCATCTGCCGATGGGCCCTTACACTACAGGAAATAGCCTGTACTGTGAAAAATATCAAGGGAACTGAGAACTTTGTAGCAGACATTCTATCACGAGTGTTTTACGCCAACTAGGGTATATGATATTGAGAAATGTTTGAGAAAGGTATTACTGATGCAGTTTAGAATGATTATGCAAATCAAATTTTTTTATTGTGGCTTCTCACATGTATCTTCATACGTTGAGATAGTCAGACCACGAGCTTGGTGCCCGGCCGGAGAAAACCATAGTCCACTCTCAGGACCGAAATGTTAAAACTGGATGCGAGCCACACTCTGGACCTAACTGTCCAGGCTGGATACAAGCCACACTCTGGATCAAACTGTCCAGGCTTGATACAAGCCAAACGCTGTCCCCACCGGTCAAAGCGAGGCGTCCTAAGGACTAAAGAATAAATAGTCGAGCTCGGGCACCAACAGTGGCTAATGGAACAAGAGATGTTTGATCTCTTTAAGGAAAAGAGATCTGAAGGTGGAGGGGAGGGATGTTACGTCCCTTACATGTCCCCTGCTTGTGTGTGTGTGTGTGTTGTGTGTGCTGGAACGACAGGTACCCTCCCTTTGGTGTATAGTTGTATCCCTTGGTTGAGTGTGTTTACATGGAGCGAGAGGTGTTCACGTGAGGTGTGTCAGGTGACGGGTGTCAGAGCGTGTGCTAGTGTGTGAATCAGTTAGTTGTAGTGTGGCTGTGGACGTGGAACGTGGAACGTGGTGTTGAGTATTGTATTTATGTTGTAGACCCCTTTTGATCCTTTTATTATTTAAGTACTGTATATATTATTAAATATCTTATTATTATTGTTATTATAGAGTGTTAGTGTTATTGTTGTATACGTCGTATTTGTCTGTTGTTATTTATATACCCCTAGATTCTAGAACCCAACAGCGTCCACTAATCCAACCACACACAAAATGCGTCCACTAATCCCACCACACACAACATGCGTCCACTAATCCAACCACACACAAAATGCGTCCACTAATCCCACCACACACAAAATGCGTCCACTAATCCCACCCACACACAAAATGCGTCCACTAATCCCACCACACACACAAAATGCGTCCACTAACCCCCCTCCCCCCACACAAAACAAACACACCCCTACTGATACCTAACACCCCAACTCAACTAACATACTCACACAAAATCCCTTCACACCAACAGTAGATATAATTGTAAACACACCAATGCAAATTATTTCCCTTGCCTACACTACAACACAACATAATCATTTCGCCCACACTAAATTTTACCACACAAAATTCTGCCTAACTGAATTCTCCGACACTAAATTATCGCTCATTAAATTCTTCCACACAAAATTATCCCGCACTAAATTCTCCCACAATGAATATCCCATACTAAATTATCCTACACTAAATTCTTCCACACTAAATTCTCGCAAACTAAATGCTCTCACACTAAATTATCTCACACTGAATTCTCCCACACTAAATTCTCCCACATTAAATGTTCTTACACTTGTTCTCTCACACTAAATTATCCCACACTAAATTCTCCGACACTAAATTCTCCCGTACTATATTCCCCCACACTAAATTCTCCCACACTAAATTATCCAACACTAAATTCTCCCACATTAAATTTTCTCACACTAAATTCTCGCAAACTAAACTCTCCAACACCAAAAATCTCCCAAATTTTAACTCGATACAAAAACAGTCTCCATTAAAATCACCCAAACATTCAACTCCCCCATATTAGTTTCCGTCACACACTCCCCCCCCCCCCACCCCACCCAAACTGGAACTAAAAACTGACACATAATATTAATGTTAGTTCCGATAGTGCACCAATGTGTAACACAGTTCACAGCGGTTTGATATCGTGTTTTGTTTGAGTCAAAATATCTCGCGCGTGTAACTATTTTGTTAGGGGAGAAAACAAAAACAAGTAAACAAACATTAGAATAAATTATAGAAAATTAAATTACAATAATAGTATTTCAAATCTTTGGTAATTAATGAAAAGTGTTAATTACAACTTCTAGTAATTGTTAGTTATCAATCGAATATTTAAACGTTACTTATATCAACCAGCTTTAATATTAATACCAAGAAAATTTCTCTATCGTTGCTATTCAACAGTCCGTCAACCGGAATCTCAACAGCTTTTGTTTATAAAAATTGTATTTCTGGCTAAGATCAAGCGATAAATGTCATTCTCCAAGTTGACATTAGCAAAAATTTACACCGCCAGCAAAGGGGTGCGCCCCTGGATGCCCCCCCCCCCCCCGTGTCGAGAGACCTGGAGAGGAGCCACCCGGACCACGCCGCGGGTGGCCCAATTTTGTTCATGCTTGTATCACCCCCCACAAAAAAAATTGGAAGACTTATTTCCCCTTCTAGCAGCTATGTCACGCAACAATGATTGCGCTGCCTGGAACCTCCTTACCCAACCAACCCTCACCCACACCTCCCCGCCCCACCACGTTTCTTTTTTTTATTTCTGTTTATCCATGTTCCTTTTAGGAACATTTTGACAGCTGTGTTTTTTTTTGTTTTTTTTTGTTTTTTTTTTCGAAAGTATTGTAATTGCACTATGTATTTACACTGCCCTACACGGCAAGCCCTATATTGTGAACAGCAGCTGTCAATAGACATAACATTATAAGAATGCTAAATTTCTTTGCGAAATTGCAGTATTGTTTTCTCTAAAGTTGTTCATCCAAGTATCCATGCGGCAAAAATTATTTGGTTGTGAAATCCTGTCTTTTTTTTAAAGTAATTAAATTGTATTATTTATTGATGTTCCCACCACGGATCTATCATTTTGTTGGCAAACAGGTTACAAACCAGCTTTTTTTCATTGTTGAAGCAATTGTCATTCAATTCAATGTACCTTTTGAATTTCATTTACATATTTTGCTATTTATTTACTGTACTCTTTAACCAATGTAGCTATATTGTAAATATCCACCCAAACGGCGTGGAATGTTATTGTATTTGTATTTGTTTTAAATTGGAAAATAAAAGCATTATATAAAAAAAAATAATGTTATCATCAAAAAAAATCTCTTCGTATTTGCTGTAGTCCCACGTATTAGAGCCGCATGAGGTTCCTTCGATGTCAAGAGGCGGTTCTTCAGCTCCATGCACACATTTTAATACTTACGAGCCGACCCGCTGCGTATCATACGCCGCTATTTAGTTGTTTTTTTTTCTACTTTTTAGTAATTTATAATTTGTGAATTCGACAGTACCAATGCTGCCACTGAAAATATTTGCTTAAAAACACTACCCCCCCCCCCCCTCCCCCCCCCCCCCCCCCACACGTGAAAGCAGCTTCCTCTTAGTTACCTCCTCTAAGTTTTAAATCAATTCAAACTAAATTATCTGCCCCTAATAGCCGTCACCAAACCCGTCTCCATGATTGTAAAATGTAAACAGCGTGAACCACAGCTCACCAGACCATGTGAGGGGGTGGGGGTGGGGGTGGGGGGTGGTAGCGATAGAGAGGAAGAGAGGGGACTGTAAGGCGCGCTTGCAGCTTGTTTTCTAACGGCTTCCAGAAGAGAATTATATATATAGATTTTAGGTGAAAAACTAAAAGAAAAGAATTATTCTGCAAGAGTCGCCAATAAACGATACAATAATAAACAATAAACTCACTCTATTCTATTAGAATATTTAGTTACTACCTATTTCAGGGTACTTCCTGTTAACTTGCCCATCCTGAATTGAAACATTCAAGTTCATTGTGGATATTACAAATAAACGAAAAAAGCTAAATGTAAAACTGCAAGGAAATAAAAACCACTGTTTCTTCCAGACTTTTTTCTCCGGGGGGGGGGGGGGGGTGGGCGGTCGGTCAACACGTTTCGGAGTGACGGACACTAGTAAAAGTGTATTAATATATAAAATCCATCTCGTGGGTGGGGGGGCGGAAGACTTTCTTCGCCGCCCCCCCCCCCTGCCCACGAAGAGATGCCTGGAAGAAACTCTGATGAAAACCTAGCCTATGCCTTTGCTTGAAGAAGTGGATTGTTTCGAAATTATTATTATTTTGTTGTTGTTGTTGTTGAAGACACGGAGAGCGATAAATTACTTAAGTTCCATAAATATGAAGACAATATCATGATGAAACCATTGCTACTATTAACAGGAATTACTTCAGCATTACAATAAATAAAATAAATGATAGATAGAATTGAGAGTTTTGAGCAATTCAAAACAAATGCAAGTTCTGTGGTGTTCATAGTAGATTCTCTCAATACAAAAACAAATGAGATCAACATTGAGCCATTTAGAATTGATGCTGGTTCGCTTCAAATGTAATTGCTGGATTTGAAAACCAAACATTTGTGGAGTGGTAAGTTCACGGAAATCAAGACCAATTAGAAGATTTGGAGGTCCAGAGAAACACGCACGCTTCGCTGCACAAATGGACGACTCTAAAAGATATGCTGCGAGTTGAGGCACTAATATGTGACGCATGGAATAGTCTCCCAGGATAGTAAAGTGAGGTGAAGAAGTTGATATCTGGAGTGCTGACGATCTTCGGGTCAACATATTCATGCAAGCCAGCGTTTTCTTGCATGAATATAATAAAAAGTAAAGAAGCCGGGACATCCAGGGCGTCAAGCGAGCGTTCTATCGCTAGACCATTCCACTCCACTGATTAGCGTTAGGCAAAGTATTAGCGGCTGGGTATTGTGCTGAACACACTACCCCCCCACTCCTTTATATCGCGAGATAATTTAAATTAATTGACTCTATTTCGTATGTCTCATGTATCTGGGGTGCGAACTGGAGATGATGTATACATGTTTTTGTTATAACAACGCTGTTTGCTATAATCTTTATTACTTTGTAATTGGCTTTTTACGTCTGTCCGTCTGTCTGTGACTTGATACATGAAGTAAAACTGCAACGTATGGGTTTTATTGCGTGCTTTTTACATTTGAATATGTCATACATTTGTATATATTTTATCTCTTACATCTTCTTGAAATAAATTTAATCTTACCCTTTAGCTAGTAGAAGATTTTATATAAATATCTTATTTTTCAAATGCTACACGTGTTTCAGATGTGCTGCTAAATGATATTTAGCCTATCTTTAACTCTAAGATGGACTACAAAAGAAACACCGAACACAGAACAGTGAATGTAATAAAATGAATTTGATACAAGGGTGTTCAGACTAAAAGAAATCGCTTTATCGTACTTTGTTGTTTTCTAGAAATGTATCCTTCATAAATGGCTCCAACTTATAAAAGTGTCACGGAGCCCAACAGAACTGAGCCCGTAACTCAAGACATTAGAACTAGCAGTAGAACGCTTTGTTTTTAGTATTATAGCTTAAAAAGTGTACTCTTACTTTTGTAATTTAGCGCGTGTGAAAGCTCGTTATTATGTAGAGCATTAGACATGTTTTTCCCCTACTATTTAGTATTAGATGAAGAAATAAATAAAGTACCGTTATACAAATGACGCAACCCGCCATATTGTCAAATGATCAGGAGGTCGATTAAACCACACCCAAAAGAACAACCCCCAACCCCCACTAATCTAAACACCCACACTAATCTAAACACCCCCACTAATCCAAACACCCAACACTAATACCAAACACGCCCACTAATCCAAACACCCGCACTCAACTTACCCACAGTAAACCCAATCACATGAAGATGTATTTATATACACACAAACACTCAAATAATTTCCTTTGCTACACTACAACTACAACATCACAAAATCATTTCTCCCACCTTAAATTCTCCCGCACGAAATTCTCCCACTTTAAATTCTCCCAAACTAAATTCTATCACACTAAATTCTCCCACACTAAATTCTCCAGAACAAAATTCTCCCACATTAAATTCTCACAAACTAAATTCTCTCACACTAAATTCTCCCACACTAAATTCTCCCAAGCTAAGTTCTCTCACAATAAATTCTCCCACATTAAATTCTCCCAAACTAAATTCTCCCAAACTAAATTCTCACAAACTAAATTCTCCCGCACTAAATTCTCCCATACTAAATTCTCCCACACTAAATTCTCCCATACTAAATTCTCCCACACTAAACTCTCCCACACTAAAAATCTCCCAAATCTACACTCGATACAAAAATAGTCTCCACCAAAATCACCCAAACATCCAACTCCCCCTTACTAGATTCCATCACACACTCCCTCCCCACCTCACCCAACATTGTTTGAAAAACTGACACAGAATATTAGTGTTAGTCCCGAGAGTGCACCAAGGTGTAACACAGTTCACAGCGGTTTGCTGTCGTCTTTTGTTTCTGTCAAAATATCTCGAGCTTACAATTTTTGTCAGGGGAAATAACAAACAATAAATCTTTTTAAATGGAGGTAATTATAAAATTAAACGATAAAAAGAAAAGAAAAAAAAATAATATATACTGTAACAAAAACAAGAAAACACATGTTAGTATTAATTATAAAAAATTAAATTACAAGAAAAATATTTAAAACGTTTGGTTATAAATAAAAAAAATGTTAATTGCAATTCCTAGTAATTGTTAGTTGTTAATCCAATTATCATTAGTCACTAGTATCAACCATCTGTAATATAAATACTAAAAAATCGCCCAAACATCCAACTCCCCCATACTAGATTCCATCACACACTCCCTCCCCACCTCACCCAACATTGATTGAAAAACTGACACAGAATATTAGTGTTAGTCCCGAGAGTGCACCAAGGTGTAACAGTTCACAGCGGTTAATTGTTAATTGCAATTCCTAGTAATTGTTAGTTGTTAATCCAATTATCATTAGTCACTAGTATCAACCATCTGTAATATAAATACTAAAAACCGATGTTTGGATTTATTTTTAATTGTCTTTCCTATATCTGCGTATTTACTGTAACCGCAACATACCAAACCTTCCCTCTTCCGCAAAATCCCCCCCCCCCCCCCAAACATACACAAACTGTAAACAGTAACACATCAGCAGTCAGATCACACAGCACAGAATTTGACGCCTGGCTTGCCCTAAACACACACAGACACTCACTCCATAGCACGTCAAACACCCCACCGCCTCCCCCCCCCCCCACCCGCCCACATCACCCTAACTGTTCCAACGTCCGAACCAACCCCCAAAACATCAGCTTCTAATATTTATTCATTTACTTATTTACCTATTTTTGTAATTCACCATTGTACAAATGTAAACGAAATCTGTGTAAAACAACAAATCTGTGTGTGTGTGTGTGTGTGTGTGTGATTACTCTACTGATTATTCATTTTTTCTTTGTTTATTGTACAGAATGAGATGAAATCCATGTAAACTAGCTTTGTTTTCGACTATTCTTCCATACGTTATAGGCTACTCCTCCACCACTTTTGTTGGCAAACATGTTACAAACCAGCCTCTTTTCAATTTTTAAACCAACAAGCTTTAAACTCAATGTAATATTTACATATTTCGCTATTTATTTACTATACTCTGTACACCAATGTAACTATCTTGTAAATAAAAAAAAAAAAGAATTTAAAAAGACTTACTGCAACCGCAGCTTTTTTATCTACACTTATAACCCAACAACCATCACTCTTTACATTCAAATAAACTACAAAAACAAATCTCTCAATATTCTTATCACAATCGCCGGGAGAAGACAAACGTGTCAAATTTGCTCCTCCACCCTACACTGGACCAACCAATGCCAGGAAGCAAATCTCTCAACAACACAGAACCCTTCAACAACACAGGAATCAGCTACACCTGCACAGCAGCGCAGCAACCAACGGAATACTCAATATAGGTTTACTGATGTACTCTTTCTGCGTCTAGTGTCTAGCTAGCAAGATCTAGATCTATCTAGATCTAGACCAGATTCTAGATTTGGCTCACACGCGTACACAAGTCCTAAAGTTGTGATTTATCGTGATGGCGTCTGAAGTAGAGTTGGCGCAATCTGCACAGCCGGGAGGAGATACAATATTTGGAAAAATTATTCGAGGAGAAAAAAAACACATTTTTTTGTATGAAGATGAACAGTGTGTAGCTTTCAAGGATATTGCACCACAAGCTCAAGTCCATGTTCTAGTTGTACCCAAGAAACAAATTGTTAAGCTTTTAGATGCACAAGACTCTGATGATCAGTTATTGGGCCATCTTCTCATTGTAGCCAAAACAGTTGCTAAAGAGCAAAGCCTAGAAAAAGGGTTTCGAATCATCATCAATGATGGGAAAGATGGTGGTCAGTCTGTGTACCATATCCATATCCATGTTACTGGAGGTAGACAGATGGAATGGCCACCAGGTTAGGAAGGGATAAATATTCCAAGTGAACTGAACAATTTAGGCTACAGTGATAAAAAGTTTAAAATTTAGCAGATATCTGTTTTGTCAGTTTTAACATATTTTTCTTGTTGTTTTTTTTTTTTTTTTGCATAATATTTTCAGTTTATTTTATTATATTTTATGTTTAATAAATTCTTTTGAAAAATGGTTCTTTGTTTTATTACATGAATTCAATTTTTAAAATAAAAATGTGAACATTAATTATGTGTCTTAAATTATATGTTTTCATTTTTAACCATCTAGATAATTTTGTAAACAAATAAAATTTAGGTAAAAAACCTCAACAACATTTTTTTTTACTGAAGTCTCACATAATATGTTAGCCAAGGGGTCGGCAACCTGCGCATCGCGAGCCGCATGTGGCTCCTTTAATGTCATGGTGCGGCTCTCCAGTTCCATGCACAATGATTAATAATTGCATAGTTTCATTTTCAAAACGCATAAAAATATTATACAGTAAAGAAAAACAACTTTAAATAGGATTAAAAAACCCATCAGAGAACAGTGAGAATAGGTAAAGTAGAAAGTATACGGGCAGCCGCTTGGGCACCAGGCTCAACCCCACAGCCCCACTGTAGCCAGCCCTGTTGCGACTATTCCTTGTTTGCCACTGCCCAAGGGCCGCCCCTTTCGATTGTCGTTACATGGGGAATGTTGTTTTATTCAGAATGCATTCCTCTACCTGTCAGTATGCAATAATTTGACCTGAGTGACGTAGTATGTTAGTTATTAGTTTCTTACGGTTGAGCTATAAGGTACTGGACTCTGGGTTCGCGTAGGGTGAAAGATAAGCCTTGTGAGAACCGAAAGACAGAAGCGACCGATACAGTAATCAAACCGATATCCAAGCCAGTTAGTCGGAGTTTGCCGTGCTGAGGCCTGCCTGGTTTGAAAGACACCTACTGAACCAGTGGTGTCCGTAAAGAAAGAAACAAAAAGTTATTGGCTTCTAAATTGGATTGGGATAGTCCTATAGTTAATTATGTGATTTCTAATTTTATTATAACAGATCTAGGTAAAACAATTTTTGTGCGAAACATTTGTTTGTTCTTATATGATAATAAGTACATATTTAGAGCATTTATTTCAAATCAAAATCAAGTGTATTTACCTGATCCTTATCAAATACCAAAATATTGAAAAAAAAAATAATGTTAGTAGCTCTTTAAAGACTGGGATATTTTGTAAATTGTAACTTTAGGCTCTTCTGTCTCAAAAGTTTGCCGACCCCTGTGCTACGGTTATCGTAAGGTTGGGTATCTATTTACATGAAATTAACATTTAAAAAACACCATTAGAACAGTCGTTAGGTAAGATAAAAACAAGCTTTCAACCTAGCAGTAATTTTTTTAAAGATTTTTTTTATATATATTTCAAGAAAATACCGGTTTTATTTATATGAATTTAAAATATATAATCAAAATATTTTTGACACAATTAACTAATATTAATTATTGAATGCAACTTCCCCATCCCGCTTGCCAAATTTCTAGGCAACTACACGGCCGAGTACCGCTGGTTCACCATCGTCTACATCCTCCTCATGTTCTTCCTCTTCCCCGCCCTAGTCTTCGCTCTCTCCATCCCGGGCTGGTACGTCCTCCTCGGCGTCCTCGGGCCCGTCTGCCTTCTCTTCATCATCATCGGCGTCATCAAATGCCTGCAGGCTAAACGTCCCCAGAGCCTGCCCAGAAAGCTCCAAGACTGGATGTTCCTACCCCGGCTGCTACGGTCTTTAGAACCCTTTGATCGCGCCATGCAGAAAGTCTTCTTCTGCAAGCGGTTCCAGACAGACTCTACCGAGAAGACAGACACTGGTGCCACGTCAGACAGACAAGCTAACGGAGAGTCCAGCACGCGACATTAGTATGACCACGTGACATTGTTTACAAACATAGTTCGATGATTGAAAACCTATTTATTCTATAATGTTATTTATAGCTCGTATATGATTAGATAAATTACATTCGTTTTAGTTCAATATGTATATATAGCATGTATATAGCTTACAGAAATTTTTTATGTGATATATTATTTAAAAGATTTTCTCTGGTAATTTTTAAAAAATAATTACAATTAATTTTTTTAGGAATTTTGAGCTCTGTGATCTTGTCATATAAGTTTTGTGAATTTTTATACATTTTTAATAACACGAAAAAGTTGATTTAATTCTAAGATTGCTATCATAGTGTCGTCATTTAAAACTTCCAAAATAACTTTACTGGTCCAAACTTAAGGCAGTTGGTACGATAACTGAACGTCGTACTAGGTATTTGATCACTCTGCCATTGTATCACTTTGATTGAGTTGTCTTTTGGCGTGTTCGTGATTTCAATGGGAGACAATGTTACGTCCATAGTGGCCGATTTAAGCCACCTAGGCCAATTTTTATGGAAAAGCAAACGTTGGGCCACTTTTATGGAAAGGTAAACATTGGGCCACTTTTACGGAAAGGCAAACCTGGGCCACTTTTATGGAAAGGCCAATTTGTAAAGCCCATATAGAACACTTCAAGCATGACGCTCGTTGACTCAAAATGTACGAACAGATATAGAAATAGAAAAAAAAATACTTTCGATTAAGTAAGATGCCAATTAGTGCCCCCCCCCCCTCCCCCTTGTGAAAGCTCGTTAACATTTAGGGTATAAGACATTCTTTTTCTCTACTTTTTAGTCTTATATTTAGGATTAAACAAAGCACCGTTATACAAATTACGCAAACCGTCACATTGTCACATAATCCGAAGGACGATTAATCCTCACCCAGAAGGACAACTCCCCCACCCCCACTAATCCAAATATCCCCACTCAACTTACCCACGGTAAACCCAATCACACCCACCGTAGATTTATTTACATACACACAAACACTCAAATAATTTCCTTTACCTACACTTACAACACCACATAAACATTTCTCCCGCACTAAAATCCCCCACACTAAATTCCCACACACTAAATTCTCGCACACTAAATTCTTCCACACTAAATTCCAACACACTAAATTCTCCCACACTAAATTCTCGCACACAAAATTCTCCCACACTAAATTTTCCATCACTAAACTCTCCCAACCTAAAAATGTCACAAATCTAAACACGATACAAAAATAGTCTCCACCAAAATCACCAAAACATTCAACTCCTCTTACTAGATTATATCACACTCTCCCCCCCCCCCCCATCCCACGCCCGCCCCACATGGAACTAAACGCTGACACAGAATATAAGTGTTAGTCACGAGAGTGCACCAAGGTGTTACTCAGTTCTTAGCGGTTCGCCTTCGTCTTCTGTTTCTGTCAATATATCTCGCACGTAGAAGTTTTTTGTCAGGGGAAAAAACAAACAATAATTTTATTCAAGGGAGGTAATTAACAAATTAAACGAACAAAAAAAGAAAAGAAAAAATATATATATAATATAACAAAAACAAAAAAACATACTTTGGTATTAATTATATAAAATTAATTTACAAGAAAAGTAATTACAACTTTAGGTGACTAATAATAGTAATTTTAGCTGTTAACACAAAAATTAGTATTCTCTAGTCTCAACCAGCTGTAATATTAATACGAAGAAAATATTTTAAACTCACTACCCGTCACAAGTTAAACAGTGTATTCATAAACCTTTGTTTACTGAATACATGGCCACTACACATTACGCTTCACTTTACACCAGGGGTTTACAAACTACGGCGCGGCCCGCGAGGTCCTCTCATCCGGCCCGCGGTGATCCTTTTGTCCACGGAAAAATTGTTTGTTGGTGATGGCTGAGGAGCTTTTGCCCAGAAAAATCAAAGACATGCCTGGAACTAACTGGCCCCCGAACTGAAATTTGATAGTTAATGCGGCCCTCGGACTGAAAAGTTTGGAGACCCCTGCTCTACACGAAACACAGAATAAACGGAACCCCTATATGGGTACCCCCACACTCAACGATCTCACACTCATACAAGCACTACGGCCTTACAGCAACAAAGAACCAATCATAACCACCATCCCTCACACCAGCAACCGCAGCTTCTCCATTTATACTGACAACCCAACAAATATCCCTCACTACATTCAAATAAAGTACAAAAACAAATCCCTCAACATATTAGTAGCAATCAACGGAAGGAAATAAGCCTGCCAACTATGCTCCTCAACCCTTCATTGGACCAACCAATGCCAACGCACAGCATACAACTGACAACATCACAGGAACCAGACATTAGAATCAACTGTACCAACCTCACCTACCAAAGAACCGCCTAAAACTTTAACAGTTCCAACTAAGACCGCTACAGATCTAAAAAGGAAAAAGGACAGCCCCACAGAGGCAAAGCCAAAAACAAAGAGTACAAAAACCGAAAAATTGGTACAAGGGGAAGTAACAAATGCACAAGAATTCACGAAACAAAAACATGATCGTCGAACCTGCCTTTTCTGCCCTAAGTCGTACCAAACAATCAAGGAAGCTAGAGAGAAAATGAAAATGCAGAACACGTTAATTCGAAACAGTGCAACACCTGTAAAGATACAATTGTGCATAATAACATAGCAAAACACTGTCAGAAAAAACATAATGAAGTTTTAACAAATTGTTACTTTTGTGATGTACTCCTGCCAGAACGGTGCATCTTAAAGCATAAGGCAGCACACCATTTTGATCTCTTGACTCAGGAGCAGAAAGATGATATAAGGAACATTTCACATCTTTTAGAGCAGGTTCTTTACATATAGAACTCTGTTAAATCACCACTTTATAAACGTTTTGTATTAGACATGTGATAACTTGTATAATACGTATATATGTTTTCATGTAAACCTGCTCTTTGCTGCCAACCCCTGATCGAGGGAAAGCAGCAAGAAAGGAACACTATTAAACGCCAAACGGCAAGAAAAAAAAATTACTGAATAATCTGTAAAACTCAGACCATATATGTCTTGTGACCGATTGGTATTAAAACAAGATGGCCGAAACCAGACAGGCAAGACCTTCAAAAAAACCTTAGTTGGCCTTCGCTCTGTCCAGAGGATAATACGGACACCACGCAAACAACCAGCTGTCCCGAAGATAATACGGACACCACGCAAACAACCAGCTGGCCTGTGTCAACACCCGTAACAGATACATATTCAAATGAAACTGTAAATGTTCTTCAAAGTGGGAGAAAAACCGGAGATGTGTCACAAAAGGAGATTTTTATAGATCAGACACGCAGTAATTTTTTTAAAAATCAGCCACGCAGTAGTTTTTGAACGAGCAGTCATGTTGTATTGTAAGACTTTGAGAACGCTGCGCACACAAAATACACGTTGTAGGCCACCTTTTCCCCCTAGAGAGAGCACTGCCCGCCAGCCTCAGTGTCGCATGAGGGAGGTGGAAAGGCTCAGCGAGGCATTGGGGAGTTTCTTTCAGGCCTTTCCTGTGTAAAATGGGTGGAGAAGTCAAAGAACCCACACTTAGCCCCAACCCCTCAGACAAAAGAGAATTTTTTTAAATAGAGAATATTCTGATACTTGTTTATAGCAATAGCCCCCCCCCCCTCCCCTCTCCGGATTTCCCCCCCCCCCCCCCCCCTCGAGAAAAAGGTCTGAAACAACCAATGTTGATTTGAAAGTGTCAATTCGAACAAAGGTGAAATCAATATAATCGATGAGATCATTCACCAACTGACTGGATGGTTTAATCCCCCTCCCCCCCCCCCCCATTTCATTCTTCTAGAAGTTCAATGTAGAAAGAATTAAAAATAAAAAACCACAGTATTATCCTGAAATGAATTTCATAGCAAATTTAACCGGCTTTAAATCATTTCAAATTTGAGTTCGTGCTAAAGTCGTGCTGGAGTAAAGTATTTATATTTATGAAACGTACATATAAGGATAACATTAGAACCGCAGTGTGCTAGGGCAGGGGTCGGCAACCTTTCGAAGCGGAAGAGCCAAAAGTTACAATTTTCAAAATTTTCCTGGTTTTAAAGAGCCACTAACATTTTTTTTTTATTTCAAATATTTTTTTTTTATTAAGATTATCAGTATTTGTGCAAGGAGCTGGACAGCCGCATCTTGATATTAAAAGAGCCGCAGGTTGCCGACCCCTGTGCTAGGGTTATCGTGAGGTTGGGTATTTATCTCTATGAAATTAACATTAAAAAATAGCTTAAGCACCGTGGTTAGGTAATAGAAACAAGGCATTGAACAGCAATTTAAGTTTTTGTTAAAAATATTTATAATTTTCCAAATTTTATAAAAATCCCGGTGTTCTTTATATGAATATATAAAAAAATAATTAAAATATTTTTGACACAGTTAACTATAATTAAACACATTAATGCAATTTTGTTGCTTGTAATTTACTATTGATTTTGTTTTACAATTAGGTGAGTTTTTATTCAAGGCAATGTACTCAAAATTAAACGACAAAGTCATCGGAGAAATCATGCTGGTTATCTCCCTTACCATTCTCTGCCTGTGTCTGGTCGCCATTGTCAAACTGCTTCACTCCCTTCTCCAAGGCCCCATCGCTCTCATCATCAAAAAATTCATCAACGCGGACTTTCCCGGACCGCTGGGCTACCTCACCGGATACCTCGCCATCATCATCGGCGCCGGGTTGACCATCATCGTCCAGAGCTCTTCCATCTTCACCTCCACCCTCATCCCGTCGGCATCGGGGTCATCGAACTCGACCGGATGTACCCTTTGACCCTGGGGTCAAACATCGGCACCACGACCACGGCGATTCTCTCAGCCTTACCCAACACGGACGGCCTCAGAAACGCGTTACAAGCAGCCTTCTGCCACCTCTTCTTCAACATCACCGGCATCCTCCTTTTCTACCCCATCCCCTACCTTCGCTTCCCCATCCCGCTTGCCAAATTTCTAGGCAACTGCACGGCCGAGTACCGCTGGTTCGACATCGTCTACATCCTCCTCATGTTCTTCCTCTTCCCCGCCCTAGTCTTCGCTCTCTCCATCCCGGGCTGGTACGTCTTCCTCGGCGTCCTCGGGCCCGTCTGCCTTCTCTTCATCATCATCGGCGTCATCAAATGCCTGCAGGCTAAACGTCCACAGAGCCTGCATGGAAAGCTCCAAGACTGGATGTTCCTACCCCAGCCGCTACGGTCTTTAGAACTCTAGGATCGCGCCATGCAGAAAGTCTTCTTCTGCAAGCGGTTCCAGACAGACTCTACCGAGAAGACAGACACTGGTGCCACGTCAGACAGACAACCTAACGGAGAGTCCAGCACGCGACTTTAGTATGACCAAGTGACATTTTTTACAAAGATCGATTATTGAAAACCTATTTACTCTATAATGTTATTTATATTTATAACTTGTATATGATTAGATAAATTACATTCGTTTTGGTTCAATATGTATATATAGCATGTATATAGCTTACATAATTTTGAATGTGATATATATATATATATATATATATATATATATATATATATATATATATATATATATATATATATATATATATATATATTGGGTATTTATCTCTATGAAATTAACATTAATAAATAGCTTAAGCACCGTGGTTAGGTAATAGAAACAAAGCATTGAACAGCAATTTAATAGTTTTTTTTTAAATTATTTATAATTTTCCAAATAAATATATATATATATATATATATATATATATATATATATAAGACAAATTTCTGGTAATTTTTAAAAAATATATAAAAAAACATTTTTAGGAAATTTGAGCTCTGTGATCTTGTCATAAGAGTTTTGTAAAATTCTTATGCATTTTTAAAAAACACGAAAAAGTTGATTTAATTATAATATTGTTATCATATTGTTGTCATTTAAAGCTTTCTAAAATAACTTTACTGGTCCAAATTTGAGGCAGTTGGTACGATAACTGCACGTCGTACTAGGTATTTGAACACTCTGCCTTTGTACAACTGTATATTGAGTTGTCTTTTGACGTGTTCGTGATTTCAACGAGAGGCGGTGTTACGTCCATAGAGGCCAACTTAAACCACCTGGGCCACTTTTATGGAAGGCCAACATTGGGCCACTTTTTTGGACAGGTCAATCTCGGTCACTTTCATGGAAAGGTCAACATTGGTCATTTTTATGGAAAGTGCAATCTCGGCCGCTTTTATTGAAAGGCCACTAATATTTGCCCCAAATGCATAGCCCATATGTGGACACTTCAAGCATAGGCATTTGTTGCCACAAAATGTACTAACAGATCTAGAAATAGAAAATAAAAGCTTTCGGTTGATTAAGATACCAACTAGTGCCCCCACCCCTCCCCTGAATATTTTGAATGAAGTCACTAGGCTGTTACCAACAGTTTAATTTGCACGGCGTGGTCGGACTCTAGGGCACACAGCGGCTAACACGACAATCTTGAGTTCGGATACATTTCAGGTCCCCCCCCCCCCCTCCCCCGGATAAAAAAGTCTGAAAGAAACACTGTCGGGGGCAAACAACATACTCGAGGTACAAGTTTGCTCTCAAATTTTTATTCTCGTATTTCATTATTGAAAATGGTACTTCACTCAGGTATGTTGTTCTAAAATTTGAAAGGTACTTTGATGCAAAACCCACCCACCCTTCTGTGAACTAGTCTCTAAGGAGGTCATTTGCTTGCAATCAAATGACTTCTAGCTGCAAGTAAGTTTACCTCTCTTATAGTTTTAGGTCCAGAAAATTTAATGACTAGTTATGTCTGCAGCAGAGGCCAATTTCTATACCCTTTTCTTCATCAGACATTTATAGCTGAGGCTTGCCTTTACTTTCCAGGAAGTCACCTATTTCTTTTCTAAACTTAGATACTCTGCTCAGGACTTTCTCGCAAATTAGCCATCTTACTGCTGTGAAATATTGTAAATTTTGCGATTCTGTGATTGTATCTTTCAGCATGTCTCTGAACTATCTATGGTAACAGTGCCATACATTCTATATAGGGAAGCCAGCTCTTGTGTTATGTTCATGTCTTCATCCATACCGCAAATGAACACAAGAAGTTTTAGAGGTGGAACAGCTGTCCAGCGACTCATCCATTGCAATTGAAAAATGGCGAAACTTGCTTGCATTTTTCGCTATTTGAGTCACGTTTTCACCAATGTCTGCAACACGGCGAGCAATTATATTTGCACCCAAAGCAACATTTTCAGATTGTTTTGAATTTTCTGGTCAAAGTTCCACAGCCACCTCTTAACAAACATTTATTCAGTGAACTAAAAGATCGCCGCCTGCCGTATGAGAGGACCTCGCGGGCCGTAGTTTGGAGACCCCTGGTGTAGGAAATACGCTCCAACAGACACAATAGACACCTTCAGGAACCTACACCTCAAAACCATCACACCCAAGATGTCCACAGTTCACAGCGGTTTGCTCACGTCTTCTGTTTCTGTCATAATATCTCGCGCGTAGAACTTTTTTGTCAGGGGAAATAACAAACAATATTTTTTTTTTAAAGGGAGATAATTATAAAATTAAACAATAAAAAGAAATGAAAAAAGTATTAATATATATTGAAAAAAAAAACAAGTAAACAAACGTTAACATTAATTATAGAAAATTAAATTACAAGAAAAGTATCTAAAATTTTTGGTGATTAATAACAAAATGTTAATTACAACTCCTGTTAATTGTTAGTTCTTAATCCAATAATTAGTAGACACTAGTATCAACCAGCTATAATATTAATACGAAGAAGATTAATTATATTATGTTCACAAACTCGTCCGCCAATTGGTATTCTTATATCTGCGTATTTACTGAAGTCTCACTTAATATGTTACTTTCCAACAATCAAAAGACGACACCAAACCGCTTTGAACTGTGTTACACATTGGTGCACTCACGGGACTAACATTAATATTCTGTGTCAATGTTTAGTTTCATGTGGGAGGGGGGGAAGGTGTTTGATGGAATCTATTATGGGGGAGTTGAATGTTTGGGTGATTTTGTGAGAGAATTTAGTAAGGGATAATCAATTGTGGGAGAATTTAGTCTGGGAAAAATTAGTGTGGGAGAATTTAGTGTGGGAGAATTTAGTCTGAGAGAATTTAGTGTGGGAGAATTTAGTGTGGGAGAATCTTGTGTGGGAGAATTTAGTGTGGGAGAATCTAGTGTGCGAGAGTTAAGTGTGGGAGAATTAGTGTGGGAAACCCTAGTGTGGGAGAATTTAGAGAGGGAGAATTTAGTATCGTAGAATTTAGTGTGGGAGTCTCTTATAGTCTACACAGAACCGTGTCGACCCATCTTTTTTCTTAACTAGTACTACGGGTGCGCTGAAGTCGGAGTCGGACCTCTCTATTATTCCCAGTCTCTCCATTTCGTCCATCTCTTTCTTCATAAGCTCTCTTCGAGCGTATGGTATGCAGTAGGGTTTCGTTCTTATTGCTCTGGTGTTGGTCAGTTTTATTTTATGTTCTAGTAAACTTGTTTTTCCAGGTAAGTTGCTAATTACAGCTGTGTACTCTTGGATAATTTTGTCTAGATCCGTCCGCTGTGTTTTTTTCAGGGTGTCTCCTATTTTGATATCACTTAACTTAGTTTCCTCCAGTATGTCAGGAGTTTTTATTGTGTCCAATGGAATACCCGGTTCCATGTCCTCCTCATCTGTTAGTGATACTTGGTTTTCTTCTTCTGCCTCCACCACTCCTGACACTGCCGCTAACATGGGGTGTCCCTTGCTGTCGTCTGATTTTTGTCTGTGATGGTACAGCAGCATCCGATTTACATGGACCACCTTAGTGCTGTCCCCTGTTTAATAACATAGTCCAAGTCTCCGATTTTTTTTAAGACTTCGTAAGGTCCCGCCCACCTTAGCTCAAGTTTGTTTAATAGTTGGGGCTTCAATATCAGCACATGATCCCCCACTTTGATATCTTTGGTTGTGGCTGATCTATCGTAGTAGCTCTTTGCTTTATCTTTCTCATTTTCTGATTTGCGGGTTGCATAACTGCATTCCGTTTGCAACTGCTGCTTAAGGTCCAGCAGGTAGTCATATGCAGCTCTTGTCTTATATTCCCTCACTTCTCCTGTGAGGATATCCTTTAGGATGCTCATCGGGCCCCTCACTTTCCTGCCGAACATAAGTTCGAATGGCGGGTAACCAGTGCTTTCGTTTGGAACTTCTCTGTAGGCGATGAACACGTCCCAATCGTCATCCTTGTCTATAGCTACTTTCTTTAGCATTTCCTTCAAAGTTCCATTCCATCGTTCTACCGCCCCGTTGGCCATGGCGTGATATGCCGAAGCGCGAATGATTTTAATCCCCAACATTTTAGACACGGTGCAGAAAATTTCCGACGTGAACTGGGTCCCGTTATCTGAGAGTATGACTTCCGGGAATCCCATCCTCGTGAAGATGGAGAGTAGCGCATCTCAAATCTCTGCTGCCGTTACACTTTTCAGCGGTACGGCTTCTGGCCACCGTGTACATATGTCTACGGCTGTGAGTATGAATCTGTTCTTTTTTTTCGTTTGAGTTAGTGGTCCCACAATATCTATGGCAATTTTCTCAAACGGTTGTCTCACTACCTCAGTTCTACCCAGAGGCGCCTTGCCACCAACATTCTTTTTGCTTTTCTGGCAGACATCACAACTTTCGCAGTAACGCCTCATATCCTCCCCTGCCCCTGGCCAGCTAAATTGCGACATAATTCTGGCTTTCGTTCTTGCTACACCCATGTGCCCCGCCATAGGTGTGTCGTGTCCTAATTTCAGGATGGTGGGCCTAAGTCCCCTTGGGATTGCTAGTCTAATCTGATCTTCTGTTTTGCTGTGTTTTATGATCTTATATAATATAATAATTTGGTCTAAAATCTTATTGCATTCGTTTGAATTATGACTTGCATGGTTGTGTTTGGTGTTGGTTGGCTGGAGAACAGATCTGGGCTCTCTTCTTCGGGCATCTCGATTATTAGGGTAGTTGAATTCGTTGTAGCTGAAAAGGGTTGGGCCCAGGATTTCATTAAGCCCCCGAACCGTAGTCCGGGTGGCTCCTCCCCAAGTCTCTCGACCCAGGGGGAACATCCAAGGGCGCAACCCCTTTGTTGATGTTGATAATAGCTGCATAGGTCATTCTTTTGGGAGATGACATGAATGGCAGTTGACTATTTATATATCTAATATATAAGGCTCAATTATATATATAGATATATATATATATATATATATATATATATATATATATATATATATATATATATATATATATATAAAGCTCAATTCTGCATGTAATAATTTTTTTTTTTTTTTTTGCCGTCTGGTGTTTAATAGTCTTCCTTACATACAGTTTACTCCTTTAGAGCCAGGAGCTAGCTGTGTGAAAGGTTGCATGTTAAAATTCATCTAATACATGGTATTGCATATACTGTTCACTAGATTCTAACTAAGCATGTTATTTTAAAGTTTTCCTTATACAAAACGTCTAAAGATTTCACTAGGTTAATGGTTAAATAATGTTCCTTCAAAGCTGTGTGATGATCGAGCTATTTATGTCCCGGGTGGTGGTTTTGTGAATGTACTTTCATATCCTCCAAAGGGAGGAGTACACTGCAGATGTGGCAGGTGTACATCGTCTCGTCAGGGTGGTTTTCCTTGTAATGCGTGTATATGTCTGTATAGGTTGTTTTATCATCACAGATATGGCAGTGTAAGAACTGCGCGTGTCTTCTGCGTTCGTGTTTTTCCACTTCCAGAGGTAATTTGTGTTGTTTGATGCAAAATCTGCATTTTGTGTTGTCATGTATCAGTTTTGTGGTTTTTTGACTTTGTTATTTTCCCTTCATCCGTAGGACTGTTCCCCTTTTTCCTTTTTGCGCTTGAGTATTCGATTATTTCTGATTCTGTGCTTAGGTTGATGTATAGAGGGGTTGACATAGCTGCAAACGTATGGGTGCTTGGGTGTGGCTTGGGTAGCGAAGCAAAGTTTGGTATGGGGACTGTTGCTGTAGAAGATTTGACTGTTGCTGATACCGTTGTGCTTGTGCTGGAGGCTAATGGCTCGCGTAACGTTTCGGGTAGGCTGTTTGGTAGTTCCTCTGTGGTCGTGTTTGGGGTAGGAGTTGCTGGCTCGCTAAGCGCAACGCTCTTGATTGGAGAGTTTTGCTGATTGCTTGGCATATGAGGTTGTGGAGCAGATGGTGCTGTATTTTGTGCTGATGTTTGATTACTGGGCGTTGATTCTGGGTTGAGAGCTTGACAGCGGTTGGTCCAGTGTGAAGTTGACGAGCAGGTTTGGCAGGCTTGTTTTCTATCGTTGATGGCTATTAGAATGTTGAGTGATTTGTTTTTGTAGTTTAATTGAATGTAGTGGGGGATGGTTGCTGGGTTGTCAGTGTAAATGGAGAAGCTGCGGTTGGTGGTGTGGGGGATTGTGTTTATGGAAGGTTCTTTGTTGCTGTAGGGTTGTAATGCTTGTATGAGTGTGCTGTCGTTGAGTGTGGGTGGGACCCATCTAAGGGTTCCGTTTATTCTGTTCTTTTCGTGTAATGTGAAGTGTAGCGTATATGGGCCGTGTGTTTTGTGTGTATTGTGTAGAGTGGTGACGTCGAAGGCAGTTGATGTAAAGAACCAAGTGTCTGCACGTCCGTAGTTAAGGAGGCAGATCTGTTGATTGCTTATTAGTTGGCAAAGGATATGACCTCTCAGATTGGGTTGACCTTTTGAGTTGATTGTGACCTGGATGGTGGGTGAGTCAGCAGGAAATAGTTCCGGGCAGTCTTCTTCAGGTAGATCCAATATGGCGGTAGTGGCTGAAAAGGGTTGGGCCCTGGATTTCATTAAGCCCCCCGGACCGTAGTCCGGGTGGCTCCTCCCCGAGTCTCTCGACCCAGGGGGAACATCCAAGGGCGCAACCCCTTTGCTGGCGTAAACTATATTTGCATATGTCGTCGAGCTAGGCTGTGACATTGTTGGATGCGTAAAGGTTATCACTTGATCGTGCCAAAAGCAAATAGCCAAAATACATTTTTTTTTAAGAACAGATACTTTTTTTTTTTTTTTTAAGAACAGATACTTTTTTTTTTTTTTTTTTTTTAAAACTTTATTACATAATATACAAGTTACATTCTAATACAAAACGTCTATTAATGCTGAAGATTTCCTATTATACGAGTTACATATTGATACAAAAACATCTATTAATGATGAAGATTTCCTATTATATGAGTTACATTCTAATACAAAACGTCTATTAATGATGAAGATTTTCTGTGTGTGCCTTTATGGCGTCCAATGGGAGGCACACGGTGCAAGTTCTGCATGAGTATACTATTTCGTCAGGGTGGTCATCCCTGTAGTGACCGGATATGTCCGGGAAGGGAGGGCCTCCTGATGGGCCCCACCTTTCCACTCCACATATCTTACACTGTAAGGTTTTTGCGTGCATTGCTTCTTCATGCATTTTCACTTCTAAGATTGTTTTGTATCGTAACGTACAGAATTTGCAGTGTGTTTCGTCGTGAACTTGTTTTTCCCTTTTTTGACTTTTTGGTTTTTTTTCTTCTGTGGGGCTATCCTTTTTCCTTTTTAACTCCGTTTCGGTGTTCATCTCTGTTTCCGTGTTTAGTTTGTTTGCTTGTTTGCTTGGGGTAGTTGATAAGTTTGGCAGTTTGGGTGGATTAATTGGCTTTATGAAGACTGTTTGTAGTCTGCTTGGTGATGTTATCGGCTGGGCGGATGTCGCTGCTTGCTTGCTGCTTGATGTAGGTGATGGTTGGGTGGGTGGCATTGCTTGCTTGTTGGTCGGTGTGGGTGCTGGTTGGATGGGTGGCGTTATTTTTTGAACTGGGGGCTGTTTTTTGGGCGATGTTTTGGGGCTTGCTTGTGCGTCCTTGATTGGAGAGTTCTGATGACTGCTGGGCTTAGAGGATTGTGGAGTAGGTGGTGCTTCCGATTGTGCTGAAGGTTGATTTTTGGGCGTTGCTTCTGGGTTGAGGATGTGGCATTGGTTGGTCCAATGGGAGGTAGATGCGCAGGTTTGGCAGGCTTGTTTCCTGTTGTTGATGGCTATTAGGATGTTGAGTGATTTGTTTTTGTAGTTTATTTGGATGTAGTGTGGGATGGTAGATGGGTTGTCAGTGTATATGGAGAAGTTGCGGTTTGTGGTGTGGGGGATTGTGTTTATGGATGGTTCTTTGTTGCTGTAGGGTTGTAATGCTTGTATGAGTGTGCGATCGTTGAGTGTGGGTGGGACCCATCTAAGGGTGCCGTTGATCTTGTCCTTTTCGTGTAGGGTGAAGTAGAGTGTGTAGGGGCCGTGTGATTTGTGAGTATTGTGTAGGGTAGTGACGTCGAAGGCAGTAGATGTGAAGAACCAGGTATCCGCTCGTCCGTAGTTAAGGAGGCATATCTGTTGATCGCTGATTAGATGGCGGAGAATGTGACCTCTTAGATTGGGTTGACCAGCTGAGTTAATTATGACTTGAATGGTAGGTGAGTCGGTCGGGAAGAGCTCAGGGCAGTCTTCATCAGGTAGATCAAGGATGACGGTAGTAGCTGAAAAGGGTTGGGCCCTGGATTTCATTAAACCCCCCGGACCGTAGTCCGGGAGGTTCCTCCCCAAGCCTCTCGGCTCAGGGGGAACATCCAAGGGCGCAACCCCTTTGTTGACGTTGATTATTTTTGCGTAGGTCATCAGGCTAGGAGATGACATGTTTGGATGTTTGAGAAAAGGTTACCGCTTGATCGTGCCAAAAGGCCGAGAATAGCCAAAATTTTTTTTTTTTTTTTTTTTTGTGCCGTTTGGCGTTTAATATTGTTCCTTCCACAAGTGGATAGGTTGCATGTTAAAAAATTACAATGTGATACATAGTATAACATTAAAAAGATTTACAATGTCTTAATATTCCTTCTGATTTCTTTGTTCCATGTTTCTTTGATTTCTTTGTTCCGATTTCTTGGTTCCATTTGTTTCTTTCTTGATTTGATTTTGTTTCTGGTTTGCTATGACATAAAGTACAGGACAGTACAAACATGATCGCTTCTCTGTTTTTTGGCCTTTCTTCTTGTGCTTGATACGCTCTTGGTTTGATAATGGTTTATTCTTTGTTGGTAGTTGTACTTGGTGAGAGTGAGTTTGGTGTCTTGTCGTTGATGGTGAAGTTGGTCGAATAGTGTAGAACTTGCGTTGAGATGAGGCATGATGCGCATGGTAGTAGAGTTGTTCGATGAATTGAAGCTTGGGGAGATGAGTTGGGTGGGTTCTTGTGTTGAGAGATCTTTCGAGGTGAGTTGTTTTGAAGTATTGTTCATTGTGGATTGAGGAGGAGTAACGTTGTGACGTAGTCGAGTAATTGAGTTGGGCGAGGTGACGTTGAAGAGTGAAGTTTGCTGATGTTGCTGAGTCGATGGTTTTGAGCTTGGTGGAGTGATGAGGGCGAGGTAGAGCTGTTGGCGAATGTTTATTTTGAGTAGATGATCTTGAGAGATGGTTAGTTGATTTGCTAGTGTTTTGACGGAAGCTTCCCACCTAAGATTTCTCCTAGGTGGGTGTCGTCAGAGTGTTAGTGAGTTTGTTGGGAGCGAGGTAGATGCGTTTGACGTAGTAGATGAGTTCGATTTCTTGAGCGAGGTAGTTGCGTTAGACGTAGTAGATGAGTTCGAATTTTTTCTTTTCATTGACGTGGTGTTATCTATTTCTGAATCTGGGCTTTGTGTTTCTCCAGTGTTTTGGATTTTTGTTGATGTAGTTGGTGACTTCGGGTAAGCCGTATTAGGGATCGCTTTTTGGTTCGACAGGTTAGGGGTTACCAATGTTTGCTGCGGTGTGGGTGGTGCTCTAGGTGGTTCTGTTAAAATTGTCTGTGAGGATGGTTGTTGAGTTGATTCCTGTATTGTTGACAGGTGAACATTGGGTGTTGACTCTGGTTTTGATGATTGGCAGTGGTTGGTCCAGTGTCTGTCCGAGCCGCACACCTGACAGGCTTGGCGTCTTCCTGGCAGTGCGATGAGGATATTACGTGTTGTGTCTTTGTATGTAATTTGGATGTAGTGTGGGATGTGTTGTGGATTGTCGTTCTGGATGGTGAATCTGCGATTGTTTGTGTGCGGGATTGTGGTTATTGTAGGTGTAGATTTGCTGACTGTTTGCAGTGCCTTAATCAGTGTTTCGTTGCTCAGGGCTGGCGGGACCCATCTAAGGGTTCCGATGATTTTGTCCTTGTGGTATCTGTCGAATTTCAAAGTGTATGGGCCGTGTGTTTTGGTGGTGCCGTCCAGACCCGCTACATCAAACTCGTTGGACGAGAAGTACCAGGTATCCCCTCGTCCATAGTTGAGCAGCAGGATCTGGTGTGGGCTAATGATATTGCGCAAGAGGTGACCAGGAATGCTCTGGTGGTTGGTTGATTGGATGGTGACTTGAATTACTGTAGGCGAGTCGAAGAGCTCAGGAGCTATTTCATCAGACTGGTCGATGGTGATTGTTGTCTTGATATCTGAAAAGGATTGGGCCCAAGTTTTCATTAAGCCACCCGAACCGTAGTCCGGGTGGCTCCTCTCCGGATCTCTCGACCTAGAGGGAACAAAAATGGGCGCAACCCCATTGTTGACTTTCGTGATAGTTGCATAGTCCATTTCTAGTGCATGGAGATGAGGACTCGGTGCATTTGCTCAACGTCCCGGCAAGACCAACTGAACGTACAGTTTACTAATCTAATATATAAAGCTCAACGTCCCGGCAAGACCAACTTTAGAAATGATCCCTAAAAGTATGAACGCAGAAATAAGAACGCGCAGAAGTACAATTAGATTTAATCGTAGTTTTATCAATCTTCTTGGAATCAATATTATAGCTGGTTGATACTAGTGTGTACTAATTATTGGATTAACAACTAACAATTACTAGGAGTTGTAATTAACATTTTGGTATTTATCACCAAATGTTTTAGATATTTATATTGTAGTCTAATTTTCTATAATTAATACTAACGTTTGTTCATTTGTTTTTGTTTCTATATATATTAATACTTTTTTCTTTTCTTTTAATCGTTTAATTTTATAATTACCACCCTTAAACAAAATTATTGTTTGTTATTTCCCCTGACAAAAAAAGTTATACGCGCGAGATACTTTGACACAAACAAAAGACGACAGCAAACCGCTGTGAACTGTGTTACACCTTGGTGCACTCTCGGGGAAACACTAATATTCTGTGTCAATGTTTAGTTTCATGAGATTTTTAGTGTGGGAGAGTTTAGTGAAGGAGAATTTAGTGTGGGAGAATATAGTGTGGGGATATTCAGTGTGTGAGAATTTTGTGTGCGAAATTTAGTGTGGGAGAATATAGTATGGGGATATTGAGTGTGTGGGAATTTTGTGTGCGAAATTTAGTGTGCGAGAATTTAGTGTGGGAGAATTAAGTGCGAGAGAATTTAGTGTTTGAGAATTTAGCGTAAGAGAATTCAGTGTGGGAGAATTTAGTGTGGGAGAATTTAGTGTGACAGAATTTAGTGTGGGATAATTTAGTGTGAGAGAATTTAGTATGCGAGAATTTAGTGTGCGAGAATTTAGTGTGGGAGAATTTGGTGCGGGAGAATTCAGTGTGGAAGATTTTAGTGTAGAGAATTTAGAGCAGAGTAATTTAGTGTGGAGAATTTAGTAAGGGAGAAATAATTATGTTGTGTTGTAGTGTAGGCAAAGGAAATTATTTTAGTGTTTGTGTGTCTATAAAAAAATCTACGTGTGATTGGGTTTACTGTGGGTAAGTTGAAAGGGGGTGTTTGGATTAGTGGGGGGTGGGGGGAGTTTTCCTTTTGTGTGTTGTTTAATCAACCTCCGGATCATGTGACATGGTGACGGATTGTGTCATTTGTATAACGGTGCTTTATTTATTTCTTCATCTAAGACTAAATAGTAGGTGAAAAACATGTCTTATACCTATATACTAACGAGCTTTCACAAGCGCTAAATTACAAAAGTAAGAGTACACTTTTTAAGCTATAATACTAAACACAAAGCTTTCTACTGCTAGTCCGAATGTCTCGAGTTCCGGGCTCAGTTCTGTTGGGCTCTGTGAGTTCACCCAGCTCTGATGGGTACCTGACGCATCTTAGGTAACTAAGGCTGATGGGCTTAGTACTGACCACATTATCTCCCTGCTGTTTTTTTTTCCCTTAAGCATATTTAGTTGTTTTTTTCTAGTTTAGTTTCTATGTGGGCCCTAACGCTATCAATGCTACATGCATATTGAATAGATACCCGCTTAATATATTGTTTTAAATCGTCCCAATGTTGGATTTTGTTAAATTTTGTTGATGACTGTGTGTAAAATTGTATTATGTCTTTTATAGTTTTGATGTAGCGCTCGTTTGGTAATAGTGTATTATTGAATTTCCAGTATGTGTTATGTTTTTGTTTGCTTTGTGTTTGTTCATTTTTTGAAGTTGTCAGAAAATGCTGTATGGTCGCTAAACTGTAGTGTTGAGAAAAAGGTTTCTACTTTGTTGATTTTCATGTTCGATGGGGCGTAAATTCTGTCTAGACGGAATCTATTTCCAGAGGTGTTACTTCCGTGAGTTGTTTGTAAGGTGTGTGGTTATTGCGCTTTGTATGTGTCGACTGAATTGAAATATATTTTAATGTTGTTGATTGAATCGGCGTGTGGTTTGTCTTCGGTTAAGCGGTTTCGAATTTTGTCTTTTGGTCCTACAATGTCTAGTCTGTCTTCCACGAAATTGAAGTCCCCGGCCAAAATAATGTCAAAATAATATATGTATGCATATATATATATATATATATATATATATATATATATATATATATATATATATATATATATATATTTATATATATATATACATATATATAAATAGCTTTCAATATGAAATAATATTTATTCATATAAAAACATACACATGTTTCGCAGAAAAAATATTAAAGTATTATATCTAGCTCTGCTAGAATAATACAATCATTAATCAACTATTGTAACTTTAATTACTGAATACTATTTACAATAGTTTTGGCCTTGCGTGCCTTTGAAAGTTTGTTATAAACTGGCTCATAATTTGTTGTTTCCAGTTTTAAGCACGCCCTTAGAGTTTTATTTGTAAGTCGGCTTTTTACTTATCTTTTATATTATATTTATGCAAGCAAGCGTCTCCTTGCATGAATATCTGAATGTGTAGACCCGATGATCCAAATGCCAACTTCTTCATCTCACTGTAGCATTCTGGAAGAATATTCCATGCGTCACATAATAGGGCCTCAACTCGCGGCATTTTCAGATTTTTCGAAATAAAGTAATTTACCGCTCTCAGTGTTTTCAACAAAAAGAAGTAACATTTTTTTCGCTACATTCATCTTCCTCAAGCAAGGCATAGGCTGGATTTTCCTTTCCTTGCAGTTTTACATTTAGCCCGTTTAGTTTCTTTGTGAAATCCACCATGGAGTTGGAATGTTGCAATTTGTGATAAACAAGTAAATAGGAAGTACATTGAAATAGGGAGTAGCTAAATATTCTAATAGACTAGCGATAGTTTATTATTAATGTTATCCCTCATTATCGAGTGTTGAAAAACATTATTTTTATGAGTTTTGAAAATAAAATAATAAAACTATTAATATTTGTGCATCGAGTTGAAGAACCGCATCTCGACATCAAGGGAGCCGCATGCGGCTCGCGAGCCGCAGTTTGCCGACCCCCATCTTAGGTGGGTGTCGTAAGGCTGAAGAATAAAAAATTAGCCACTCGTACATTTGAAGCCACCCAATACAAGTACTGGGTAACAGACATATTTTTTTGCTTTTTTTATGTTTGAATACTTTTATTTACAATTTATAACAAGTGCAACAACATCACACTATCTTTCATTTTTAAAATGTTCTTCTTTAAAAAAAAATCAAGATGACTTTGAATTATACGTAACACCTATCTTAACAGTTTTCTTGGCATTAATATTACAGCTGGTTGTTACTATAGATTACTTATTATTGGATTAGCAACTAACAATTACTAGGAGTTTTTATTAACATTTTGTTATTAATCACCACAACTTTTTAATGCTTTCCTTGTAGTTTAATTTTATATAATTAATACTAACGTTTGTTTACTTGTTTATGTTTCAATATGTATTAATTCTTTTTTCTTTTCTTTTTATCATTTATTTATATAATTACCTCCCATTAAAAAAAATGTGTTTGTTATTTCCCCTGACAAAAAAGTTCTACGCGCGAGAGATTTTGACAGAAACAGCAGACGACAGCAAACACCCACACAAGAAATACCAATCGCTCTCTAGAGGGTATTCGTACGGGCACTCGGATCAGTGCGGCGTGAGTACACCCCAGTAGCACGTGCATCAATCATTGACCAGCCGGGTGAGAAACACAATCAGCGCGGTGGTAACAAGGTCGGTAACCGGATCTGTTTGACACGTGGCAGAATAGCCGGACCCGGTAGCCGGAACACTTAGCCGAACCTGTTAGCCGGAACACTTAGTCGGAACACTTAGTAAACCGGATCACGGAGCTAGCCGGACCAGTGAGTTAGCCGGACCACTGAGTTAGCCGGACAACTGAGTTAGCCGCATCACTGGGTTCGATATTATTATTTTTATTTTTTTGTTGTTGAAGACACGAAGAGCGACGAATTACTAAATTTCAGCATTACAATAAAAAATAAACAGGGAGTGATCTCCCCTAAACTTTCTCGAATATTCTTATATAACTTGGAATATAGACATGATTTTTAGTTACTTAAACTTTTAAAAATAGAATAGAATCTCATAGAAAAAAACATTGCGCTCCAAACGAACGCCAAAACAAAATGTGCATAATAGTGCGCAATATTATTAGTACTTTATAAATTTACTTGCGTTTTTTGAGAAATCGGAAATAGCGTAAATTAGTACTTCCGGTCAACGGAAATTACTCAAAATTTGATAGAAGGTAGAGAATTAGATCTATTACTAAATTACTTATATGAGAAATTTCATTTTTCTATCTGAAATAGTACTCAAGTTATAGGCTTTTGAAAACTTCAAAGTAGAAAAAGTACTAAAAATACTAAACTAAAATAAATATGAAAGACATGGACCAAAAATAAATAGCAACAGACAGAAATTCAACATTTTTTTTTATGTAGCCTACTGTAATGACGGCTGGCATACTTATAATATGAACAAAAACAAATAATGTATTTGAAAAATAGTAGAAGTGGAGGGTAGTTTTTGAGGGGGGGGAGGTTGATGGAGGTGGTGTGGGATAGAATAGTAATGTTACAAGAAGGTATGGGGGGGGGGGACGTGTGTGGGGGTGGGGCATGTTTTTGTGTGTTAAGGAGATGAGTGATGGCGTCTGTGGGGGGTGGGGGTTGTTTGGTGAGTGAGAGTGTGGGTGTGTGTGTAATTGAGAACACACCAATAAGTATGTGAGCTAACTACATCACATGACACTAGTGGCAAGCGTTACATACTTGATCAGACACAAAGTTTTCAGCTATTTGTTTCTGGATGTGTAGGGGACACAACTCACGACCCCTAATCCGAAAGTCTTGATAATGTGATGATAATGATGATGATGATAGTGTTGTTGATGATGATGATTATGATGATAATGATGATGATGATGGTGATGATGATGATGATAATGATGATGATGATGATGGTGATGATGATCATGATGATGATGATGATGATGATGATGATGATGATGTTGATGTTGATCATGATGATGATGATAGTGATGATTATGATGGTGTTGATAATAATGCTGATGATGATGGCGATGATAATGATGATGATGATGATGATGATGCTGTTGATGATGACGATGTTTATGATGAAGTTGATAATGATGATGATTACAATGATGATGATGATGGCGATGATGATGGCATGTTGTGTGTGGTGGGATTAGTGGACGCATTTTGTGTGTGGTGGGATTAGTCGACGCATGTTGTGTGTGGTGGGATTAGTGGACGCATGTTGTGTGTAGTGGGACTAGTGGACGCATGTTGTGAGTGGTGGGATTAGGGGGCGCATTTTGTGTGGTGGGATTAGGGGGCGCATTTTGTGTGTGGTGGGATTAGTGGACGCATGTTGTGTGTGGTGGGATTAGGGAGCGCAATTTGTGTGTGGTGGGATTAGTGGACGCATTTTGTGTGTGGTGGGATTAGTGGACGCATGTTGTGTGTAGTGGGATTAGTGGACGCATTTTGTGTGTGTGTGGGATTAGTGGACGCATGTTGTGTGGTGGGATTAGGGGGCGCATTTTGTGTGTGGTGGGATTAGTGGGCGCATGTTGTGTGTGGTGGGATTAGGGAGCGCAATTTGTGTGTGGTGGGATTAGTGGACGCATTTTGTGTGTGGTGGGATTAGTGGACGCATGTTGTGTGTGGTGAGCTTAGTGGACGCATTTTGTGTGTGGTGGAATTAGTGGACGCATGTTGTGGTTGGTGGGATTAGGGGGCGCTTTTGTGTGTGGGGGAATTAGTGGACGCATGTTGTGTGTGGTGGGATTAGTGGACGCGTGTTGTGTGTGGGTGGGATTAGTGGACGCATTTTGTTTGTGGTGGGATTAGTGGACGCATTTTGTGTGTGGTGGAATTAGTGGACGCATGTTGTGGTTGGTGGGATTAGGGGGCGCTTTTTGTGTGTGGTGGAATTAGTGGACGCATTTTGTGTGGTGGGATTAGGGGGCGTATGTTCTGTGGTTGGTGGGATTAGGGGGCGCTTTTGTGTGTGGGGGAATTAGTGGACGCATGTTGTGTGTGGGTGGGATTAGTGGACGCATTTTGTGTGTGGTGGGATTAGTGGACGCATTTTGTGTGTGGTGGAATTAGTGGACGCATTTTGTGTGGTGGGATTAGGGGGCGCATTTTGTGTGTGTTGGGATTAGGGGGCGTATGTTCTGTGGTTGGTGGGATTAGGGGGCGCTTTTGTGTGTGGGGGAATTAGTGGACGCATGTTGTGTGTGGTGGGATTAGTGGACGCGTGTTGTGTGTGGTGGGATTAGTGGACGCGTGTTGTGTGTGGGTGGGATTAGTGGACGCATGTTGTGTGTGGTGGGATTAGTGGACGCATTGTGTGTGTGGCGGGCAGGGGTCGGCAACATTTTGAGACGGAAGAGCCAAAAGTTACAAATTTTTAAAATTCCGTTTTTTAAGAGCCACATTTGTATTTCAATATTTTATTATTTGATAAGGACTAAGTAAATAAATGTGATTTGTTTTTTAAAATAAATTGTTTTAAATATAAAATAATATTTATTCCTATAAAAACATACACATGTTTCGCCAGAATAATAAACTAAGTTATCAAATATTATATATATATATATATAGGACTATCCCAATCCACTTTAGAAGCTGTTAACTTTTTTTCTTTCTTTATTGACATCACCGGCTCAGGAGGTGTCTGCCATTAGCCAGGCAGGCCACAACACAGCTAACTTCGACTAACTGGCTTGAATATCGGTTTGATTACTGTATCGGTCGCTTCTGTCCTTTGGCTCTCACTGGGTTCATCTCCCTCCCCCCACTGAACAAAGGGTACTAGTGCCCCACCGTCCACCCGGCTCAACAGTAGAAAGCTTATAACTAGCAACCTACGTCACTCACGTCAAATTAATGCAAACTGACAGAGTAATGCATTAATAACATTCTCAATTTAAAAGCATTCGAAAAAGTCGGCACTTGGACAGTGGCAAGCAAGGGATTGTTGCCACGGGGCTGTGGGGCTGGGCCTGGTGCCCAAGCTGCTGTCAGCTGTCCGTTTACTTTCTACTGCACATATTCTCAATGTTCTCAAAGTTGTTTTTCTATACATTATGATATTATGATATGATATTATGATATTATATATGAGTTTTGAAAATGAAAAAATACAACTATTAATATTTGCGCAAGGAGCTGTAGAGCGGCATCTTGACAGCAAAAGAGCCGCTAACGGCTCGCGAGCCGCAGGTTACCTGCCCCTAATATAAGAAAATTAATAGACTTCAGTAAATACGCCGCCAAATCGTAAAACCCAGGGTAATAGTGTTTAATAAATCTTCTTAGTATAAATATTACGGCTGGTTGACACTAGTTACATTTCATTATTGGATTATCATTGACAATTCCTCAGAGTTGTAATTAACATTGTGTGATTAATCACCAAATGTTTTGAACAAGTTTTTAAAAAAGTATTTGTTTATAATTAATACTAATGTCTGTTTATGTGTTTGTGTTTAAAAATGTATTAATAATTTATTCTCTTATTTTTATCATTTAATTATATAATTATCTCCCTTTCAAATGGGAAAAGATTATGAAGATAAGTTAAATAAAAACGCGAGTAGATTTTAAAATCGTTCTTGGTTCAGTCGTCTCTTGGTTGTTTTCGTCCATTATTTGTTTGATTTGTTTTGATCTTTGTATGCTTTGTTCTAGTATGAGAGTGTGGTGTGTTTGGTTTTCCAAGCTTATCTGCTCTATTTTGCTTCTGATTTGTGTCCCTCTTTTCAGTCTATTTGTTCTTTGTTATTGTTTTTTCCCTTAAGCATACTTTGTTTTTTTTTCTAGTTTAGTTTTTATGTGGGCCCTAACGCTATTAATGCTACAAGCATATTGAATTAATATTCGCTTAGTCTTATTTAAAATCGTCCCAATGTTGGATTTTGTTGATTTTGGTGATGACTGTGTGTAAAATTGAATTGTCTTTTATGCTTTTGTGTATCGCTCGTCTATTTATATTGAATTATTGAGTTTCCAGTATGTGTTATGTTTTTGTTTGCTTTGTGTTTGTTCGTTGTTTAAAGTTGTCAGAACTGCTGTATGGTCGCTAAACTGTAGTATTGAGAATAGGCGTTCTACTTGGTTGATTTTCATGTAATTTTGTAAAAAAAAGTAATAAAATTACAGGCTAAAGTCTAGTTATTTCCTTTTAATGTATTAGTTTGTCTCCCTTTCTGTTCCATGTCATTATTCGTAGGAACGACGCCCATCACTTGACCTCATTTCTAGGAAAATGTCTTTAATTAGAAAAAAACACTTTTTCTTTTTTTTTTGGGGGGGGGGGGGGGGGGGGGGTGTCTGTTCTGTTTACACTTAATTGGCTTTTAGCGTGCTCACGCTTCGTGTCAAGTTCGAATTACTACATTACTCTAACGTGATCCTAATTTAAGTTACGTTTATCGTATGATAGGTCGTTACGTGACACTGACGTCACATTGTCTTCACGTGATCCGATGTTAAATACTATTACGTTACCTTAAAATAAATGTGGCGTACACATGGTGCGTCGTGATACTATATTTAACCTGATATAACTGACGTGATCCTTACATGGTCGTCACGGGATTTAAAAAATGGCCAAGAAAATTTGGGGCACAAAAATTAAATATAATTCTCAAATAGAATACAAGTTAGACATACACACGAAAGGGGTCTGCCTGGTCGAAAAGTATCGAGTTCGAACCCTCGGGCAGATGAGGCTCGTTAGTTGGGGACAGCCACTCTTCTAGGAGAGACAACTCCAAAATCAAATCAAAAGAAAAAAAAGAAAAGCAGGCTGAAATCAGAGTCAATGGCATATTTAGCGCATAACAAGTTGACACGTAAACTTAATTATGCTGAAGGGGATCCCTTCCCACACTAAAATTAAGAACCAACAAGAAAAGAAGATACACACGATAAACAGATAACCACATGAACCTATCTTGATACTTAAATAAACATATCATGAACAAAATTTAAACTTAACATAATCGGAACATGAACCTACTATATACTAACATAAACCTAACTTGAAGCTAGCGATTTTAATAAATCGTAAAATTTGTCTTGTCAGGGAAATTTTGTTTTCTAACTTTGTAATGTGAAATGTTCCGTTTTATATCATTTTATTGGTTTGTATCAGCTCTGCCATAATTGAGTAGAAGAATTTGATGATTGCTGATAGGTTGTCTTATTATATAGCCTCGCAGGTTTGGTTGACCTCTTGGGGTGATGGGTGCTTGCATAGTGGGTGTTTCAGCTGGATAAGGGTCTGGACATTCTTCCCGTGGTAGATCAGGGGTTGTTGTTGTTGACTTGGCTGCAATGGGTGGGGCCCAAGTTTTCATTAAGCCACCCGAACCGTAGTCCGGGTGGCTCCTCTCCAGGTCTATCGACTTAGAGAGAACAGGAATGGGCGCAACCCCATTGTAGAGTTTGGTAACAGTTGCATAGTCCATTTCTGGTATAGAGATGAGGACTCAATGAATTTCAATTTTGCTCAACGTTGGGAATAGTTTTCAACTAGCAATAACCAATAATAATACATTACATATATCCGCTAACACATTATGCTAGTTGTTTTTTTTTACAATATGCAATTTTCCCCCCAAAAAAAGCGTATTAATTAACTTTGCTTCTGAGACATGAATTACATTGTACAAATCAACTCTGTATATATTTCCTATTTTGTGATTAATACGAGACTCTATGTTGTGCGGTCTATTTAACTCATGGATGATGGTTCTTTGTGTGTACCTTCATACCCCGTAGAGGGAGGCGTATACTGCAATAGTGACAGGTATACGTGGTTTTCGTAGTGTTTGTATATGTCCATGTTTCTAAACTCGCATTAAGAGTTCCTGGTGTACTGTATCCTCGTGTTCTTGCCTATCGTCGATTGATTTATATTTCTGGCCAGTAGTATTTAACATCGGATCACGTTAAAATAATGTCATGTCAGCGTCACGTTATGACCTGATTTAAGATAAACGTAACCTAAAATAAGATCACGAAAAAAACATGTTTCGGGAAAACCACGTTTAAGTGATGTAGTAAGTCGAACGTGACACGAAGCGAGAGCACGCTAGAAGCCAATTAAGTGTAAACAGAACATACAGCCAAAAAAAATAAACGTGTTTTTTCTAATTAAAGACATTTTCCTAGAAATGAGGTCAAGTGATGGGCGTCGTTCCTACGAATAATGACATGGAACAGAAAGGGAGACAAACTAATACATTAAAGGGAAATAACTAGATTTTAGCCTGTTATTTTATTACGAGAAAAATGGCCCGTTGAGGAAGGGTACAACGGGCGCTAGGCTGATAGTGCTGTCTCTTTTCTCTAAACTAAAACCAACCCACCCCCCACACACCACCCCCCAACCCCCACACACCACCCCCCACACACACACCACCCACCCCACCCCTCCACCCCCCCCCCCAAAAAAAAAACATGTCTACCGTCCCATTCAACGAAATATAACTATATACTTTTTCCAGTGTCCGCCCCCTCCCAGAAAATTCTACCCCCGCCCCCGAAAATTTCAAGTACCCCCACCCCTCTCCGGGGAGGAAAAAGTCTGAAAGAAACACTGAAACCAACCCACCCCCACACACCACCCCCCACCCCCACACCACCCCCCCCCCCCTCCACTCCCCCCCCCCCCCCCCCCCCCAAAAAAAAAAAACATGTCTACCGTCCCATTGCAAGAAAACCACTTTTTAGATTAGACACATTAATTAGGCGGTAATTTTATTATAGAGTATCGATGAGGAAATTTCTTTTGAGTTGGGGAGGGGGGGGGGGGGCTCAGACGTTCTTACGCGGGGGTGGGGCTTCGCCCCTACCCGAAGAATTGTATGAAAGAAACTCTTCACGCAAACCACTTAGATTAGACCAAATTGCCTTTGTATTGAATGTTTACTCGATAATCAATGACGTCATATAAATGTGTGCACTATCCGGCTTGAGATTATTTCCTACTCTGTGCTAAATGTGTCGACGTCATACTTCGTTTTTCGAATTACTATGCATGTTTTTAAATTGCTTGTCTTTTCTCTAGAGCGTTCTTGTCAGACAGATAGATAGATAGATAGATAGATAGATAGATAGATAGATAGATAGATAGATAGATAGATAGATAGATAGATAGATAGATAGATAGATAGATAGATAGATAGATAGATAGATAGATAGATAGATAGATAGATAGATAGATAGATAGATAGATAGATAGATAGATAGATAGATAGATAGATAGATAGATAGATAGATAGATAGATAGATAGATAGATAGATAGATAGATAGATAGATAGATAGATAGATAGATAGATAGATAGATAGATAGATAGATAGATAGATAGATAGATAGATAGATAGATAGATAGATAGATAGATAGATAGATAGATAGATAGATAGATAGATAGATAGATAGATAGATAGATAGATAGATAGATAGATAGATAGATAGATAGATAGATAGATAGATAGATAGATAGATAGATAGATAGATAGATAGATAGATAGATAGATAGATAGATAGATAGATAGATAGATAGATAGATAGATAGATAGATAGATAGATAGACAGACAGCGAAACTATTATTATAGATAGATCAAAACTTACCAAACAAGTGACAATACTTTGAACATTCCGTCATTACAAAACTCTATACACCAGAACAAATTTCTAATTCGAAGTCAAAGAAAACGAGACTTACAAGCCCTATTAAAAACCAAAATTGCACGTGTTTTGGAACGTCCCATGATGCGCTGGAGCGATCACTAAGTCAACATTAAAATTAGATAACCTTTCGAAATGTTTGAAATTTAAATTTTCGGACTTATTTAATTGTTTCTACATCAATTGAGTGACACCAAAATAAAAGGGCTAAGTGAATGGTAAAAAGCGCCCCGACCTTTCAAATTAGAGAATTGGGAGTGCATTTTCACAAACGCGAATAAATATAGGCCTATATAGGCCCAATTTGGGGGAGAGGCGCAAAATTGATAGTTCGTCTTGGGTCATATGGCTGTATGTTAGCTGGGTCATATGGCTGTATGTTATCTGGGTCATATGGCTGTATGTTAGCTGGGTCATATGGCTGTATGTTAGCTGGGTCATATGGCTGTATGTTAGCTGGGTCATATGGCTGTATGTTAGCTGGGTCATATGGCTGTATGTTAGCTGGGTCATATGGCTGTATGTTAGCTGGGTCATATGGCTGTATGTTAGCTGGGTCATATGGCTGTATGTTAGCTGGGTCATATGGCTGTATGTTAGCTGGGTCATATGGCTGTATGTTAGCTGGGTCATATGGCTGTATGTTAGCTGGGTCATATGGCTGTAGGGTAGCTGGGTCATATGGCTGTATGTTAGCTGGGTCATATGGCTGTATGTTAGCTGGGTCATATGGCTGTATGTTATCTGGGTCATATGGCTGTATGTTAGCTGGGTCATATGGCTGTATGTTAGCTGGGTCATATGGCTGTATGTTAGCTGGGTCATATGGCTGTATGTTATCTGGGTCATATGGCTGTATGTTAGCTGGGTCATATGGCTGTATGTTAGCTGGGTCATATGGCTGTATGTTAGCTGGGTCATATGGCTGTATGTTAGCTGGGTCATATGGCTGTATGTTAGCTGGGTCATATGGATGTATGTTAGCTGGGTCATATGGCTGTATGTTAGCTGGGTCATATGGCTGTAGGGTAGCTGGGTCATATGGCTGTATGTTAGCTGGGTCATATGGCTGTATGTTAGCTGGGTCATATGGCTGTATGTTAGCTGGGTCATATGGCTGTAGGGTAGCTGGGTCATATGGCTGTATGTTAGCTGGGTCATATGGCTGTATGTTAGCTGGGTCATATGGCTGTATGTTATCTGGGTCATATGGCTGTATGTTAGCTGGGTCATATGGCTGTATGTTAGCTGGGTCATATGGCTGTCTGTTAGCTGGGTCATATGGCTGTATGTTAGCTGGGTCATATGGCTGTATGTTAGCTGGGTCATATGGCTGTATGTTAGCTGGGTAATATGGCTGTATGTTAGCTGGGTCATATGGCTGTATGTTAGCTGGGTCATATGGCTGTATGTTAGCTGGGTCATATGGCTGTATGTTAGCTGGGTCATATGGCTGTATGTTAGCTGGGTCATATGGCTGTATGTTAGCTGGGTCATATGGCTGTATGTTAGCTGGGTCATATGGCTGTATGTTAGCTGGGTCATATGGCTGTAGGGTAGCTGGGTCATATGGCTGTATGTTAGCTGGGTCATATGGCTGTATGTTAGCTGGGTCATATGGATGTATGTTAGCTGGGTCATATGGCTGTATGTTAGCTGGGTCATATGGCTGTATGTTAGCTGGGTCATATGGCTGTAGGGTAGCTGGGTCATATGGCTGTATGTTAGCTGGGTCATATGGCTGTATGTTAGCTGGGTCATATGGCTGTAGGGTAGCTGGGTCATATGGCTGTATGTTAGCTGGGTCATATGGCTGTAGGGTAGCTGGGTCATATGGCTGTATGTTAGCTGGGTCATATGGCTGTATGTTAGCTGGGTCATATGGCTGTATGTTAGCTGGGTCATATGGCTGTATGTTAGCTGGGTCATATGGCTGTATGTTAGCTGGGTCATATGGCTGTATGTTAGCTGGGTCATATGGCTGTATGTTAGCTGGGTCATATGGCTGTATGTTAGCTGGGTCATATGGCTGTATGTTAGCTGGGTCATATGGCTGTATGTTAGCTGGGTCATATGGCTGTATGTTAGCTGGGTCATATGGCTGTATGTTAGCTGGGTCATATGGCTGTATGTTAGCTGGGTCATATGGCTGTATGTTAGCTGGGTCATATGGCTGTATGTTAGCTGGGTCATATGGCTGTATGTTAGCTGGGTCATATGGCTGTATATTAGCTGGGTCATATGGCTGTATGTTAGCTGGGTCATATGGCTGTATGTTAGCTGGGTCATATGGCTGTATGTTAGCTGGGTCATATGGCTGTATGTTAGCTGGGTCATATGACTGTATGTTAGCTGCGTTATATGGCTGTATGTTAGCTGGGTCATATGGCTGTATGTTAGCTGGGTCATATGGCTGTATGTTAGCTGGGTCATATGGCTGTATGTTAGCTGGGTCATATGGCTGTATGTTAGCTGGGTCATATGGCTGTATGTTAGCTGGGTCACATGGCTGTATGTTAGCTGGGTCATATGGCTGTATGTTAGCTGGGTCATATGGCTGTATGTTAGCTGGGTCATATGGCTGTATGTTAGCTGGGTCATATGGCTGTATGTTAGCTGGGTTATATGGCTGTATGTTAGCTGGGTCATATGGCTGTATGTTAGCTGGGTCATATGGCTGTATGTTAGCTGGGTCATATGGCTGTATGTTAGCTGGGTCATATGGCTGTATGTTAGCTGGGTCATATGGCTGTATGTTAGCTGGGTCATATGGCTGTATGTTAGCTGGGTCATATGGCTGTATGTTAGCTGGGTCATATGGCTGTAGGGTAGCTGGGTCATATGGCTGTATGTTAGCTGGGTCATGTGGCTGTATGTTAGCTGGGTTATATGGCTGTAGGGTGACTGTGTTTTATGGCTGTAGGATAGCTGGGTCATATGGCTGTATGTTAGCTGGGTCATATGGCTGTATGTTAGCTGGGTCATATGGCTGTATGTTAGCTGGGTCATATGGCTGTATGTTAGCTGGGTCATATGGCTGTAGGGTAGCTGGGTCATATGGCTGTATGTTAGCTGGGTCATATGGCTGTATGTTAGCTGGGTCATATGGCTGTATGTTATCTGGGTCATATGGCTGTATGTTAGCTGGGTCATATGGCTGTATGTTAGCTGGGTCATATGGCTGTATGTTAGCTGGGTCATATGGCTGTATGTTAGCTGGGTCATATGGCTGTATGTTAGCTGGGTCATATGGCTGTATGTTAGCTGGGTCATATGGCTGTATGTTAGCTGGGTCATATGGCTGTATGTTAGCTGGGTCATATGGCTGTATGTTAGCTGGGTCATATGGCTGTAGGGTAGCTGGGTCATATGGCTGTATGTTAGCTGGGTCATATGGCTGTATGTTAGCTGGGTCATATGGCTGTATGTTATCTGGGTCATATGGCTGTATGTTAGCTGGGTCATATGGCTGTATGTTAGCTGGGTCATATGGCTGTATGTTAGCTGGGTCATATGGCTGTATGTTAGCTGGGTCATATGGCTGTATGTTAGCTGGGTCATATGGCTGTATGTTAGCTGGGTCATATGGCTGTATGTTAGCTGGGTCATATGGCTGTATGTTAGCTGGGTCATATGGCTGTATGTTAGCTGGGTCATATGGCTGTATGTTAGCTGGGTCATATGGCTGTATGTTAGCTGGGTCATATGGCTGTATGTTAGCTGGGTCATATGGCTGTATGTTAGCTGGGTCATATGGCTGTATGTTAGCTGGGTCATATGGCTGTATGTTAGCTGGGTCATATGGCTGTATGTTAGCTGGGTCATATGGCTGTAGGGTAGCTGGGTCATATGGCCGTATGTTAGCTGGGTCATATGGCTGTATGTTAGCTGGGTCATATGGATGTATGTTAGCTGGGTCATATGGCTGTATGTTAGCTGGGTCATATGGCTGTATGTTAGCTGGGTCATATGGCTGTAGGGTAGCTGGGTCATATGGCTGTATGTTAGCTGGGTCATATGGCTGTATGTTAGCTGGGTCATATGGCTGTAGGGTAGCTGGGTCATATGGCTGTATGTTAGCTGGGTCATATGGCTGTAGGGTAGCTGGGTCATATGGCTGTATGTTAGCTGGGTCATATGGCTGTATGTTAGCTGGGTCATATGGCTGTATGTTAGCTGGGTCATATGGCTGTAGGGTAGCTGGGTCATATGGCTGTATGTTAGCTGGGTCATATGGCTGTATGTTAGCTGGGTCATATGGCTGTATGTTAGCTGGGTCATATGGCTGTATGTTAGCTGGGTCATATGGCTGTATGTTAGCTGGGTCATATGGCTGTATGTTAGCTGGGTCATATGGCTGTATGATAGCTGGGTCATATGGCTGTAGGATAGCTGGGTTATATGGCTGTAGGATAGCTGGGTTATATGGCTGTAGGATAGCTGGGTCATATGGCTGTAGGATAGCTGGGTTATATGGCTGTAGGATAGCTGGGTTATATGGCTGTAGGATAGCTGGGTTATATGGCTGTAGGGTGACTGTGTTTTATGGCTGTAGGATAGCTGGGTTATATGGCTGTAGGGTGACTGTGTTTTATGGCTGTAGGATAGCTGGGTTATATGGCTGTAGGATAGCTGGGTTATATGGCTGTAGGGTGACTGTGTTTTATGGCTGTAGGATAGCTGGGTTATATGGCTGTAGGATAGCTGGGTTATATGGCTGTTGGATAGCTGTGTTATATGGCTGTAGGGTGACTGGGTTATATGGCTTTAAGTTGGCTGGGTCATATGGCTGTAGGATAGCTGGGTCATATGGCTGTAGGATAGCTGGGTCATATGGCTGGGTCAGTTGGTTAGTGAAAAGTGTTCTAGGATAGTGATAAAGCGTTAGCCTAGAGTTTGTTGTGAGTAGGTTCTGTTTGCAGAGCGTGTTGTTAGTCTATAACTAACTTGTTGTTTAGTTTTAAAACATAGTCCAACAAGTTTTAGAGCAAAGTATTCATTGCATCATTTTGAACCACAATATTTTGTTCTATAATGGTGAAAAACATGCGTGTTTACTATCAAACACAATATACATTCTAGAAACATACCTAAAGTGCTAAGCATAACAAGCTCACGTGACTTCTGCTTATCGCCCGGTTCCCAGATAATTTATTGGAATATAAAACGCGCCAAATCTCCGCTTTACGTGTGCTGGTACCCCAGGGGCTGCTCACCCTCGTCTGACAGAGATGCATTGTGGGCCATAGCTTCTGCACCGCCACGTGCGCAATGTCAAAAGCAGACGGCGGGACATTTTCGCACATCCGGTCGTCTGCTGATACTTGAGACGTTTTTACTGGACTGAAAAGTTTGAGATTTTTTTTACTGCATTGCATGTTTTGTTAATAGATTTCTGGATACGAATCGGGAATTGTTTGGACCAGAAATCTGTGGCCAAGAACTGAAACAGTGTTTGTGCTTCATTTATCATCTTGATTACGGTAATTGTCTTTCCGCCTAATTAGCTTTTAATACTAACTTGTATTTAGTAAGAGACTTAAGAATAGCACGTCTACCTTTTTTACTTAGTTAAGTCCAGTACCTCATGTGGACCTTGTGGGAGTTAGGTCCAGTACTCAAGGTCAGTGTGTTGACCTTGTGGTAGTTAGGTCCAGTACCTCATGTGGACCTTGTGGGAGTTAGGTCCAGTACCTCATGTGGACCTTGTGGGAGTTAGGTCCAGTACCTCATGTGGACCTTGTGGGAGTTAGGTCCAGTACCTCATGTGGACCTTGTGGGAGTTAGGTCCAGTACCTCATGTAGACCTTGTGGGAGTTAGGTCCAGTACCTCATGTGGACCTTGTGGGAGTTAGGTCCAGTACCTCATGTGGACCTTGTGGGAGTTAGGTCCAGTACCTCATGTGGACCTTGTGGGAGTTAGGTCCAGTACCTCATGTGGACCTTGTGGGAGTTAGGTCCAGTACCTCATGTGGACCTTGTGGGAGTTAGGTCCAGTACCTCATGTGGACCTTGTTGGAGTTAGGTCCAGTACTCAGGTCAGTGTGTTGACCTTGTTGTAGTTAGGTCCAGTACCTCATGTGGACCTTGTGGGAGTTAGGTCCAGTACTCGAGGTCAGTGTGTTGACCTTGTGGGAGTTAGGTCCAGTACCTCACGTGGACCTTGTGGGAGTTAGGTCCAGTACCTCATGTGGACCTTGTGGGAGTTAGGTCCAGTACCTCATGTAGACCTTGTGGGAGTTAGGTCCAGTACCTCATGTGGACCTTGTGGGAGTTAGGTCCAGTACCTCATGTGGACCTTGTGGGAGTTAGGTCCAGTACCTCATGTGGACCTTGTGGGAGTTAGGTCCAGTACCTCATGTGGACCTTGTGGGAGTTAGGTCCAGTACCTCATGTGGACCTTGTGGGAGTTAGGTCCAGTACCTCATGTGGACCTTGTTGGAGTTAGGTCCAGTACTCAGGTCAGTGTGTTGACCTTGTTGTAGTTAGGTCCAGTACCTCATGTGGACCTTGTGGGAGTTAGGTCCAGTACTCGAGGTCAGTGTGTTGACCTTGTGGGAGTTAGGTCCAGTACCTCACGTGGACCTTGTGGGAGTTAGGTCCAGTACCTCATGTGGACCTTGTGGGAGTTAGGTCCAGTACCTCATGTGGACCTTGTTGGAGTTAGGTCCAGTACTCAGGTCAGTGTATTGACCTTGTTGTAGTTAGGTCAAGTACCTCATGTGGACCTTGTGGGAGTTAGGTCCAGTACTCAGGTCAGTGTGTTGACCTTGTTGTAGTTAGGTCCAGTACCTCATGTGGACCTTGTGGGAGTTAGGTCCCGTACTTTAGGTCAGTGTGTTGACCTTGTGGGAGTTAGGTCCAGTACCTCATGTGGACCTTGTGGGAGTTAGGTCCAGTACCTCATGTGGACCTTGTGGGAGTTAGGTCCAGTACCTCATGTGGACCTTGTGGGAGTTAGGTCCAGTACCTCATGTGGACCTTGTGGGAGTTAGGTCCAGTACCTCATGTGGACCTTGTTGGAGTTAGGTCCAGTACTCAGGTCAGTGTGTTGACCTTGTTGTAGTTAGGTCCAGTACCTCATGTGGACCTTGTGGGAGTTAGGTCCAGTACTCGAGGTCAGTGTGTTGACCTTGTGGGAGTTAGGTCCAGTACCTCACGTGGACCTTGTGGGAGTTAGGTCCAGTACCTCATGTGGACCTTGTGGGAGTTAGGTCCAGTACCTCATGTGGACCTTGTTGGAGTTAGGTCCAGTACTCAGGTCAGTGTATTGACCTTGTTGTAGTTAGGTCAAGTACCTCATGTGGACCTTGTGGGAGTTAGGTCCAGTACTCAGGTCAGTGTGTTGACCTTGTTGTAGTTAGGTCCAGTACCTCATGTGGACCTTGTGGGAGTTAGGTCCCGTACTTTAGGTCAGTGTGTTGACCTTGTGGGAGTTAGGTCCAGTACCTCATGTGGACCTTGTGGGAGTTAGGTCCAGTACCTCATGTGGACCTTGTGGGAGTTAGGTCCAGTACCTCATGTGGATCTTGTGGGAGTTAGGTCCCGTACTTTAGGTCAGTGTGTTGACCTTGTGGGAGTTAGGTCCAGTACCTCATGTGGACCTTGTGGGAGTTAGGTCCAGTACCTCATGTGGACCTTGTGGGAGTTAGGTCCAGTACTTTAGGTCAGTGTGTTGACCTTGTGGGAGTTAGGTCCAGTACCTCATGTGGACCTTGTGGGACTTAGGTCCAGTACTTTAGGTCAGTGTGTTGACCTTGTGGGAGTTAGGTCCAGTACTTTAGGTCAGTGATGACCTTGTGGGAGTTTGGTCCAGTACTCGAGGTCAGTGTGATGACCTTGTGGGAGTTAGGTCCAGTACCTCATGTGGACCTTGTGGGAGTTAGGTCCAGTACCTCATGTGGACCTTGTGGGAGTTAGGTCCAGTACCTCATGTGGACCTTGTGGGAGTTAGGTCCAGTACTTTAGGTCAGTGTGTTGACCTTGTGGGAGTTAGGTCCAGTACTTTAGGTCAGTGTGATGACCTTGTGGGAGTTAGGTCCAGTGCCGTAGGTCAGTGTGATGACCTTGTGGGAGTTAGGTCAGTGTGTTGACCTTGTGCAGGTCAGTATGTCGACCTTGTGGGAGTTAGGTCCAGACAAGAACTTTCGGACACGACAGTCTGGTATTTATCATTCCCCCCCCCACCACCCCCACCCCACCATAGCCAGATAGTGTACCCAGATCTCGACCCGAGTTATCTCTCTTACAAGTCGAGTAAGCCTTCATATCAACTTCACTTTAAGTGTGTTTAAATACCGTCCCCTTAGATGTATAATCAGGTGAATTTTTCGAGTGGCCTCCCTTAGAAAACCATATACAAACAACCCTTTTAGAGTTCCGCCATCTTAATTTGTTTTAATTCCTTTTTCTTTTGGAATTTGATAACAGAGTCTAACACAAGACTTATATTAATCGTTTTTACTCTCTATTCTGATGAAATTCTGAGGTCACTAAGTATATTTTTGTAAGTTTAAAAAATGTGCTTACCACTGAATTAAACGTAATAGGCTATTCTCACTCACCCGTGTATAATTTGGCTGCATGTTGATCAGGTGTTGTTATCCCAATAACTCTGCGTTCATCTAAAAGTTACCATATACAGTATGTCAATGTATGGGCATTATAAAATGTTTTTTTGGTTTTATTGCTCATTATTTGACATCACACAATATAAAATGTCATGGGATTTCATTGGATATCATGGGATGTCATTGGATATCATGGGATATCATTGGATATCATGGGATGTCATTGAATATCTTTGGATATCATGGGATATCATGGGATATCATTGGATATCATGGGATATCATTGGATATCATGGGATATCATTGGATATCATGGAACATCATTGAATATCATTGAATATCATGGGATATCATTGGATATCATGGAACATCATTGAATATCATTGAATATCATGGGATATCATTGGATATCATGGAATATTATTGCACTTAACTCGCACCCACATGAACCCATTACTTGGAATTTACTTCAAAGTTCCTGAAATTTTAGTCCCTGCTTCAAAACGCTCCTAGTAATTTGCATTTTTTCCCGCTAGCTTCTGTTTGTTGGTCTATTTTCAGCTTAAAGTTAATAAAACTTAATCTATAGTTAATCCATAGCGAGAGCAGTATGTGCGAAAATACGGAACGATAAGCCTCACCCTCATTAGGTGATGTCACCATTGCACGTGCGCCACTTTGTAGGTGAGCAGAAATTCTCTGATGTTTATTTGATAATGCAGCTCTCGATGAGGTAGAAGATTGTGTCGCTGCATTATGTGCTCCCACAATCATGATTGGGCCGCTTTCATCTACAAACATGGCCGGGAGCAGTAAATAGCGAACAGTGATTGGATGGAATAGATCGATACTTGGTTAGTTGATTGATTTTGTATTGCGGATTTAGGTAGGTCTGCTGGATGAAACTTGATGCAAAGTTTTTAGAAAGTTGTTTTGTTAAATTAATGTACAGCATTTGGAGGGAGGGTTGAACTGTCTATAACACCAGTCAAATTGGAGGGTTGGACTAAGTATACTACTAGCCAACATTATACCCACATCCCTTATTGGATGGTTGGATTTTCTATACTAGCATACAAATAGCCATATTGGATGGCTGGAATTTATATACTTTAGACAGTCCACCCTCCACCCCTCCCCCCCTCGTCAATTTGGCTAGTCGTATGCTTAAAACAGTCCAACTCTACTATATGGCTAATGGTATTCTTTATAAAAGTATAACGTTTCCAATATTGTAGTGTTAAAGACGTGAAGGTACAGTGTGTGATAAGCTAATCTTCCTTGCACTCCCTCCCTCTGGTAATAGAAGCCATCCTTGTGGATGTTTTGTAGCCTGGAGTGAATGAACTCTGTAGACCACTTGATGCTGAAACTCTGGACAAGCGGATTGCAAAATACAGTTTTTGGACAAGGCGAGGGCTATCCTGAAACAGATCTATTCCAGCAAGTTAGGACGACCCTGTTCAAATGTCAAGGCCGTTTTGCTATATGGAGCAGAGAAATGGAGAGTCTCCAAAGCAAGCACATCGAAGATACAGACCTTCATGAATAGATGCCTTAGATAGATTTTGAAATTGAGATGGCAGGACAAAGTGCCGAACATAGAACTATGGAGGAAAGCTATGCAGGAGCCTATGGGTGTGCAAATAAGAAGGAGGAAGTGGCGCTGGGTGGGTCAAACACTGCGAAAGGCTAACCCAAATGTTACACGCCAAGCGCTTGAGTGGAACCCCCAGGCAAAGCGGAAGAGAGGGCGCCCAAGACAGACCTGGAGGCGGAGTCTTCTCGAAGAACTGAAGCCAACAGGGATGTCTTGGGATATGACAAAATTAATAGCCGAGAATCGAAAGAAATGGAAGGAAATGGTTGAGGCCCTGTGTTCCATAAGGGGCTAAGAGGATTGAATCAAAGTAAGTCAAGTCAGGACAACTCTGTCTTGGTCAAGCAGATCAGAAGATGTGTTCACCATTGCACATTGTGGGGATAATCAGTAGCTTGACATGCAAACCTTGACACGTGAACTAATCTTTTGATATTTTTCTCATGTTTTGCGCATTGAAATGAGCCGTAATCCAGAGTTAATCCTAACCTGCCATAAACAGCATGTGACCTTAGGATTTCCTTGGAAGTTTTTGAAGTATCATCACTGTCAACACAATGTTTTGACTGCGGCAAAAGTTGACTTGTGTCAATAGGTTGTTGACTTGACAGGTGTCAATAGGTTGTTGACTTTAAAGGTATCAATAGGTTGTTGACTTGAAAGGTGTCAATAGGTTGTTGACTTGACTGGCATGAACGTATGACTTTGACTTAAGTCATAAGCCCGGCATGATACTAGGCTGTGAGGGACCAGTCACTGTGGTCTGGTCTGAGGCAGGCCTGAAGTTCACACACATACACACATACACACACATACTCACACACACATACACACACATACTCACACACATACTCACACATACATACACACACACATACTCACACACATACTCACACACATAAACACACATACTCACACACACATACACACACATACTCACACACATACTCACACATACATACACACACACATACTCACACACATACTCACACACATACACACACATACTCACACACACATACACACACATACTCACACACATACTCACACATACATACACACACACATACTCACACACACATACACACACATACTCACACACACACACACATACACATACACACACATACACACATATACTCACACACACATACACACACATACTAACACACACATACTAACACACACATACACATACACACACATACTTACACATACTCACACACATACACACACATACTCACACACACATCACAAACACACTAAGAGAAATAACGTTTCAAGATAATTATTCACACCCCTAAAGTTGTCAAGGAAATGTAAATATGGTAACTTTGTTAGTGCTGTTTTTGTTTATATGCAGGCGTTCGGGGTAATTTCCTAACTCAGAATTATCAATCGTCGATATTTTTAAATTTAGTCTTATCTGTGTGAGAGAATTTCTATAGGTTCATATTTCTGTGACATAATCTTGACCATCGGTCACCCAATTTAATTATCTTAGACATCAGCTTTGTGCAGGCATTACTGCATCTCTAAAATATCGGTCACGTATTCGTGGTATTGTTCTACATTGACAAAAACGATAATCTTTTATTTATCGTATCTCGACCAAGGGAAATGACTCTACATAAACTTATTCTCCCTTGATTAAAAGTTCTCCGCCGTATGACGCAACATTATTTATGGACACTGTGTTTTCTAGTCATGGAGACCCCGGCAATGTTATTAGAGAGCGCCTCTCGTGTAGGTGGCTACACTAAATTATGCACGGCGCGAGTGAGTGGATTCTCTCTAGGGATATGAAGATTTGACTGTACGCATGCGCGGAGGTTTATGGGTAGCGGATACGGCTCATTACACATGCGCCGCTGAATACGAGTTTTGTGTTTGGAATGTTTTGGTTTGAAATAAGCGGTTCTTGTCGTTGCAACGGTTTTACGATGTTTGGGGAGATGATATGACTTTAGAGCAAGATATTGTAGAACAATATGTGAACTAGAACAGAACTAGAACAATAGTTGTAGGGAGGATAGAATCGATGGGTCGTAGAGTTGAAAAGGAAATCTATTTAATGGATCAGGTTGTTTTTTGTTTTTTTTTTGTAAGCTCATGTCAAAGTTACGTAATGGGACAAAGTTTGATAACATTTAACATCGCTGGGTTGAAGGGTATCCGGCAGAATATTAAGGTGTGGGCAGTTTTAAGGTGTGGGCAGTTTTAAGGTGTGGGCAGTTTTAAAGTGTGGGCAGTTTTAAGGTGTGGGCCATTTTTAAGGTGTGGGCCATTTTTAAGGTGTGGGCCATTTTTAAGGTGTGGGCAGTTTTAAAGTGTGGGCAGTTTTAAAGTGTGGACAGTTTTAAGGTGTGGGCAGTTTTAAGGTGTTGGCAGTTTTAAGGTGTGGGCCATTTTTAAGGTGTGGGCCATTTTTAAGGTGTGGGCCATTTTTAAGGTGTGGGCAGTTTTAAAGTGTGGGCAGTTTTAAAGTGTGGGCAGTTTTAAGGTGTGGGCAGTTTTAAGGTGTGGGCAGTTTTAAGGTGTGGGCAGTTTCAAGTTGTGGACAGTTTTAAGGTGTGGGCAGTTTCAAGTTGTGGACAGTTTTAAGGTGTGGACAGTTTTAAGGTGTGGACAGTTTTAAGGTGTGGGCAGTTGTAAGGTGTGGGCAGTTTTAAGGTGTGGGCAGTTTTAAGGTGTGGGCAGTTTTAAGGTGTGGGCAGTTTCAAGTTGTGGACAGTTTTAATGTGTGGGCAGTTTCAAGTTGTGGACAGTTTTAAAGTGTGGGCAGTTTCAAGTTGTGGACAGTTTTAATGTGTGGGCAGTTTCAAGTTGTGGACAGTTTTAAGGTGTGGGCAGTTTTAAGGTGTGGGCAGTTTTAAGGTGTGGGTAGTTTTAAGGTGTGGGTAGTTTTAAGGTGTGGCAAGTCTATTATCCAACTAGTTAACATCCATCCACGTATAGATAAGACTTGTCAGCATCCACCCCCATATCATTATGCGTTGACCTACGACCCCATTTATTTATTTGTACTCCATGTCCAGTTGTCAATTGCTCCACATCCTCCCCTTTCAATGTTTTCCTTATTATTTTTATGCTCGTCCTGAATTTTTGACACATTTCCATTTGAGCTATGAGAAACTACTCTTTGAATAAATCGAAACAAAGTCTACCTAGTAAAGTTTTATATCAACGTTCATTAAACCTTGTTAGAAAACTATTCACAATTTTAAAGTAAAGCCAGTCGAAACTTCCTTGTAACGCGATCTCAGAGACCTGATCCAGTTTCTCATTGATCTAGTTCAAACATCCGCGTTCAGCGCCCTCTGGCGCCCCTTTGTGCTTACTAAGCAGGCGCCCTTTTGTGCTTACAGAACGCCCCACAAAACCCTAGCTTTACTTAACGTGTCGACTTACCGCTCAAAGTACGCCATACAAAAAAAAACTGACGTTTCTAAAGATTCTAAAATTCTACTTGCAGTAAATTTTTTAAAAGACTAAATTATTTCACATGTCATTACAAATTCTGGTTATTAATAGCCCAAGTTCGAATCACGTGATCAGCTATTTTCTGGATGGGTGGACACAAGAAAGTTGTTTCTTTCAGCTTAGAGCGCTACTTGACCGCGTCTGTTAATTATTTACCTCGTGCTATGGTTTTTGGCGCGTGATACAATGGTGTATAGAGAGAGGGAGATCAGGCTGGTCACACAATAGGCACTGTGGTGTCTGGAATCTGGGTCACCCTACAACCTACGTGACCTGTGACCTTGGTATCTGTGACATGTGACCTTGGTATCTGTGACATGTGACCTTGGTATCGGTGACCTGTGACCCTGGTATCTGTGACCTGTGACCCTGCTACCTGTGACCTTGGTATCTGTGACCTTTGACCCTGGAACCTGTGACCTTGGTATCTGTGACATGTGACCCTGGTATCTGTGACCTGTGACCCTGCAACCTGTGACCTTGGTATCTGTGACCTGTGACCCTAGTATCTGTGACCTGTGACCCTGGTATCTGTGACCTGTGACCCTGGTATCTGTGACTCTAAAATCTATGTGACCTGTGACCCTGGAACCTGTGACCTGTGACCCAGGTACCTGTGACCCTAAAATCTATGTGACATGTGACCTTGGTATCTGTGACCTGTGACCCTGGAACCTATATGTCATGTGTCCAGAAACTAGAACAATAGGTGAATGGAACAACTATTAAATACACGAGGTCACCCACTATTCTATATTTTTTCCATGGTTGTGAACACACATACAAATGTTGACATACTCTGTATGTTATTTAAAACACATTTTCCTATCCTACCTGTCAATCTCTCAGTCATATGACATACGGGTCTAGCTTACAACATATTTCCTCAGCATCAACAACATAGCAGCCCATCATCCGACAAGTTTGATCTGTCATCCGGAATACACGTATGTTTTTACAAGCTTTTATTTAACTAACTTCCTCTGTCTGTCGACAGTCTGTCGTCAGTCTAGACGGAAACGCAGGAGTGAAAATTCGGACAGTTCTACTTGACCGACACGATTCACAGTTGGCACGTGGGTCAAGACATGAAGACAATGCAATCTGAAACTAAATTTGACTTAATTGGATGCCTAATTGATTTTTTATGAATTAATTAAAATTTGGACCGAATTAGTAGGCATGTCTAGCCAACCACACCACACGCGTCATCAATAGCTGCGCCATCACGACCACGTAATGGCTGCGTTCAAAAACCATTGCGCGCCTACTGAACGTGATATTCAGTAGGCGCGCAATGGTTTTTAGTCATGTAACTCTATTGTAGATAAAACATGTAAAGTACTGAAAAAAAATGCATAAAAAACGTTTTAATAACAAGCTTTTATGTAATGATGCACTAAAAAGTAGAAAATAAATTATAGACTACTATTTAAATAACTATAAAGAAAAGCGTGGGTGTCTTCCTTAACATTAGTAAAGGTATCCAATAGATACTAAAGTGACCCACGCTTTTCTTTATAGTTATTTAAATAGTAGTCTATAATTTATTTTCTACTTTTTAGTGCATCATTACATAAAAGCTTGTTATTAAAACGTTTTTTATGCATTTTTTTACAAGCTTTTATTTAACTCACTTCCTCTGTCGACAGTCTGTCTGTCTAGACGGAAACGCAGGAGTGAAAATTCGGACAGTTCTACTTGACCGATACGATTCACAGTTGGCACGTGGGTCAAGACATGAAGACAATGCAATCTGAATCTAAATTTGACTTAATTGGATGCCTAATTAATTTTTTATGAATTAATAAAAATTTGGACCGAATTAGTAGGCATGTCTAGCCAACCACACCACACGCGTCATCACCTTCAATAGCTGCGCCATCACGTAATGGCTGCGTTCAAAAACCATTGCGCGCCTACTGAACGTGATGTTCAGTAGGCGCGCAATGGTTTTTAGTCATGTAACTCTATTGTAAATAAAACATGTAAAGTACTGAAAAAAAATTTCATAAAAAACGTTTTAATAACAAGCTTTTATGTAATGATGCACTAAAAAGTAGAAAATAAATTATAGACTACTATTTAAATAACTATAAAGAAAAGCGTGGGTGTCTTCCTTAACATTAGTAGAGGTATCCAATAGATACTAAAGTGACCCACGCTTTTCTTTATAGTTATTTAAATAGTAGTCTATAATTTATTTTCTACTTTTTAGTGCATCATTACATAAAAGCTTGTTATTAAAACGTTTTTTATGAATTTTTTCTTGGTGCTAATACACTTAAAAAAACATCAACAATTGCTAAAGCATTTATATGATGTCACACGGTTTTGGCTTACATAACCTCCCCTTCCCACCTCCCCCACTTCCTTCACCCCACAATATTTATTCCGTTAAACAAAAAATGAGAGCAAAAATGGCTACATCCGTCTTTGTGATTTTATAAATCCCTGGTTTAAAACAAATTGTCAATAATGTGACGTACTTCCGCCTCTCTCTCATTTATACCTCAGCTATCTCACCGTCTCAGTATTCAAAGAGAAATATGTGAGAGCGTATGCTATAGAAATGAAAGCATTTCATTTTCACTGTACACCAGTGACCATATGACCACCTGCAGATCAGCGTACACAGGCACATCAAATCTGTTAAACATTTTCAATTTTTTCCCCATGTCAAATTTTTTCCCCATGTCAAATTTTTTCGCCATGTCAAATTTTTTCACCATGTCATTTTTTTCCCCCATTTAAAATTGTTTGCCCATTTCAATTTTTTTCCCCATGTCAAATTTTTCCCCATGTCCAATTTTTCCCCCATTTCAAATTTTTCCCCATTTCAAATTTTTTCCCCATGTCAAATTTTTTCTTATGTCAAATCATCATCGGTGTTTTTGATTGATCTAAAAGTCTCGACACGATTCCATCAAAAATAGAAAACACCCACGGGCGGCAACTCGGTATAATAGAAATACTAAAAATGTCTTAATTTATTCGGCTCCAAATCTTCTTTCTCCACTTTCATGGCGGACTGTGTAGGATCTGACCCCCTCCCAATTCCCCTACCGCCCCCCCCCCCCACCCCTGTTTTATATAACATCCGTCTTAATCTTTCCTCGTCTAAGCCACTATGGGTGTCAAAAAGTGGTGAGGTCAAGGTCAGACAAGGGAACTGATTGTCCGACAATTTGATCGGTGAGCGATGTGACGCGAACGTACAAGACAACTCCCAGAAAATGGCGCGGACGTACGAGGAGACTCCCATAAAATGGCGCGGCCAGACAGGGCGAGTGAACCTAATTCCTGCTGATCTGGGCGTGTGCTGGTCTAATGGGATCCGGGTGTGAGTGGGGACAGTTTTAAGTCAGACACGTGACGCCCCGGGGTGTGGGGATGAGGGGAGTTTAACCACCTAGGGCGGGAAGTGGTGGGAGTCTAGAAACCTATCTTAAAAAAACTTAACTTAAATATACCTTACTTCAAAAACCTTACTTTAAAAACCTAACTTAAAAGCCGTTGTGTTTTAATTAACATGTAATTCTGTTATAAATCGTGTTTTTTTTTTTTTTTTTTTTTTTGTTAGCTGTTTTAGATTTTGATTCCGGAGTTGATGTGGGTGGGACGCGTAGGGTACTGGATGTGTGTGGGTAGTGTGTGGGCGCGGGTCTAGTTTGTTTTCTAAATTCCTCCGACGTACGGGATTATAACATGGATTTTCCTAACTCGTGCTAGTGTTAATTAACATAACTAACCGCTAATTGGCGGCTCCGCTCCGTAGGGTGTTGGTAGGAGAAGATGTTTTGATTGGCCCAAAGACGTCAGCTGGTCTCTACATTATAGCAGGTTCACATTAAGGGATGGGGAGCTAAGGATTGGGTACAGAGCTAAGGATTGGGTACGGAGCTAAGGATTGGGTACGGAGCTAAGGATTGGGTACAGAGCTAAGGATTGGGTACGGAGCTAAGGATTGGGTACGGAGCTAAGGATTGGGTACGGAGCTAAGGATTGGGTACGGAGCTAAGGATTGGGTACGGAGCTAAGGATTGGGTACGGAGTTAAGGATTGGGTACGGAGCTAAGGGTTGGGTACGGAGCTAAGGGTAGGTTAGGAGAGCTGAGGAGGGAGGTAGGTGACTGTTTCAGGTAGATTAGGGGTGGAAGTATCAGGGGGATAGCTTAGAGGGGGGCAGATTTTTAAAATTTGAAGCATAATATCATCGCCCACTTCAGGAAGTTTAAGCAAGGTTGGTACTTTGACTAGAGATACCATCAGACAGAGGCTAGTCTTTGGTTTAGCGGAGATCCGTGTTGAGACTTGATGGATCGCTGTCTGATGGTGCATCACCATCCGGTCACCACACGGGGGCGGGGTGATTAGAGGTCAATGGACGGTCGTTCAGTGACCTACGGGCTTAGTTCAGACTAGGTAATTGGAGGGGGAGGGGGGGGGGGGCTGCTTAACGGCGAATGGATAAACTGGTTGTTGGATGAGTTGGCTGTGCGGATATTTTTTAATGGCAAGTGGATAATTTAGAGAAGACTCGCTATTTTTGGAGCTGGTAATGGCTAGTGTATAACTTTATGACCCGAGTATAACTTACTTTATATAAAGTTCTGGCTATGACAAGTGAGATAGTTTGTTATTGGGATAGCAGTTTGGACTTGATTGTTTTATGCAAAGGCCTTAATAACATGAGGTTAAGTTTATGATATGGATAACTTTGTGCTGGCGGGTGATTAAGTTGTGTGACACGTGTAAGGTAAGTGGATAATTAGATAAGTCTTAATTGAGTTAATTAAAAAGTGTATCAAAATAACGAAATCAATGGCGGGACGTGGTAGACCTAGTAGATATGGGGGTGAGTGGGGGGGGGCTGAGTTAATAGTGGGAATTGATAGTCTGAAGAATTGGTGCGAAATGGTAGTACTGACAATATGGTAGGTAACGATGGTAGTACTGACAAGATGGTATGTAACGATGGTAGTACTGACAAGATGGTATGTAGCGATGGTAGTACTGACAAGATGGTATGTAACGATGGTAGTACTGACAAGATGGTAGGTAGCGATGGTAGTACTGACAAGATGGTATGTAACGATGGTAGTACTGACAAGATGGTATGTAACGATGGTAGTACTGACAAGATGGTAGGTAGCGATGGTAGCACTGACAAGATGGTAGGTAGCGATGGTAGCACTGACAAGATGGTAGGTAGCGATGGTAGTACTGACAAGATGGTAAGTTTTGATGGTAGCACTGAGCGGGTCTGATACTGAACACGTTATGCTTTGATCTCCTTACTTGAAAAAATGCAAGCTTAACGTCACGTGACTCCCGTCATTTGCTACCGTTGTTAAACCACCACCCCCCCCCCACATCACAGAGCAGCGTAAACAGCTTCATTAACATTGAGGTGGGCGGGGGAGGGGGGTAGTTTATGAGGCAGCTTTTTAAATATTAATTATCTTTTTTTTAAAATTAGTATTCTGTCTAGTTTCGCGTAAAAATTAATAACGTTTTGTTTAATTAGCTGTGAAAATGTAGAATATTAAACTTTTAAAGTAAGTCTAAGACAGGCCTGCTGAGTTTTTGTGTGTTTGAAGTTTAATTTATGACCAACATTTTCTCTATAGTCTGTTAGCCAAAATATGTAAGTAAGTTTTGATTAGATATTGTTTTATATAACTGAGTGATGTTTTAGTCTTAAGATGCGAGTTGTAATGATGTATGTCTATTAGTGGTGTTTGTTTTAATGTTATCTATCGTAATACTGTATTTTGAAATATGTGTTGCGATGATGTTGTTTTTTCTGACGTTTATGGTAGTGATGTATGTTGTAATGTTGTGTTGTAATGACGTATATTGTAATTACGTGTGTTATGGTGTGTGATGTAATGTGTCATGTAATGATGTGTGTAGCGATTTGTTGTAATGACGTATGTTGTAATGGTGTGTTGTACATCCCATCCCTGACGTCATTACATGTGTACCTACCATCCCTGACGTCATCACATGTGTACCTCCCATCCCTGACGTCATCACATGTGTACCTTCCATCCCTGACGTCATCACAAGGGATTCTACCATCCCTGACGTCATCACATGTGTACCTTCCATCCCTGACGTCATCACAAGGGATTCTACCATCCCTGACGTCATCACATGTGTACCTTCCATCCCTGACGTCATCACAAGGGATTCTACCATCCCTGACGTCATCACATGTGTACCTTCCATCCCTGACGTCATCACAAGGGATTCTACCATCCCTGACGTCATCACATGTGTACCTCTCATCCCTGACGTCATCACAAGGGATTCTACCATCCCTGACGTCATCACATGTGTACCTTCCATCCCTGACGTCATCACAAGGGATTCTACCATCCCTGACGTCATCACATGTGTACCTCCCATCCCTGACGTCATCACACGTGTACCTCCCATCCCTGACGTCATCACATGCGTACCTCCCCTCCCTGACGGTGCCAACAAAATGTCAACAAAAACCCTCCAGCGATCACGTGTCTGTGACACTCATCTCCTGGGATTATCCACCAATCAAGGGATTAACTTCTTGTATCCCGGTCAAGCCTGGCCATTTTCTTTTGGCCCTTTGTGGCCTGTTGCTATAGACATAAGTAAGTCAAGTCTGGCCATTTTCTTTTGGCCATGTGTGGTATATCAGTGAAAATACATTTTTTTGACTTTATACAGTCCTTTGAGAACCTGGTAAAATTTTGTCGACTTTGTAATGGCAGCCTGCCAAACTTGATTTGATTTCATATAAGAAATGACAAGTTATAAATCCACACCAGACCCTAAACCACACAGCCACACGTTATAAATTCACCCCAGACCCTAAACCACACAACCACACGCTGTAAATAAGAAGCAGACATTAAATCAATGGCTCGTAAATCCCGCTCAATCTACAAAGTCTGTCCAGGTTTATAAAGGTTATCACGTGACTTTCTCTTCTGGTTTAAGATCTTTAGTTGTCTTGGCGTCATAAACACACATCATCTGAAGATTTTTTTTAATCACCAAAATTTCTTTGATTCCATGACGTGGTCCAAACACAATTCTTGTTGTAAGTTTTCATTAGTGTTTGATCATAGACGTACGTTTAAATGTAAGTTTTGTTTCATGTTTCTTTATTATAACTTTAAATGAATTTTTGTGTAAGTTTATCGTTGACGCGTTAACTAGAAAATCCGATTTTAATAAGTTTGTCTTTGTATTTCCATATTGTGATAGCTAAAAGCTTTAAAATTAAAACTTCAAATAAATAGAGTAGTTTTCCTAGCCAATGTTATGGATGCGATGTTTAAAATTGTAGCAGTCTCCTCTGAAATAAGAGCTGGTTAGCTCCCCTTGCGGGTGTACTATTGTCGTGGCCTGTGGGTATTTGTCACATAAAGTGTCTAGACGCCAACCAATCAGCGTTAAGCCACACTTCTAATTCCTTGCAGACTTTTGCTCAGATCAGCTCTGACTAGCTTGTGTCTACAGACAGACTGAATAGCTTTTGTCTACAGACAGACTGACTAGCTTTTGTCTAAAGACAGACTGACTAGCTTTTGTCTAAAGACAGACTGACTAGCTTTTGTCTACAGACAGACTGACTAGCTTTTGTCTACAGACAGACTGACTAGCTTTTGTCTACAGACAGACTGACTAGCTTTTGTCTACAGACAGACTGACTAGCTTTAGTCTACAGACAGACTGACTAGCTTTTGTTTACAGACAGACTGCTAGGACTATTCATTAACATACTTTTTTTGACGCCATTTCTCGCCCTACGTTACCCATCAATTTTCAAAAGCTGGGAACAAAATTCATTAACTACTGATGAACTATTTATATTGTAGGCCAACCTATCTTCTATTCTTTAACCTTTTCTTGCATCTTAAGCCTCTTTGTTATTCCAAGGATATCGTACCTGTTGTTATTCCAAGCATATCTTAGTTGACTTCGTTTTTCCAGGTATGCCTTACGCATCTAAATTTTTCTTATTTCTCCTATAACTTTCTCCTTTAAAAGTTGTTATCCATCCCATATTTCAAGCGGTGAAACGGTTATTTCTCCTATAACTTCAGCCTCACAACCTAACTGTTCCTCTTGTACTGAAACTCTTCAACTCTAACATTCCAATGTGTCCATCCCACAGAGTTACTCCGCGAAGAACCGACCTCCACGAGAACAGCGTGCCCTCCAAGATGTCGCTCCTGGAGCCGTCACCCACCGAGACCTTCAACGATTCTGATTATGCAGGAAATATGTCACGAGTTGACCTTGCAGCTAATGACCTTAACCTGGTCTGCAGCAACACCACGACGGGAGAGTGCAATCTCCGTGCACGAGGGATCAGTCTGTCCACCCCGATCCTGATGATGACCTTTGGGGTGCTGGGTAACATCCTAGCGCTCCTGGTGCTATACTCTTCAAGAAAGGAGGTAACTGTCAAAATATTAAGCCATCTTTTTTATTATATATATATATATATATATATATATATATATATATATATATATATATATATATATATATATATATATATATATATATATTTTAACCTTCAGTATTGTAATTAAAATTTAAAATTTAATTTGATTTCAAACACAAAACATAAAACTTGACATTCCCCCCCCCCTCCACCTTTTTACAGGCTCAGGCGAGAAGAACCGTTTTCTTCGTTATGTTGGCTGGCCTTGCCTGGACTGACCTGATCGGCCAATTGGCCGTCGGTCCTATCGCTATCATCACCTACGCCAACGGCCTGGAGTGGCAGGGTGGGGTGCCGGTCTGCCGGTACCATGGCTTCATGATGGTGTCGTTTGGTCTGGTCACGCCCCTCATCGTCTGCTGCATGTCCTTCGAGCGTTTCCTCGCCATCCGCTTCTCCTACTTCTACGCGCGTCACGTGACCCGCAAGAAGGCGCAGCTGACCTTCCTAGCCTGCTGGGGCGTGACGGTGCTCTTCACCGCCCTGCCGTTTGTCGGGTTCGGCAGCTACGAGCTCCAGTACCCGGCATCCTGGTGCTTCCTCAACTTCCACAGAGAGAGCTTGATGGACGCCGTGTACGCCGCTTTCTTCGCCACCTTCAACATCATCGCCATCATCATCATGATCGTCTGCAACTTCATCGTCTCCGCCACGCTGTTTAGGATGAGGAGGAGCAGACAGCTCAACAGCTCGCCGTCTATTGACCGGAAGCTGTCCGTGTCTGGGATAGCAGGTTCGAGTACCACCGGGACGGTGATCAGGGCGCGGCGCCACTCCGACATGGAGGCGCAGATGATCTGGTTCCTTGGGCTCATCACGATCGCATTCAGCGTCTGCTGGCTGCCTCTCAATGTAAGTATCTGTTCACCCCTAGCCAAGTGGCTGCCCTAAAATGTAAGTATAGACCTTGTCTACTCCCACCCCGTCACGTGGCTGCCTCTCAATGTAAGTATTGACCCTGACCCCCCCCCCCCTAGCATGTGACCACATTATGATCACGTTCGGCGTCTGTTAGTCATGTGACCACAACGTCACGATCCAAATAAGTATCTGGTCACGTGACTCAGCAATCACCTTTTCGCCTGTCCCACACAATCACTGTATCGCCCCCCCCCCCCTCCATATGCCATACCGCTAAATTGGCTCCCACTTTTATAAAGACGTTTAAGGCTAGGATGTTGCAACCAATCTACTATGTTTAAAAATGAGGACACGGGTTCATATACAGCAAGTTAGGTCTAAGATTTCTGGTGCCTGCTCAAAGATTACTTAAACACATTTTTAATTAGTGCTCATTATCATTCTGAAACCTTTAACTACCATGTGATTAAATCGTGTTCAGGACAGAAATGGTATTAACATCTGCAATACTACCATCCTCAACAAAAGGAATAGCCTACGTAATACCTTATTAATTGAGACAAAACTCAATGATTATATTGTGTCCATCATTTCTATGACATTTACACCGTTGACGTCACTGACATATGAACGTCTGGTTTAGGAAGTGACATTTGATGGTTTGTTTTCGGAGGTCATATTGTGTTTTGACCCCACCCCTTCTCAGCGTCTAATTAGTGTGAATTTCTAATTACTGACCTTGACAGAAACCTTCCAGTAGAGATTTTGGCCAATGTATCTACCCAATCTACAACTGACCGCTCGAAAAGTATATTGCCATTACTGCTATAACTGGAGTACTATAAAGCTAGTAAATTGTGATGTATAATTTGTGACAACTTAGCAACTAGGCGATTCATTTAGGAGCCATTACAATTACTACCTTACATTTTACCTTTTAAAATATTTTATCTCTAAAAAAAAAAAAGCACCGGAAAAATATGTTAATTGAATTTTACATTACCAAGTGTGTGACCGAGATATTTCGTGGGGAGTTAGGGAAGAAAATCGTTTCAGTGACCTACTACATCGGGCTTCCGGTTGATTCTTTTGTACCGTAGTAACTTTTATTTTTCGTATTGCTTTATTTTAAGTACAACTGATACATTATAACATCAAAAGAAAAGGAAATATTGTGAAAAACTACCGAAATTTGTAAATCAAATACTTCTTTCGATAATAATGTATAGAAAAACTAAGCTAATGTTATCAACGAAAATAAACAAAGAAATAAATACGAATGGTGTTTAAAACAACTTTGAAATAAAATGGCAAATAATTTCAACTCTATGTACCTCGAGCAGATACTGCAATGCTCGTTTTTTTACCACAACATTCGTTTGGTATTGGTGGTAAATTTGTTATGATATTTTCTGGAACTTAAAGTTAAACTATTGTTTTTTATTACTAACTAATGCAGAGAAGTTTAAACTTTGGATATAATAGAATAGAAATTATCTTTTTTTAAAATGAACTCATAGATAGATTAGAAATAGAAAATACAGTTGTTGTCCAATAGCCCCCCCCCCCCCTAAACCCTTCCCCAGCACTCGAATGTTGGACTCAGGCTCTAAATTCTAGACGTGGTAATGTTGATGGAGCAGTTGATACCCGACGTACAATAAAAACATTACCTTCCCCTAGTCTGAACCCTGGGGTTAATTAGTGCAGATCTACCTGTTCATGGGGTAATTTTGTCTTAAAGTATGACGAGAAAAAAATCGACGAAATAATAAAAACAAGTTTTCACTTGATCAACTTCACACGTGACCTCCTGCACGCTGATTGGCTGGTGTTTACATCCGGGTAATTAAAGACATGCTCACACGTGGGGCTTGTACCTGCAACTTCTGGCTTATGCACGCGACTTCAGACAAACGTCATGGTGTAGAGAATTTATTTGTTGAGTACTTCACCCACTGTGTGCACATCAATGTTGTTCCTTAGTATATGCACGTGAACGTTGTGCTGATTTGACAGTCTTGGTCAAAATTCTAGAGATTTGAAAAATACTTTGTTACCTGATTTCATTCCCACCTTGATTCTCGTTGCTCTTTTGGAACAATTTGTGTTTGTGTATAACTAAAGTGGGGTGGTTGGTGCGTATCTTAATGGTCGGTGTGGTAGTACAAAGCTTGAGCTTGTCGCAACATCTACCATGCCCATGTTAGACCAAAAATTGACTCACGATTACTACCATAAACTTGTGTTAATAAACACTCACCATACCGCAACAACTAAACGCTAAAACATCCAGCGAGTTGCTGAACACATTTAAAAACCGATCACAAATATTGAAGTTTTTAAAAATCGTGTCAGGAAAATATTTGTATTTAAACAAACAATCGGCTGTATTTATAATTTAGTAAATGTAGTATTTAAAGAAAGAAATTAACTGCGGTTGAGAAAACACGTTATTATTATGTAATTTCTTGTGAAAAACTTTGTTCGAAGCCTCAGCTCATAGAGGCTCCTTCACTACACTAAACCACGTGCAAAAGTCTGAGGATTATGGGAGAAAACTATTTTTAGAACTATGAGAATTATGAGATTGAGCTATTTTTAGAAATCCACCAGCCGCCATAACGCAGAGGTTAACCGGGGTTTGTGTCGTCAGGGTCACACAGGGGTCGCTGGGGTCTAATAGAGGTGATGCAATTTACGTGGGTCAATTACACCCCTGTTGATGACCCTATAACTAAATCTGCTGACGTAGTTGTGTGACGTCACGGATGTCAGGCAATTAACTAGGACTAGACTCTAATTATCGACTGGACCTTTGATTTTTAAAACAGGAATTTAATGTTACATAATGTACAGATACATATCCGCGGTTTCAGCTTGCGTGTTTACGTCACTGAAAGGGGCGGTGATATAACTCTAACATGTCAGATTTGTTGAAAACTGGCCAGCGGAGCGTGGTGTAAATTGACAAATGGGCCATGGTTTAAACTGGCCAATATGGCGTGGTTTTATAGTGACCCGTGGGCGTCGCGAGGCTGGGGCAGGCACCGGGTGACACCAGTTAGGGTGGGGGGTGACACCAAGACAAAACAAATTGCAAAACATTTAAAACAAATGTGCTTTATTTTATACCACTTTGATGAATTATTAAATTAGAGTTAAAAAGTATTTCAAGTACAAACTGACAATCCCGATAAGGGTTGGGGAGGGGAGGTGAACCATGACATAAACCTACTAACTAAACAGAAAATAGTGCTATATAGATAAACAAACATCTCTATTAAATGTGGACCCTATAAAACTATCGTATATATCGTATATATGTATCGTATATATGTATCGTATATATATATATCGTATATATATATATATATAATATATATATATATATATATATATATATTTATATATATATATATATATATATATATATATATATATATATATATATACTAGCTGCATCCCGTGCTCCGCCACGGTAAATCTTTTTTAAATGTACCAATTTTGGAACAGAACAAAACAAACAAAAACAACACAAACACAAAAAACACAACCACAAACACAACACAACCACAACACAACCACAACACAACCACAAACACAACCACAACACAACCACAACACAACCACAACACAACCACAACACAACCACAACACAACCACAACACAACCACAACCACAACACAACCACAAACACAACCACAACCACAACACAACCACAACAAAACTACAACACAACCACAACACAACCACAACTTCAACACAACCACAACACAGCCACAACACAACCACAACACAACCACAACACAACCACAACTACAACACAACCACAACAAAAACACAACCACAACACAACCACAACACAACCACAACACAACCACAACACAACCACAAACACAAACAAAACACAACCACAACACAACCACAACCACAACTACAACACAACCACAACAAAAACACAACCACAACACAACCACAACACAACCACAACACAACCAAAAAACAACCACAACACAACCACAACACAACCAAAAAAAAAACACAACCACAACATTAGAATCACCACCAAACAACACGCTTTTTTAGGCGTCCGCGCCCAAAGAGAGCCTTTCCAACATTAAAAATTTAAGTCACATAAATAGATCCTACTCCATAACTTACAATAAAACAATGCGATGCAAATGAATGTACGGCAAGTTGTGTTTACTTTTATGGTTCTAAGAAAACACATTGGCAATGTAATTAGAATTACCACCGAAAAACACGCTTTTCCCAGGCGTCCGCGCCTAGAGAGAGTCTTTCCAGCATTCTCTATACTATAATTATAAAATTTCACCATCTGTTAACACCAAAAAACAAAAACAAAAAATAGTGATTTTGAGAAATCATAGACTAATTAGAAAATAATATAAATAATCTTAACATTTTTCTCTTTTAATTATGAACATTAACATATACTAATCAATGCGGTAGTAATACAAAAAAGATTAACTTAAATTATTGTTGAGTTAAATATATTTTCAAATTACCTCCCTTGAAAAAAATTACCACAAAAAAAAGTTGAATTAATTAGTTTTTTCGACCTACTATTATGGAAATGTATCCATTTTTTCTAGGTATATAAACTAAAATGATATTTGACATTGATCTTTTTAATATGTTTTAGCAATGTGCGAATATTTAATATTTTCATAACGTTATGCAAAAAAGTAAACACAGTGTCATTTATAAAATTGCTCTATGCCGTTATATAAACAAACCCTACTCTAATACTTATAATAAGACACTGCGGTGCACTGAAAAGCACAGCATGGTGCGAATGTTTACTTTTATGGTTCCAAAAGCTATAGCGATGACAGAAGGAAGGAAGGACTGACACACGCTCAGCCCGCTTATATTATAGATATATATATATATATTTATATATATATATATATATATATATATATATATATATATATATATAAATATAATATAATATAGGCCTATATATATCATATGCTTTTTATCTTTGGGGCGTGGGGTGACACCATAAGTTACCGCACCGGGTGTCACCCGACCTATCGACGCCACTGATGGGCGTGGTTTTATACTGACTAGTAGGCGTGGTTTTGGTTTGAATAGACAAATGAGGCATGATTTAAACTGGCCAGTAAGGCATGGCTAAACTCCTTTGGGAGTGACATAACACAAACTAATGAGCTTGACCGTCTGTGTGTGGGTTTGTTTTGGTCGTTCTTTGGTCTCAAAATTGCTTGTTGCTGTATCACGTAGTTGTATAAGAGATGTGGGATGTAAGCCTGTGGTTAGATGTGACCCCCGCCAGAGAAAACAAATTACAGCACATTACACCACATTACACAATATTACACCACCAGAATTTCTTTCAGGCATCCATATCAACGCCTACTTTCCCGCCCCCGCCCCCAAATAAAATTTGGAATTTATATAGAAAATATATACTTTTACCAGTGTCAGCTCCCCTGGAAAATTTAGTCCGCCCCCGAAAATTTTAAATGCCCCCCCCCCCCCCCCGAAGAAAAAAAGCGTGAAAGAAAAGCTGTACACCTCACAGTAAAGGTCACACGATGTGCTAGACACAGGACACTTTCAAGGTCAAGATCAGCTGAGAAAGTCTGAATTATCATCGGAAATTATTCATGGCCGTTATATCTAGCAGCAGACGATCAACAACATTAGCCGTCAGAAAACGGCTTAATAGCCGGTCCGGCTTACTTAGTGAAACCGGCAGCCGGCTGGATTACGTAAGCCGTAATTTAATTATTAATGGAGAGGTTTTCTGGATCCTTCAAACCATGAAACAGTAAGTAGCCTCCTCGTATAGTAGGTCTACCACGCCATGATTTTTTTTTAGCTTTAACCCATCTCTCAGATTCTCGTATAGTAGGTCTACCACACGATGATTTTTTTTTTTAGCTTCTACCCACCTCCCACACACCCTCCAGCAAAAGATGAACTTCCATACCTAACTAAACTGTAAACAAGAGACTAAACTAGCCCTAGCCATTACCACAACCCTAACCATAAGTCTTACCCTGTCTGGTGTTAGGGCTGATCAAAGATACAATCCTATTCCTAACGCCGTTTTCTGCAGGGAAAAAAACAACACCCCAATAGCAGTAAAGGCTTAGAAAAGAACCAAAAATATAACATGGTTGTCACGTATAATTCTATTTCTTTATCACAATAAATCGGTGTGTGTACATTTTACTTCAAACATCCCCTCCATATATTGCGATCAAAGTACGCGAATGTAAAAACCGTGTAGCCTATAAAATTTACTGATATGTGTATCTGGTGATATTTTATGTTTTCATGGAATTGCAACAAGTATGAAACAGTGTATAGGCCAGATATTTTGCTAACAAATTAACACATTTGACAGGAAGGACACATAAGATGTAAAAATGTTCAGGTCTAAAATATTTTAGTATAGTATGTCTAACTCAGTAGCGTAGCGAGGGGGGGGGGGGGGGCATATGTCTCCGGGCTCCGACCTTAGGGGGCGCCAAAATAGGTTGGAAAGATAAATTGAAATGTTGAGGGGGGTGCAAATTGAAAGTTTGAGGGGAGGGGGGGGGGGTGCAAATCAAAATCTTGAGGGGGGGGGGGGGTGCAAATCGAAAGTTTGAGGGGGGGGGGGGGTTGCAAATCGAAAGTTTGAGGAGGATGCAAATCGAAATCATCTTGAGGGGGGGTGCAAATCGAAAAGTTTGTCCCCGGGCGCCGGGAAGGGTCGCAAAATGTTCAGGTCTAAAATGTTCAGGTCTAAAATGTTCAGGTCTAAAATATTGTAGTATAGTATGTCTAACTTGTATTTGTCTGAAATGTTCAGGTCTAAAATGTTAATGTCTAGCTTGTTCAGGTCTAAATAAAAATCTTGACATACCGAACCTTCTCAGTTAGGGACCACAATCACATGTAGTGTGCAAGTATATAAAGAGTTTACCTATGGCACGCGTTTAAACTCTAACCTAAAGCTTATACCGGGAGAAACGTTAATCTTAACTAATTGGATTCCTATGTTGTAAGATAGCACGCCTTTGTGCTTGCATATTATGATTATTATTCTATGTTGTTATATTATAAATTACATGTGTAATAAGCATATAATAAAAAGAAGCAAAAACGTGCTGTATTTTAAAATAATTTCTTGATAACGTATAGCCTCTAACCCGTGCAAGTTTGATGCGACCTTCATGTGGACGTCACATTTTCAGCTCCCAGGGCCCCACCCCACGGGGTTCAATTTGTTGCCATCCATCACGGATAAATTGATCTGATCTTGCAAGCAAGCACCGCCTACATACACGTCCAACATACGAGCTAACATACACGTCCGACATAAGGGCCAACATTTTACCATAAGATGGCCTGTAACATCCAACATACGAGCCAACATTTTACAACACAGAGTGCAGCATTTTTACCATAAGATGGCCTGCAACGTTCAACTTGCACCAAAATTATGGCCTGTATCCTACAACATGCGGGCCAACACTTTCACCCCGTAATATACCGTATTTTAGTTATAAGTAAACCATTTTCTCAGCGCTACATTAGTCTGTAGCAGAATGGTGATGCTCTATATACGTCATTTGATGACATTATCATTTCAAATTATGTTCCCACCACATCACACCATCCTATCAAGTGTAAGAGTCTTCTTGTATTTGGTGACGCTGGACTTACGTGAGTGCCGTAGATTTTGTTTGTATTCATTTGCTGGATTCTATGCTGTTTTTTTTCTCTACCTTTAGAGTTTACTTGCCACTGATTATTGATCAATCATTTCACTCAAATTATTGTAACCTGAAGATTGTACAATCTCTCAAATAGTCCACTTTTAAAAATTTATTCTGAGCACTCGCATTAAATTGCCGCTGCCCAACACATTAAATTGCCGCTGCCCAACACATTAAATTGCCGCTGCCCAACACATTAAATTGCCGCTGCCCAACACATTAAATTGCCGCTGCCCAACACATTAAATTGCCGCTGCCCAACACATTAAATTGCCGCTGCCCAACACATTAAATTGCCGCTGCCCAACACATTAAATTGCCGCTGCTCAACACAATAAATTGCCGCTGCCCAATACTCACATTAAAATGCCGCTGCCCAGTACTTCGACATGTATCAGCCTGCCCATGTTCACCATTCGAACCAATCCCCCCCCCCCTAGCCTACTGTTGCTTTCTTAATAGTCCACCCCCCCCACCCTGCTACAGTTACCTCTCCACAAAATTACCACCCCGCTAAAACAATTGTCCCCCACACCACCTTCACACCACCCCCACACACCCACACACCAGAACGTCCACCACTTATTTCAATCTAAATGCAAATGTCCGCTCCCGTTCAGATATCGCGAGATTTATCGGCGAGAAGACGGATCTAACGAGAGTTTAACTATCGATCTAGTATTGACCAGGTCAGGAGTAAATCGCGCGGGATCAAATCTGAGTTAGGTCCAGCCCTCGCTCACCACAGGCATTAACGGCAACAGATAGGGCTCTGTGTTTGCTCATATCTTGTTTGGTCAGTCTACACGTGCATCAGCAAGAGCTCACTTTGTGTAGACTAGTTTTAGTTTGACCAGTCTATATCAGTAGAGACTCACTTTGTGTGTGTTAATCCCTTTTTATACCAGTCTCCGATAATAGAATCTTCTTTAAACAAAGGGTGTTAGGTTACTGGTAACTGACTAAAATACACCCATAGCTTGCTAATGTCAATGCTAATCATAACCTTAAATCTAACTCTAGTCCTACCATACGCCTAACCCTAATTTGTAACCATAAAACTAGTCGAGATAAAAAAAACTACCAACAACATAACATCTGTTTTTGGAAGAGTCTGTTATTGGACATCGGTATCCTCACCATGTCCTTGTTTTACTAGTCTACACGTGCATCAGATAGGGCTCACTTTGTGTGGACTTAGTTTGACCAGTCTATATTAGTAGAGGCTCACTTTGTGTAGATTAGTCTTTGACCAATCTACTTGGGATAGGGCTCACTTTGTGTGGACTTAGTTTGACCAGTCTACCTGAGATAGGGCTCACTTTGTGTGGACTTAGTTTGACCAGTCTATATTAGTAGAGGCTCACTTTGTGTAGATTAGTCTTTGACCAATCTACTTGGGATAGGGCTCACTTTGTGTGGACTTAGTTTGACCAGTCTACCTGAGATAGGGCTCACTTTGTGTGGACTTAGTTTGACCAGTCTACCTGAGATAGGGCTCACTTTGTGTGGACTTAGTTTGACCAGTCTACCTGAGATAGGGCTCACTTTGTGTGGACTTAGTTTGACCAATCTACTTGAGTTGGGGCTCAGTTTGTGTGGACTTAGTTTGACCAATCTACTTGAGTTGGGGCTCACTTTGTGTGGACTTATTTTGACCAATCTACTTGAGTTGGGGCTCAGTTTGTGTGGACTTAGTTTGACCAATCTACTTGAGTTGGGGCTCAGTTTGTGTGGACTTATTTTGACCAATCTACTTGAGTTGGGGCTCAGTTTGTGTGGACTTATTTTGACCAATCTACTTGAGTTGGGGCTCAGTTTGTGTGGACTTATTTTGACCAATCTACTTGAGTTGGGGCTCACTTTGTGTGGACTTATTTTGACCAATCTACTTGAGTTGGGGCTCAGTTTGTGTGGACTTAGTTTGACCAGTCTACTTGAGTTGGGGCTCAGTTTGTGTGGACTTACTTTGACCAATCTACTTGGGATAGGGCTCACTTTGTGTGGACTGACACATTGGTCCACTAGTCTACACTCATAAAAGATCGAGACCAATCGACCTTTACCCGACCGGTGGTTCTCACACAATGTTAGCCCAGCCCAACTAGGACCACTCTGGTCTACGTCTAAACAGTCAATTTGAGGACCCATCAAAGCCATGATAAATATATCCTCACAGCTCAAATCAAAAGTATGACGTAACCAACACACCCAATGCCCTGTGGTGACTAACGGCTAATAATGAAACATTTGATGGAAATGAAACGAAACCGTTAGATTGTTGTTATACAACACAGGAAGTCGCCATCTTGAGGCCGCTCACGCTCCACGTTGTTACATACCAGTTTACCAGTTGGTAAAAATCTTTACACAGTCGATTCATTAATCCCATCCCCCTCCCCCACCCCCCCACGTGTAAAATCTTTACACAGTAGACTCATTAGTCCCCCACCATCTACCCCTCTCACTATTCCACCTCCTTCCTTACCACCCCACCATCCCGCCCCCTCCCTCACCACCCCATCACTCCCTTGTTTGAGATTACCAACTGGCGTTCTAGAGCCGTAGGCGGGAGTTAATCGGCTGGCTGAACAGCCATCCCCCATATTTGTTTGGTCGAAGTATGTAGCCTAGATCTAGATCTGATGAATAGCGGCATATCCATCCCTTATATTTGTTTGGTTGAAGTATGTAGCCTAGATCTAGATCTGATGAACAGCCATCCACCATATTTGTTTGGTCGAAGTATTTAGCCTAGATATAGATCAGATGAACGGCCATCCCCTATATTTGTTTGGTCAAAGTATTTAGCCTAGATATAGATCAGATGAACGGCCATCCACTACTTTTATACCGGATTGAAAAGTTTAGCCTTAGCCTAACATTCATCACCCAATGCAGTAACTGCACCATTATGTAAGACAAACACAATTCTAAATTTGGTTCACAATTTTAAACTGTACAAACTGATGTAAAATGCAAGGACTTAATAGTTTCAATTTGACCGTATCCAATTATCAAAAGACTCATTAACTAAAACTTTAACATACGGATTGGGGACAGATGGGCGAATGTGACGAAATAGCAATCATTGCAGTCACGAACTGGGTCTCTGTGAGCGCAATGGCTAGTCTTCACTAAAATATTGACGTGTAGTTATACCATTTGTGTGTTAAAATATACAGATAAATTTTAAAATAAGATTCAAAATACCAATAGCTTACATAAACTCATGTTCTAAATAACACTTCTAAATGGACACGAATAAGCAATAACTGTGCACAGGGCTGATGATTCTATCAAGGCTAACAAAAATATGAACTTTCTTCATCTATTTTCTAACCAATGGACCACGTTGAAGTCCATCATTACATTCTCTAACTCGTTTACGACATCATCAACATCATCTTTCATAACGACCCCTTGTGGAGCATAGGGACGCAACCAGACCTCTCCATCGTACTCGGTTCTGGGCAATTCCTCCAAGTTGGGTCCACGACATCCCAGCTGTTTCTGCTTCACTGACAGCTGATCTTGTCTATGTTTGTTCAGGCCTATCCGCTATCCTTTTTCTTTTTGGGATTTCAATCTAATTCCAAATTATTTATAACAATAATGTTTTATGTTTAGTATTTTATTTTTAAATTGTATTTTTAAAATGTAACAAATCGCTTTAAAATTTACTCGATAAAAAACATGGTATAATTAAGAGTGTAAGAACAAGACATCAGTCTCTTAAACATAAGTTATAAAAGTTTGTTAACTTTTTTTTTCAACTACTCTTACAAAGATCAAACCTTGAACGCGTGTTTCACGTGCTACTATAATTAAAACAATTTTAAAATGTTTAAATACTTCTATAACTAATATAAACCGCCCTTTGTTTCAGGTTCATATTTTGGTCATGCAGTTTACTGGCGAGACCAATCGAGTGTTGGACCTGACCGTCATTCGTATGGCTAGCTCCAACCAGATCCTGGACCCCTGGCTCTACGTCATCTTCAGGAAGAACTCGCTGCTCCGGATCTTCAGGCGGCTCAAGGCCTGCTTCCACAAGAAGAAGGAACCTCTGCGGAACGGCAACGCCAAGACCCCATCCGTCAGGTACGTCATGGGGAACCGCAGCTTCACGTTCGAGGCTACGACAGTGGGGAAGACAGTCCTGGTCAACAACAAGCGATGTGGCCCCTCCCCCAGACACGACTCTGAGGGTCAGGGGGAGGGTGGGTACCTGGGGTTGAATGACGACAGTGTGGCCAGCACGGATAGCGTCGCCAAACTCGTCTCTGTGTGCTCGAACTGTAACGACAACGGGCCGAGTCGCCGGAAGGTTTTGAACCCACTCCTTTCTCTTAGACTCGGGCAGTCTCCCAGTGATACTAGAAAAGACTTCTGCAAGTCTGACGCAGATCGACCCAATGATAACATCGGGAGTAAATCACGTGATCAAGACGTTTCCGAGTCTCTGATTGGACAGTTGAAACCGGAACTTAAAACCAACGGGCATTGTGTCAGCGACCATTCGGAGTCTAAGGAGGTGTTCCATGACCTGTATGACTCCCTAAGCTCCGCCCACCACTGCCCTTACATCGTCTGCAGCACCAACAAGTGCATCAAGGCCGACACGCCCACCTCCGAGATCGATCACGATTCGTCTGCCACGGAACACCCGCACAACCAGGGTTCGAACCAGTCTCGTCAACCACCCAAGTACCTGCACGTCACCAGCTCAAACTACGTGGTGTTCAACACATCTGTGGCAGGGGGTGGGGACACTGTAACAACCTCTAGCACTCTTCCAGCAATATCTGACACCGTACACAGTACCAGCTATAGCACCAAACCGGCAATATCTGACGCAGTACATACTGCCGGCTATAGCACCAAACCGGCAATATCTGACGCCGTACATACTACCGGCTATAGCACAAAACCGGCAATATCTGACGCCGTACACAGTACCGGCTATAGCACCAAACAGGCAATATCTGACGCCGTACATACTAAAGACTACAGCACCAAACCGGCAATATCTGATGCCGTACATACTACCGGCTATAGCACCAAACCGGCAATATCTGACGCCGTACATACTACCGGCTATAGCACAAAACCGGCAATATCTGACGCCGTACACAGTACCGGCTATAGCACCAAACAGGCAATATCTGATGCCGTACATACTAAAGACTACAGCACCAAACCGGCAATATCTGACTCCCCACACTCTATCCGCCTTAATGGCAGCACCCTCAACACCAATGGTCACTCACACAACACCAATGGTCACTCACACAATCACGACTCCCCTACTGGCCAGCCGGTTCCTAACTCATCAAATGACCTTCACAAAGGTCAAGACAACATCTTGAAATCAAAACCCACACAGAAATCCCCAGACTCTTCGTTTACTCCCACAACTTCCGACCACCCGGAAACAAAATGTGAAGCCAATGTGGCAAGTCAGAACGGAAGAATTCATAAAGATAGCAATAAACAGCTAGTTGAGAAAGATAAGGGCTACTCCGAGCCGAAAGATTTCACACATTTTCAGGATTCCTATGTTTTATGTTCTAACAATTGTAAAATTGATTCCATCTTACACAAGCGGAATAATCAACATGGGAAGCAGTTGGATAGCAAGAGTTACTCCCACCAAGGGCAACCTTCTATACCGGATATGCCAGGGCGTCTGGAAGAAGCTGGTCATCCAGGCAGCAAGTAGCCAGATTTTTAAAAAAGTAGTTGTGGCAAGCTGGCAATTTGTACTCACAAAACCAGTTGTTAATGAACCAGTGCTTCTTGCATGGCCATTTTGTAAAATATCTCTGCTGAAAATATGTAGGCGCAGCGAAAGATAAATTAAAGCTCTCATTTTTCAGTCCATACAGCGAAAACTGGATTTAGTATTGGAAGAAAAAGTTTCAAGGTTTATCAGCTACTGAAGAAAAATAAGCTCTTGGTTAAAAGGGTTTAGCTCAGCTCATTAAAAAGGTTTAGCTCAGCTCCTTATTAAAAGGATCACATACGTGTTGATCAAAAGTTCGAAATGAATATGTGGTGATCAAAAGTTCGAAATTAACATGTGGTGATTGAAAATATAATGTGGTCACTAACCCATCAGTGGTGATACGAGGTGACCAAGTTGACAATTTGGGAATTATGTTTTATGACCTTCATACAGTGCACATGTATAGACAAACTTCTGTTTGTGACGACACCAAAATGGCGGCGCATGCTTGTTGTGTGATGTTCTATTTTTACTTTGTGTTTTTTGAGGTCGCTGGTCGACCATATTTGTGTTGTTTACAAATCCAACGACCGTTTCTTGACCAACCATTCCTGTCGTGGTTAAGTACATCATGTAGTACAATAAAAGTACCATGTGAAATACTAATAAAAGTACTGTGACAAGACTATATGAAGTACTAATTAAAGTAGTGACAAATCTATATGAAGTACTGTTCGATGGACTATTCGTAGTTCTATTACTGAACGTAGAAGGTGAAATGTGGACAATTCAAAGAAGGTCGTAACATCAATTATTTAATGGCAGTTGTGTATACTATAAGAATTATTTTTCGTCAATGAATACCCTTAATTGGGCTCTTTAAAATTAGCTTTTACATTCATTGCTGATTTGATTTGGAAAAAAAAAAATCTGCTGGAAAGATTTAATCATTCACATCAAGCGGCTTGTAATGTCATTGTTTTATTTTATTCTAATTGTTACCAGCGAATTCTCTTCTGGAGAACGGCTGGGTGGTTGTACATCAGCTGGGTGGTTGTACACCAGCTGGGTGGTTGTACACCAGCTGGGTGGTTGTACACCAGCTGGGTGGTTGTACATCAGCTGGGTGGTTGTACACCAGCTGGGTGGTTGTACATCAGCTGGGTGGTTGTACATCAGCTGGGTGGTTGTACATCAGCTGGGTGGTTGTACACCAGCTGGGTGGTTGTACATCAGCTGGGTGGTTGTACATCAGCTGGGTGGTTGTACATCAGATGGGTGGTTGTACACATAACACAAGTTTTCCTACTAAAACTATGTCTTGTGTGTATGTGGGGGGGGGGGGGCAGCCAAAATTATTATGTCCTTGCCTACCTGTAAACTACTGTTTATTAAGCTTGTGATAAAAATGACCTTAATAATTGATTAAATTGTCGATTTTTAAAAATATTTTAATGTAACATGTTTATGTATAAGCTCTTGCCATGCAGGGAGGGTGGGGGGGGGGGGGGGGGGAATATTAACAATTTTACTCTGTGTAGTGTAAGAAGTTAACATTCGTCTTTGCCGTTTTAACAGTTTTCGAGAACATGATTATTGATTTAAAGTAACGTAATCCAAAATCGTTGCAATGAATAGCTCCGTATAACATAAAAAGAACAGAACATAATCTTCAGTATCGGGACATTTGTCATTGGCAAAGCGAGCATAGCCTACCCGGGTTATTGTTAATTCTGAACATGCGCAGTGTCAAACTTCCTGTCCAGTTATATTTTTAGAACAATGCATCAAAATACACGGAAGATAACTAATCCAGCCAGAAAGGGATGGGAGGTGGGGGGGGGGGGGGGGGGGTGACAGGGCGTGAAGCGGAGATGGAGAGGGTTAGGGGAATTACGTCAACATTAGGCGGGATAATCCAGACGTATAATGACCTATGACGTAAGTGCCACTGGGAATTACGTCAGCCTAGTTACCGCAGATTCAAAGAGCTGCCATTAGACGGACTTGTACAGAGCAGAACTGATTTATCTCTTTTTTATAACTTCCCTTGTTAACCCTTTGGGGGGGGGGGGGGTGTGGATTGTCGAATAGACAAGTGAAACACATTACACACAGAGACAGCAGAAAACATCGGTACACATTTACGGCTAGATTCTATTCGTTTTTTTTAAAAATGTGTCTCTGTGTATTTGGGGATAAAATGACGTCACAGGTTAGACCTATCACCTACGTCAGAGTGATGACGTAACCATTTTAAAAATACCATTGTATCAAATGAAGTCATTGCTCAATGCAGATTTCCAGAACTTATTATTATTTCTTTATAATTTTAAACTGCTAGAAAACAAATACAGAGTTGCGAGTCTTTGGTCCTTTACTCATCATCGTGGCCAAGCGTGTCCTTGGAGAATGATCTCATTTTTTTTTAATCTAAGACACCTCTCATAAGACACACCTGATGTCTGTGGTACCTGTGTGTACCTGGCACTACAAAGTTACCTACAGGCAGGTAACTTGTACAGTACTGGAACCATCAGCAACAGAAACCTGAGAATGACCTTTCACCTTAAGACCAGTGTTTCTTCCAGACTTTTTTCTCCGGGGGGGGGGGGGGGCACTTGAAATTTTCGGGGGGGGGGGGGCGGACACTGTTAAAAGTATATATTTTGTATATAAATTATATAAATTTCATTTCGTTCGGGGGGGGGGGGGGCGCGGTAAAAATTTTTCGGGGGAAAGCCCCCTCGAAGAGATGCCTGGAAGAAACTCTGCTTAAGACTCTACTAAATATGTCGGCGCCTACTTGTAGATACCTTCAATCATGTGATAAATAACGCTTGTTCTTTGATTACTATAAAAACAACTTTTCAATTAACCGTCTATACATTGTTACTTATATAATGATTGAAAACTGTAACAAAGGTTTAAAACTTTGCTGTCTATAAATTGTTACTTTCACGAATGTCATTAAACTACGTTTTTATCTCATAACAATAATATCAATGTTGTTGTCATTTGTAGTGTTTTGTCAGCCGATGTTACGTAACATCCTGAGTGCTGTTAGGTCAGGGTTCATCACCTTACCGTGACCTTGAACTAGGTACGTGTGCGTCACTACCTACTCACCGTGACCCACTACATTAACGTGATAATATTAACTAGATCTACAGACATGACCGAGGCGAACTTGCCGATTAGCCACTAGCGAAGAAAAATCCGAGGATAGGGGAGAGGCTTTAATGATGCGTGTGTACATGTCCTTGAGTATAGTCACATTTTCCTTATTTAAATGTCCTGGAGAGGACAATAGTGAAATGTCCTAGTTAACAGAATTTTCTTTATTTAAATGTCCTATAGAGGACATTGAACTAAATGTCCTTGTGTAGAGTCAGTACAACGTTGGCCAAATTTTCCTTATTTAAATGTCCTGTATAGGTAAATGTCCTTGTGTAGTTCACCAAAATGTCCTTATATTTTTATAAATGTCCTATGAAGGCAAGAGATAAATGTCCTAGTAAACCGAATTTTCCTTATTTATATGTCCTGTAGAGGACAATAACGAAATGCCTTTGTGTTATTAACCAAATTGTCCTTATTTAAATGTCCTGTAGAGAAAAAAAGTCCTCGTGTAGTTCAACAAATTGTCCTTGTTCTGAGTGTTAGTAGGTCAACATTCAGCATCATACTAACAAGATTGTCTCACCAATCTGTCATCAAAACATGAGTAATTAATGTGTAATTGATGAGTAATTAATGACTCCCTGCTTTTGTCCACTATCTGATCACCATTTTTTGGGGCCCGGAACAAAATTGTACCCGTGGTACATTTTTTTCTTTCTATCTGAAACCTCGACTGACGGTATTGAAGGATAAAAAATTTAGCAGGAAAATGTACCAAGGGAGCGAACTCACTGAGTGAGTGATGTCCCCTGACAGATCACATGACACAGCCCGAGCATAATGTTAGTTTAATTAAAGTCCAACATGACGACACATCAAAGGCTGGATGTTGACCCAGTGATCAACACTTCAACGCCGCCTCATTTAACCACACCACATGAATGCTTCAACAAATTCGGGATCCCACGGCACTAATTAAGAAGTTAGTTTTATAGGTTGGTTGTTGCGCAAGTTGGATGCAGAATAGTGCAACGTGTGCACCCTGCACTGTAAGCAACAGGTCATTTAAAGTGTCATCGTTCCCCCCCCCCCCCCCCCTGGATAAATTATCGAGTTAATCTAGACACCAAAAGGTAAAATTATTGGCATGTCTTGTAACAGTAAAACTTTGATCTGGTACAAATATGAGACTCAAAGCCAGAAATCCATGCTGTAATAATTTAATTAAGAAATGCATGTGTAATTAATTCAAGAAAAACAAACAGAGCTGGCCTTTTGATAAAAAATAGTTTGTTGAGGTTGATGGAGTAAAACTATAGTTCCACGGAGTAGAGAGATCACTCAAACACAACTAACTGGCGGTGTCTGGCACTGAAAGACCTTAGCTGGCCAGAGTTTTAGACAGTTGAAGGGCGCACTCTGCCAGTTTGGCTATGTCTGAGATTTGAAATTTGGCTATCAAATCTGGCAAGTCAATGGAATGCGCCAGAGCTTTGCAGCCGTCGTCCCCGGTAACCAGGGTTCCCACGCCGGCCAGAAGTCTGAAGACGGCCTCAGGATCCAGAGTGGCCGTCAGCACCTCCCCCACAGCCTGGAGACATTTGGATTTACTCTCTAGATCATCAACACGGGCCAGTTTAACGCAGTAGTTCAGTATAACAGCGGCCACGGCCAACTGCGCGTTCTTGGTGGTCAAGTCCTTCCCAACAATAGCGGACTGGAGGATACTGTCAATTTCTTTCATAGCCAGGGCCACGCCCTCCGGGTGTCTGAAGAGGTTGGCGAAGGTGCGCATGGCCAACATGCGACAGGCCTGCTGGTTGCCCTGGCTGGCGTGCTGACAGAGCAGGTCCACAAATGACGGCTGGGAACAGAACAGGGAACAGATGGCCTGGTTTTTTATACTGATGCGCAGGATGTCTAATGCAGGGAAAACACAATCTGGGGGATTAAAAGAAATAACATTTTTGTGAAGATTTAAGCACAAGAGTTTTTCAGGAAGAAATTATATATTTCAGGATATTTTAAAATGATCATCAGATATGGCCAAAAAAAAAAAGTATTGAAAAATTACAGAGACTCATAATATAAAACAAAATAATCATACAGTTATCTTCAGTACTACTTAGATAAATAAGCAAATCAACTATTTTTCCTATATAGTCCAAGCTCAACTAATTGTATCGGGGCAGCTATAAAAAAGGAAATCAGTGAAGAAACAAATGACTTCATCTGGATGTAAACACTAGACAAGCCCCACAGTGAATAAAAAATGCTTGAATGCTAGCACATATTAGAACACTTATGTGAGATAATGTTTTACTTGCCCATACTAAAACTGTGTTTCCAAAATACAAATAGAAATTATTTTTGCAGCTTTTTTTTTATGATGATTCTTAAAATTCATAACAATTTTCTAATTTAAAGACATTAAGAGATTTCTGTAGTTTTTAAGCTTTCAACATTTTTTATGAGAACATTTTTTTTCAAAACATTCTGGAATTTTAAGAAGGGGAATGAACTCTGAAATCATTCATTCTATAATCATTATCATGTTAAGTAAAACATTGCTTTGTGGCCTCATTAAGTAAAACATTACCTTGTGGCCATATTAAGTAAACCATTACCTTGTGGCCATGTTATAAGAGTTTCTAAAGTTTTCAGCCCTTCATCATTGGACTGGCCAGACAACAAGGGGACTAAACTCTCAAAAGATTTTTCTGGCACTTGCAGATCTGGGTCTACAGACTTGTTGAATTCTTTTAACTTGCCTGCTCAAATAAAAACGACTTATTTACTCAACTATCAATGTCAAATAAATTATAGAAATTATGTTCCCATTTAAAACAAGTACTTAACTTCACTTATAAGGGAATAAAGTTTCACTGTTAAAAATAATATTACAAGTTGATTATAATATTTTTTTGTTTTTTTTATTTAGTAATCATATATAAAAAAATATTTTACATAAAGTGAAGTTTTTGAGGCAAAATTTGAATAATTAAATCCACACAATATTGTAAATATGAAGATGATTGCTAGTTTATGCCTGGTTGATTAACTACATTACTTTAGAAATTGTGCAACTCTGTAAAATTATATTTTTGTAAAATATTAGTGGCACAAGATTTAAAAAAAAAATTGTTAGAGCTGCCATGTTTTGTTGTATTTACTTCTTGTAGTTTTCTCGTTGGATTGATTTTTTTTTATTTTATAGAAATTTAGTTGTAAAACCACTCACAAAACGGCATTTTTAACACTACTGCGTCTAAACGTTTATGTTTAAGTTTAATTAAAATTAAAGTATTTATGCTAATAACTAATCATTTCAATGATTTTTGTAGAAAAATTGACGTATTTTAGTTTTCTATAAATAAAAACTCATGAAAAATAATTCTTATCAGTAATTTTCCTGACAGAAGGGTATTTTTTGCCCAGAAAAATCAACTCTTTACTTTTCTTCTTTAACTAAGCAACTATCTTTCTTCAATAAATAAGTAATTACTTAAAATTCATATAAGTGTGTAGTGTATTTAATTACAATTAATTTATATCGAGATGTGTGGGTTTTAAATCAAAGGGTAAAAAATATATGAGTTGGTTTTGCAGCAGGAATACTGTAAAGAATTGAGAGAAAAAAAAAAGTCCGGTAAAACATGAAAATAATTCTGGGCTTTAAGAGTTAAATGTATAATCATATATATAGGTGAATGAATGTTTTTACCTAAAATTTGTTCAACAGGGCTTGCGCTATCAAAGTAAATAAAATCTCTGACAGGAAAATGTGAGCTGGTTTGTTTGACACTGTCTTGACCTAGTCAGATATACAGGAATTGTTAGGGCACCACTATATCAACAGACAGCACAAGATTTATTACAGACAACAGAGGTCATAGAGGTCATCTATATCACACACAGAGGGGTAGGGAGGGGTCAGAGTCTTGTGATGATGTGCTACATAGACCATGGCCGAGGCGTAGCGAGGGAGCGGGCAGGGAGGTACATGTCCCCGGGCGCCGACTTTAGGGGGCGCCAAACTGGGTTGTAAAAACAAATTAAAATCTCATTTTAGCTGCAGTTTTGCATTATAAATATACAAAATATATGGTGGGGGTGGGAACAAATTAAAAATTTGGTCCCGGGCGCCGGGATGGTCGCTGCGTCTCTGGTCCATGGGTGTGCTGAATAAATGTAATGGAGCATGTAATTTACTTTTATAAACAACATAAAAGACAAAAATCATATTGATTACGGTTAAGATTATTTTACGGGGAGAGGTGGAATTATGCGACCTCAGGGGACAAGAGTCAGACTTTTTGTGGATATGTGACACTATAGTAGCTGGGGCTAACATCAGTAAAGTCCATATCACGAGACTGACCAACACACACACTCTTATAAATGGCCAGCCAGAAACACCACAAGACTGGACCACTATAAGCACTACCACAAAGGACTCACCATCAGGGACATAGCGACCCGAGCCTGTGAAAGGATCCGACACATCCATCATCATGTCTGTGGTCTCATCTTTGCCAGGGATGTATCTATCTCCACCTGTGGCAGATCAACAAACAAGCCTCAGTAACAAACATACCTCAGTCACAGACACACTTCAGTAACAAACACACCTCAGTAACAAACTTGATTCAGTAACAAACTTACCTCAGTAAATAACATGCCTCACTAACAAACACATACCTCAGTCACAGACACATTTCAGTAACAAACACACCTCAGTAACAAACTTGATTCAGTAACAAACTTACCTCAGTAAATAACATGCCTCACTAACAAACACATACCCCAGTCACAGACACACTTCAGTAACAAACACACCTCAGTAACAAACTTGATTCAGTAACAAACTTACCTCAGTAAATAACATGCCTCACTAACAAACACATACCCCAGTCACAGACACACTTCAGTAACAAACACACCTCAGTAACAAACACACCTCAGTAACAAACACACCTCAGTAACAAACTTACCTCAGTAACAAACACACCTCAGTAACAAACACACCTCAGTAACAAACACACCTCACTAACAAACATATCTCAGTAACAAACACACCTCACTAACAAACATATCTCAGTAACAAACACACCTCAGTAACAAACACACCTCAGTAACAAACTTACCTCAGTAACAAACACACCTCAGTAACAAACACACCTCAGTAACAAACACACCTCACTAACAAACATATCTCAGTAACAAACACACCTCACTAACAAACATATCTCAGTAACAAACACACCTCAGTAACAAACACACCTCAGTAACAAACTTACCTCAGTAACAAACACACCTCAGTAACAAACACACCTCAGTAACAAACACACCTCACTAACAAACATATCTCAGTAACAAACACACTTTACTAGCAGCTGATAACACAACGTACACACATACAACCATTCATGTCTTTTTACACCCAGGAACATTCCACACTCACGAGACTGCATGTAAAAATTGAACCACTCAAAAATTCCTGACACCTTCAAATGACCAACTCAAACTTTCAGCAAACTCACATCAGGCTGTTGGCCCCAGTGAAACAATGACTAGCCCTAAAACTGACCAGTAAAAGGATCTGAGTGAGATAAAGCTGACCCAGTGCCAAGCGTGACCCCCTTGGTGTTGTCTATGATGAAGTGGGCCACTTGGTCAAGGAAGACCTGGGCCAGATCATGCTTGTACAAAAACTTTTGGGCCGCCATCCAGGGGTCTTCTGCTATGTTGTAGGGCAGCTTCAGGGGAGGCGAGCCTTCTTTGATGTCCACGGTGAAAACATAATCATACTCCTAGGTCAAACAAAATACATGATTCATTTAACTTTATTTGGTATAACACCAGTAACTAACCAAGCTAAATCCTATTATTTGTAGGGTGATTTAACACTACAAAAACAAAAGTCTGTTTACATCCTTTGCCACATCCTGATTCTGCAGATATTTTAATGACTGAAGTTTACTAATATGATTTCTGAAAGTTAAACTTTGATCACTAAACAGTGATCCATTTAAACAGGACTCCTGGGGTATTCAAGTTTAATGTAATACCTTTTCAAAATTTAATTGTTTTAATTACTGTAGTAAATCATGTGAGCAATGACAAAGTTTAAAGTACCAGAGAACAGAATAGTTGTATTTTGTCAGGGAAACATCAGAGCAAAGTATAGCTGTAGATAACAAAAAGAGGGGCTGCGTACCTTCCCTTCAAACAACGTTTGTCAGGGAAACATCTGAGAACAGTATAACTATAGATAACATTAAGGATGTGTACCTTCCCTTCAAACAAAATTTAAAGTGTCAGAAAAACATCTGAGCAAAGTATAGCTGTAGATAACAAAAAGAGGGGCTGCGTACCTTCCCTTCAAACAAAGTTTGTCAGGGAAACATCTGAGCAAAGTATAGCTGTAGATAACAAAAAGAGGGGCTGCGTACCTTCCCTTCAAACAAAGTTTGTCAGGGAAACATCTGAGCAAAGTATAGCTGTAGATAACAAAAAGAGGGGCTGCGTACCTTCCCTTCAAACAAAGTTTGTCAGGGAAACATCTGAGCAAAGTATAGCTGTAGATAACAAAAAGAGGGGCTGCGTACCTTCCCTTCAAACAAAGTTTGTCAGGGAAACATCTGAGCAAAGTATAGCTGTAGATAACAAAAAGAGGGGCTGCGTACCTTCCCTTCAAACAAAGTCTTCCCTGAGGTGCTCTGCGTGCTACCACTGGAACCCACAACATTGCCAATCTTGATCCACTTGGACTGGCTGGCGTCCCACTGGTACACGTCCACTGTGCTGCCATTGTTCACCATTGTTGTCTGGCCGTCTTTCTTGCCTGCAGTGGCAAAACAAAGCATCAGTAGTGTGACGGGGTGGAGATGGGGGAATAATAACAAGTTCGGTATATAAGTTCTGAAAATAATCTTAAATGTTAAAACAAACCACAAGTTCTCTTTCAAAATTTTGAACAGCTCTGTGCAAGCTAAAAATAAAGGTGTGAGGACTGAGAGAAAACAAAGGTGTGGGGACTGAGAATAAACAAAGGTGTGGGGACTGACCTGGTTTTTTCAGGCTCTCTGGGCCGGGCAGGTCCTCAACCTTGATGTCACCCAGGGGTTGGCTAGCCACTGGAGCACTGGCCAGGGAAGCTTCATGGGCCGCCAGTATCTCAGCATTGGCCACTCTCTCTGGTGCCTGTGTGAAGATCCTGATGATACCATCACTGACAGAACAAAGGTTTGGATTAGATCAAATAGATCCCAGCTGCACTGAACATTGGCACAGCAAATTATTGTTACACAATATATTTTAACTACTTTCTAATCACTTTATCTTAAATAAATAGTTTTAGATTTTATAATAACTTCTACCATCGAGCAAGATTTTAAAAGTTAAATGTACAATTAAATCATTATTGAATACATGAGTGACCTTTACCTTGACCCAGATGCAATGTCCCCATTAGTTAAAGCACAGACAGTCCACACAGATTCACAGGGGTGATAGAGTGTTTGGACACACTTCCCATCTCTCCATACACGCATTGTTCGATCCTCTCCCCCAGTGATGAAGTCTTGCCCATTGGGTAAAATTGACAAACTGAACAATAATTTTAAAAACACATATAATGGTGACATTTATTTATCTCTTTAAAATTACATTTGTAAACTGAACTCCCAGTGCTTTAAAACTAGGTGTATAAATAAAACAAAACGGCACATGACTAAAATGGTATTGGCAAGAGATGAACTCACCAGTAGACATAGTTAGTGTGACCATAGTAAATAGCTAAACAATCTCCAGATGAAATGGCCCAGCGTCTGATGGTCGCATCATTTGAGCAGGATAAAAACTCTCCCTCACTGATCACAGCTATAGCTCGGACACAATCTTCATGCCCTGAAAATAGAAACATTCACATGCACAGTCTTTTCTAGACATAGGACATTGGTTAAACATTAACTTTTTTAAAAGAAGCAATAAAAAATTCAATAAAACATAGCATTGAAATATGAGGAAGATTTAAAGAGAGAAGAGTAACCTGTGAAAGTCTGGACACACTTCCCTGCCTTCCATGACTTGATGGTCTTGTCAGCTGACCCTGTTAACATGACACCCTGACCTGAGATGATACCAACTGCCCACACTGCCATCTGGTGACCTGAAGCAAACAACTTTCTTGATGACACAACATTGCTTACATATACTTGACACTATACTTCATCCACAGATCATTCAACTAAAACAATAGTTGACACAATACATCATACACAGATCATTTAACTAAAACAATAGTTGACACTATACATCATACACAGATCATTCAACTAAAACAATAATTGACACTACAATTTAAACACAAACATTAAACTAAAAAGCTTCATTACCTTCCAGGACCATGACACATTTCTGATTCAGCCACACCCTTGCTGTTTTGTCCCATGACCCACTCAGAAGGAAACCAAATTTTCCAGAGGCTAAAGCACACACTGTGGATGAGAGCCCGAATATTTACTACATTCCATCTAATGAACCTACTAAAAGTAAACTTTCAGCAGTCCTTTCAAAACACTTAACAGTAGGTTTAAAACCTGTGTTTACTTACCATTTCAAGACACTTTACAGAAGTTTAAACCTGTGTTTATTTACCATTTTAAAACACCTTACAGCAGGTTTAAAACCTGTGTTTACTTACCATTTCAAAACACCTTACAGCAGGTTTAAAACCTGTGTTTACTTACCATTTCCCTCATGGCCAGTGAGTTTAAAAACAGGTTCTGCTTCACCGGGTCTGTAGGCCAGAATACTTTTATCAATGCTGCCAGTCACTATCAGCCCCTGGGGGTAGTTGTCGTCAGGTGGCATGACACAGATACTAGACACAAAGTTGGTGTGACCCTTCATCACAAGACTTTTATCAAATCTTTGCTCAGCTCTGAAACAGACATGTCAGTTCTTTATACAACAGATGCTTTTTATTTGTTAAGAATGTCTTGTTACTTCAGGTGTTTCATTGTTCAAGGAAAATAGAGTTTATGATACGTATTCTGCTTCTACTTCTAGTGGGCTCCATCTTTGACATAAGTCTCTATTTGTTCAGATAACACCTAAAAAAATTTTTTTAAATTATTATATTCTATTGGCTCAAATTAAAAATATATTTATTTAGGCCTATACATTTATTGAATTGTGAGGGAGGGGATTTCCCTTATGTGGATATTTATTTTTAACAATCTTTAGTAATTAGTTAGACAGTTGGTGAAAATACCAGATTTGCTCTTTGTCAAAATGTCACTATAAGTATAATGTTTCATTATATAATGTTTAAAATATAGGCCTAAATATAAGAAATTTAATTAATTTTAAATGCTTGAAAACAATTTCCAAAATAATTAGGCCCTACAATAATTTCAAATTTGGTCTTTGTAGTTGTAGGTAGGCCTATAAAAAAAAAGCAAATGTCATAGGCCTAATCTAGTAATCTAAGATTAAGCTTGGTTTATTCCCTATTTCTAAACTAGATCTAGAACGTCTAGTCTAGAACTCTATTTCAATTTCAAAATTGTATTTTTTAACTTTATTAAAATTTAAAATTTTTAAATTTTCTTGTAGGCTTGAGTTCTTTTTTTTTTTTTTTTTGGCATTTTTAATGTTATTTTAATATTTTTTGGTTAGTCAGGTTAAGACTTGTCTACGCTACTTGAAGTCTATATTAACTAGAACATACTCATTTTCAACCCATAAACAGCTAGTATTATCTCTAGATCCCGATATTAATCCATTTTCTGGAAATATTGAGTTAACAAGAACGCGGACATCCTTTTCATGACCGGTAAGATTACATCTAAGTTTATACGGAGTCGCCATGTTGAATTTACAGGGGAAATAATGAAAGTAAACATCAACACAATAATGTTTCGCCTTTTAAAAACCAAATTATTATTATCTCTATTTTTAAGGATCGATTTTCATTTAGGTCGTGGGCCTAAACTGAGATTCTTTTTTAAACTAAAAATAGTTTCAAAGTTTGGATGTTAAAACACCATCATGCTACATTTGCTGACCTAAATCCGAAAAATAGGACCGAGGAGGGGGATGTCTGTGGACTGAAATTTAAAGAAAAATATATAAATGAAACTATACGCACCTGTATTCCAGAAATTGCTATTATTTATTTATTTTGTGCGTTTTTTCTGCTTTGGTTGTTGGCAAAGGTACCGAATTTTTTTATGTATAGATCAGCAAAACTATTACTTTTTCTGTGCAAGTTATCGGACGAAAATGTATCGACACAAGCTAATTTGAATTTGATCATCAAATCAGCTGATTCTGTTCAAACTAGTAGAGCTTTGCAAAACGTAAACAAAGGCTAACGTCATAAATATACTTCGTGCTACCAATGGTTCAGAAGGTTAGGTTCCCACCTTTATAAAGCTTACCACTACATCGATAATCCTAAATACAACTTGTACAACTGACTACAACAGCATGTACAACATGTACACAAAACCGCAACATAATACACCAGTAATATCCACATGACACAACAACATAATATAAGAACACGTACAACGTACCACGTCAACATGTACCATGACTAAATCAGTATGTACAACAAACTACAACAACATGTACAACAGACTACAGCAACATGTACAACAGACTACAACAACATGTACAACAGACTACAACAACATGTACAACAGACTACAGCAGCATGTACAACAGACTACAACAACATATACAACAGACTACAACAACATGTACAACAGACTACAACAACATGTACAACAGACTACAGCAACATGTACAACAGACTACAACAACATGTACAACAGACTACAACAACATGTACAACAGACTACAACAACATGTACAACAGACTACAGCAGCATGTACAACAGACTACAACAACATATACAACAGACTACAACAACATGTACAACAGACTACAACAACATGTACAACAGACTACAACAACATGTACAACAGACTACAACAACATGTACAACAGACTACAACAACATGTACAACAGACTACAGCAACATGTACAACAGACTACAACAACATGTACAACAGACTACAACAACATGTACAACAGGCTACAGCAACATGTACAACAGACTACAACAACATGTACAACAGACTACAACAACATGTACAACAGACTACAACAACATGTACAACAGACTACAGCAACATGTACAACAGACTACAACAACATGTACAACAGACTACAACAACATGTACAACAGGCTACAGCAACATGTACAACAGACTACAACAGGCTACAGCAACATGTACAACAGACTACAACAGACTACAGCAACATGTACAACAGACTACAACAACATGTACAACAGACTACAACAGAATACAGCAACATGTACAACAGACTACAACAACATATACAACAGACTACAACATATATAACAGACTAAGATGGCTGAAACATTAGACTACATTTTATGTCAAGTGTGGAAGATACATAATGAAAACCAAATAGTTTCTCCTGAATCGTTGGCAGCAACTGATGCAATTTCTGCGAACGCGGCTATAATCTAACCTGCCTCCCGGACACACAATGTTTATCGTACAGGCCCACTAATCTATCTCCACTCTAGCATATTTACTGCTAGCAAGGGCAGATCACCCTCCCACTCCACGGGCTAAACCACAGCTTATCATTTTAAAATGCAAGCAACATTTTAATCGTGAGTAAATTAAATCTAAAAATATGGGTAAATGTGTTTGAAGAAATAATGTCAATGTTGATAGTTTTACCCAGAATTCTGCTGCTCGCTAACTTGTATACCAGGATATGAGTTCATCGGTCAGGTGTTTGTTTTATTTGTGCCAGTATTTTAGATATATTAATTCAGGGGATGGGGGGGGGGGGGGGGGGGGGGGGCGCTCCTTAAATGACGTCACACTTCTGTAGGAAAAGGGGGGGGGGGATTTTTGTGTAAGGAAGTGTGACGTTACATTTTGTTCAATTTGTAGTTGTTTTGTTTAGGAAAGGGAACTTAGCTGTATTTCCCATTTATTTATTTATTTTTCAATTTTTCACTATTATTTTTCCTTTCATATATTAACAATTAATAACTTATCAACAAAATACCTTCTAAGTTAGAGATGGCGTTTCCAAATATGAAACATCGAAACTTGTGGTTAGTATTGCGATTAGCTTAGCTATGGAGTACGGATGTGTGACTTTATTTTAGCAGCGTGGGGGGAAAAAGTAGGCAGAAAAATCAAGATGAAGATGTAATGAACGACCCTTAAGGCGTAAAGCTATATTTTATAAATTAAACAAAAATAAACTTATAGAACGATTAGGATAGTAAACAAATAACATCATGCATATAGGGCTGATTATTTTTTTGTATTTCAGTATTCTTTCTTTTTACTTTCTCGTATATACGAAGTATAGAGAAAGTCTTGTAATCGTGCAAAAAAAAAAAATCGAGATTTTTGCAAATCTCGACGTTTTGCATCTCACTGATACGGAAAAACATAATTTTGCAATCTTGTCCGTATGTCTGTGTGTGTGTGTGTGTGTCCGTGTGTAAACACGATAACTTGAGTACCGTTACAGCTAGGTTGATGAAATTTCATATATAAGTATTTAATCAAAATCGTAGATCCGTATCAACTTTTGAGCGATTTCCGATAACCGGAAGTGGTACTTTTCCTACTTTGAATTTTTCAAAAGCCTATAACTTGAGTACTATTTCAGATAGATAAATGAAATTTCATACGTAAGTAAAAGATCTAATTCTCTACCTTCTGTTAAATTTTGAGTAATTTCCGTTGACTGGAAGTAGTACTTTACGCTACTTCCGATTTCTCAAAGAACTAATGTAAATTTTAAAAGAATAATAATATTGCGCACTATTATGCGCTTTTTTATTTCGCGTTCACTTGGTGTGCAATTAATTTGTCTACGAGATTTTATTCTATTTTTAAAACTTTAAGTATTTAAAATGGATTAAAAATCATGTCTATAGCCCGAGTTCCCATCCCCTGTTATTTTATATAAGAATATTCGAGAAAGTTTAGGGGAGATCACTCCCAGTTTATTTTGTCTTCACTGTAAGATTTACAAATGGCAAACGGCCTTAATCCGTTGATTACTTCCCTTACACGTCCCACTACTCTGCACAATGAGCTATTTTTGTTTACATTTACAAAGAAAGTTTTGGAATTTCGATCAATGAACATTTTCCATTTATAGCTGCCTGCACGTATTGTACAGACAATATGCTTTGTGTTCTCATTAGCAGATTCTATGTTAGATAATTAAGCATAATTATACAATAATAGAGAAAAGATAAAAGGATTTAACAACTACGGCATAATTATATCGACTGATTTTTTTTTTCAAATGACGTAATTCTACATCTATTGATTTGACCGTCTGGCCGGAGAGGATTTTATATTTAATTTTAATTTACTTAAATATTTGAATACTAGCGTCTATATAAAAAATGGAAAATTAATTGGAATAATCCATGACAATGCCAAACATATAAGTTTTTTTTTCTGCAGCTTTCCCCTTCTAAAGTAAAATACTCGGATTTGTTTTTAACAACTGCACTACTTGTCTTCAGTGTTTCTTCCAGACTTTTTTCTCCGGGGGGGGGGGGGGGGGGAGAGGGGCACTTGTTATTTTCGGGGGGGGGGCGGTCTACATTTTCCGGGGGTCGGACACTAGTAAAAGTATATATTTACTATATAAATTTCATCTCGTTCGGGGGGGGGGGGGGCGGTAGACTTCCTTCAGTGGGGGAGGGGGGGGGCAGAGCGCCCCCCCCCCAACCCCTCGGAGGAAGAGATGCCTGGAAGAAACTGGTAGTCTTTCATGAAGAACTGACGTATATTCGTATAGAGCGCCGTCTATAAAATTGTTCATTTCGCTAGGCTTTCTCATCTCGAAAACTTGAGGTTTATTGGTCATCTAAGTAGTCCTACTTCAAGACCTCACCATCACTTTCTACACATGTCAAATATTACCACATCAACAGTTACCTCTATGATAGCCAACAGTGGGTATCTAAGGTAGCTATTAAAATTCTATCGCATTCTTAACTGTAGCCTAACCCCATACCTATACGCAATTTTAACACTAACTATGCTGCTATGGTAGAAGATGAAAAAAGCACTCAAACAATAATACACTGCTTGTTAAAGATTATACAAAAATAACAGGAATCAAACAATATGCACATATGGTGTAGGGGAAGAGCAGAATATTGGGAGAGCGGAGGTGGAGTGGTAAGCGCGAGGGGGCGGGGGAGATAAGAAAACATGATGAGGAATAAAAATAAAAGAAGAAAAAAAATCATTCAGTAATTTTTTTCTGCAAGGGCCCGCAATCTAAGATGCGCGATAGGATATGGGAAGAAGAAATGTGCCGCTCCGGCTAGGTTGCTTCCCTTACCTTGATGAGCATCATGGCATTAGTGGTGTGTTGACCATGGATTGAGCTTCTGACTAGAGAGGTTGTGATTCAAGAATGTGGCATAAGTGTGTGCAGGTGGGTATTAATTAATTAGCTTAGTAGTACAGGTGTGGAGAAGTGGTATTTAATTAGTTTAATGATACAGGTGTGAACAGGTGGTATTTAAATAGTTTAATGGTACATGTGGAGGCAGGTTGGTATTAATTAGCTTAGTGGTAAAGTTGTGTGCAGGTGGGCTTTAATTAATTAGCTTAGTGGTACAGGAGTGGACAGGTCGGTATTTAATTAGCTTAATTTAATGCTACAGGTTTGAAAAGTGATATTTGATTAGCTTAATGCTACTGGTGTGGGTAGGTTGGTAATTACTTAGCTTAGTTGTAGTTCCAAAGTACAAAGTTTGCTTTACAATTAGAAGCGGCAACTAATCAGATCACCTGAGTGTGTAGATCTTTGTGCTGTAGGAAACGTGAGTGGAAAGATTTCTTTTTATACTGATGCAACATTTACGCATATATATATATATATATATATATATATATATATATATATATATATATATATATATATATATATATATATATGTATATATATATATGTGTGTGTGTGTTTGTGTGTGTGTGTGCGTGCGTGCGTGTGTGTATCTTAAGTATTTAGAATATGTAAAAGAGTGGCAAACTGTTCCGTAAAATAAATGATATTCCAGACGCAAGTTTGTTTACTGACGGATATTTTGGCGAACAATGCTAACAGTGTGCTGCATTTAATGACCTTAATCGCAAATGGCGATCTCCCCTATAAAACTTGATGGGTCTGCCCTGCTCCGGGCCCTATAAAACCTGATGGTTCTGCCCTGCCCTATAAAACCTGATGGGTCTGCCCTGCTCCGGGCCCTATAAAACCTGATGGTTCTGCCCTGCCCTATAAAACCTGATGGGTCTGCCCTGCTCCGGGCCCTATAAAACCTGATGGTTCTGCCCTGCCCTATAAAACCTGATGGGTCTGCCCTGCCCTATAAAACCTGATGATCCTGCCCTGCTCCGGGCCCCAGAACTAGTACACCGTTCCATTAGCGGAGCCACAAAACGTCAGGTCTCCGACAGACAAGAGGTTTTGTTGGCCAGAGCTTTCAACCGTGAGGTGGCCGCAGAAGATGGCGCCCATCGTCTGTTTCCGGTCGCCCCATACAAGACATGAAATACAGGAATCGAAGGGGGGGGGGTCTAAAATTACTGGTTCTTTAAGTTCTGAATAAGATATAATTTACTACATTACAAACTATCTTCGAGTGAAATGTGTTGAAGATTAATGTTGTAATTTTGTTTTCCTTATTGAACGTAGTTAGAAGCTGACCAACTCCGTATATTTAGGCATTGCATAGTAATTTAAACGGTGACTCTAGTTCTAAACTGTTATTTGTTTTATTCAATTAGATATGAAGCTCACTTAACAACTTAAACGGTAGCCCAGAAAACGGATTTGTTTAATATTGCGTTAATTATAATCGACTGTACTGTTTCTCTCCCTTGATTTTCTACTCTTGTAAGCAAGACTTGGCTGAGCTGAACTGTAGCTCACGTGAGCTTTCTCTGCTGTCGTTTGTCTGGTCTAAATATGTGGCTGTCACTACAAGCACGGCTTAGTTGACTAATGTCTCAATTAAATTATTTTCATTTTCTCTTTAATCTACTTACGAAAATAATTTACTACATCCGGACAATAAATATTATATTAATTTTTGTGTGGAAAGCATAAACAATTTGTGTTTTTTCCTCACACTGTAGATGAAAATCATTCAACAAATAAAAACACTTTCGTCAGAGGCGTAGCAAGGGGAGGGCGAGTGGGGCGGTCGGTATGACACTGACATCTTTTTTCGGATAGGTTCCAACTTATTTTAACTAAAAATTCGAAACAATTATATTTGTCAGAAATACTTTTTTTTTTGGTACTTCGATGTGAATCACATCAATACAAGATTTCTTTTCAATCAGCTTTTCGTTTTTAAATTTAAATATTGCTAAATAATGATATCCATTTATTTTGAATCTCTAAGCTTACAATACATATCAGCAGCTGCAATGGTTTGTTGATCTAAAAATAAGTATTACGATGATTATTATTTAAAAAAACTCGACGGTTGTACCACTTTAAAACAGGGGTGTTATGTTAAAGTCTACTGCGTAGTCTATTTTCTTTTGTGTCAATTAAATTTGAAAATATTATACATATATTTTTATAATAAATTACTTAATATTTAAGGTTTAAATAGTGCAATTATTTTGTTTTAAGCGCCCTACTTATTTAAACATAACGGACGGGGCGTCTCTATCAGCGGGGAATATCTCACGAGAACAACATGCGTCACCGCGACGATGTACTATTATGGTCGGTTGGGCGACAATGACGATTGCAAATTATATGCAAGGGTAGAGGCTTTATGTTTTTCACTATTTTATTCTACGATATCTTGATCTATTTTTAACTTGACTAAAACTATGTGGTATAAATTTATCCAACCAGCTGTTGTATCGTTGTTGTTTTTTTTTTTTTTTGACTAGCCAGCAATTTTCTAATATATAACATCGTTGGTGGGCCATTAGCAAACTAGATCTTTGTGACCAAGACAACATCGGTGCTTGGAATTCGTTAGTTAAGAGAGTTAAGCTAAATGGAAAGAAAACCAGAAAGGAAGAAATATTCAGAGTGCTAAATGAAGAAATTAAAAGATATTTCAAATCGACAACGAACATCACACAATGACGCAAATCTGGTGACGTATTTTTCAAACTGCAAACTTTCAGCAATAAAACAACCTAAGATCGGAGTTTCTGGAGATACACATACAAAATATACCAGCGACCACAACATCTCAAACACCGAATCCAGTTGTCGAACCTAAAGCATGAGGGTATTGTCCTTACATTTTTCGGAACTCCAAATTTAGAAGTCGGTCTTGTTAGAATTGTACAAGTCAAATGTTTTATTTTCCAATTTCAAATAAAGATCGTTTGATGCAAAAAAATATCTGCATTTAAGCGTCTTTTGCATCCCGCTTTTTAAAATACATCAATCGGTTTTAAAGTATTAAATTTTCGAGTAAAATGTACTTGAATGTCAAAACTGCCTATGTTCTGACTATGCTTCCCAGTGGCGGAACTAGAAAAAAAGGGCCACCCCGCAAATAAATTTTCTGGGCCCCTATATATATATATATATATATATATATATATATATATATATATATATATATATATATATATATATATATATGTGACGTATATACAAACACATGATACAAACATTGGATACTCATTTCTGGCCTGATCTGGTTTTGAAAACAAATTTCTTATTTTTTTCAATTTAAACAAATTACAACATGTCATGTGTGAGTGCATTATTTTGTTTTGAATTTTAAAAGTTCAGTTTTAGAACTAGTTTATTCAACATGTTTGCCTACACCCTGCTGTTTAGCCGGTCAAAAGAATATAAAACGTGAAAGCTTTGTATGTGTAATGGTTTCTCGTGTTATATTTATTTTAATGTTTTTTTTTTATTTATATTATTTGTTTTAAACATATTTCCTTTTTATGCTATGTCATTCTTTAGTATATTTTTTAAAAATAATAATTAGGAGAAGTAATTGCTTTTTAATTTGTTTAGTACAAATATATCAAAAGGAGCTTATGAGCACCCCTATTTAACTATTTAAAAAAGGGAAATAAGTCTTGGAAGTGTTTTGAACGTTTGCCTATCTTTCACACTACAGCTAAGGCATATTTTTTTTTACGCAACAGCATGCGTTAGCTACTGTATAACATCACTACTGTAGTAGATCAGAGTTTCTTCCAGGCATCTCTTCGGGGGGGGGGGGGGGGGGGGGGGGGGCGAAGCCCGAAAAAATTCTACCGCCCCCCCCCCCCCCGAACGAAATGAAATTTATATTATTTATATAGAAAATATATACTTTTAACAGTGTCCGCTCCCCCGAAGAAAGTCTACCGCCCCCCCCCCCGAAAATTTCAAGTGCCCCCCCCCCGGAGAAAAAAGTCTGGAAGAAACACTGTAGTAGATCTGTTTATTATTTACAAAAGCTTATAGTTATATCGTCAACTCAAGAATGCAAGAAAATTATATTTTTCTAACCATAAAAATGTATTATGGTCGGCTATGGGCCCCTAAATGGCGTGGGCCCCCCCGCATTGCGGGGTCTGGCGGCACTGTAGTTCCGCCCCTGATGCTTCCCTTCACCAAAACTTGCATACGCCCCTGAATATCTGTCTATATATTGTCGTATCACCCCTCCCCTGCCACTACCCTCTCTCCGGGCAACATCCCTCCCCCTCCTCATCTAGCCAGCACCCCTTCCCGGGCAGCACCCCCTTATCCCCCCCCCCCCCCCATCTAATAGTCCCAGATTACAGCCCGGCTGTAACAATAGACTTTAACGCCCAAGCCAAACAGAAACAAGTTTTCTATTTACCTTCCTCTAGAGCCACCACCGTCCAGTGTTTCCATTGGACTAGAGGCGAGCATTTAATACACGCTATCCTATCGATTCTTGATGGGTCGGTGATTAAAGTACAGCTTTATTTTCATATAGCAACTGTAAAACGGAATCTCTTGTTTGGGAAAACATGTTTGTTACTCGGCTACTCTATGGGTTCTGGCCCTTAGTTCGTTTTTACATTGTCGGTTTATTCAAGTAAATGTCCATTTTACGACTTATGTGTATGAGACTGATCCTTCAGTTTATTGAAGTAAATGTCCATTTTATGACATACTAGGCATACTGCGTAGCTTCGCTTAGGTTATCAAAAACATTTGATAATTTGAATAGTAATTATTAGGTGATGGATGAGGCGTGGAGTGCTTAAATGTAGACAGTAATGCTAATTTTAGAGAAGATGTTGTAGGCCTATGCTCTTTAACATCAGCTTTCAGAGAAAATGTTCGAAAGTACGCAATTTATAACTAAGATGGAAATAGAACTACAGAGGTTCCATGAACAGTATATCTCATAATTTATATTACATTGACTTTTAAAATTAATGTTTTATTTAATTATGATATGTAGCTTAATTAATAACTTATTTTTATCTAAAACAAATGCTATACTTTGTCGTTTTCTGTTTCTGTTTAAAATAGTATACAATTATTTGAAAAATAATTATTTAAAAAGGTTACCTCCCTTGGAAATTAACCGAATGACGTATCTCTGTGTTTACTTTTTTTTTAAACAAACAGTTACTATGCTTATATAAGAAAATACGATATATAAACATATTTAACGACTACAATAGCTTTTTCCGACGGGATTAAAGTTTTTTTGTTACCCTCCAGGGTCGGTCTACGACCTCAAATAATATTAACGGGATCGATCGTCAAATTATTTATATATATCTCATATAAGGAGAATTTCACTCGCGGTCACTTTTTAGCCCTCGTCGAGGGCTTTGAGTCTGACCAACAGTTTTCCCTAAAGGTCAAGCCATTGACCTAAGAGTATGCAAAAATTTAGCCAGATATACTGAGTTTAAGTACCCTAAAGCCTGCGTTGAAATGACCCTCTGTTTTTTTCCATAAAATACAAAGATTATATAGGGAAATACAACTGGTCAGTTTTGACCCCTTTACGAAGTTTTCCCAGATATGCCGAGTTTTTTGTGACACCCCAAGGCGTTCTCCTACCACCTCACAAAATATCAAGGGGGGTCGTCGGAGGAAATTTTTTTTCGTAATAGAGCTCATATAAAGAGAATTTCAGTCGCGGTCACTTTTTAGCCCTCGTCGAGGGCTTTGAGTGAAACCGACAGTTTTCCCTAAAGGTCAAGCCATTGACCTAAGAGTATGCAAAAATTTAGCCAGATATACTGAGCTTAAGTATCCTAAAGCCTGCGTTGAAATGACCCTCTGTTTTTCCAATAAAATACAAAGATTATATAGGGAAATACAACTGGTCAGTTTTGACCGCTTTACGAAGTTTTCCCTGATATGCCGAGTTTTTTGTGACACCCCAAGGCGTTCTCCTACCACCTCACAAAATATCAAGGGGGGTCGTCGGAGGAAATTTTTTTTCGTAATAGAGCTCATATAAAGAGAATTTCACTCGCGGTCACTTTTTAGCCCTCGTCGAGGGCTTTGAGTGAAACCGACAGTTTTCCCTAAAGGTCAAGCCATTGACCTAAGAGTATGCAAAAATTTAGCCAGATATACTGAGTTTAAGTACCCTAAAGCCTGCGTTGAAATGACCCTCTGTTTTTCCAATAAAATACAAAGATTATATAGGGAAATACAACTGGTCAGTTTTGACCGCTTTACGAAGTTTTCCCAGATATGCCGAGTTTTTTGGTGACACCCCAAGGCGTTCTCCTACCACCTCACAAAATATCAAGGGGGGTCGTCGGAGAATTTTTTTTTTCGTAATAGAGCTCATATAAAGAGAATTTCACTCGCGGTCACTTTTTAGCCCTCGTCGAGGGCTTTGAGTGAAACCGACAGTTTTCCCTAAAGGTCAAGCCATTGACCTAAGAGTATGCAAAAAAATAGCCAGATATATTGAGTTTAAGTACCCTAAAGCCTGCGTTGAAATGACCCTCTGTTTTTCCCATAAAATACAAAGATTATATAGGGAAATACAACTGGTCAGTTTTGACCGCTTTACGAAGTTTTCCCAGATATGCCGAGTTTTTTGTGACACCCCACGGTGTTCTCCTACCACCTCACAAAATTTCAAGGGGGGTCGTCGGAGGAAATTTTTTTTCGTAATAGAGCTCATATAAAGAGAATTTCACTCGCGGTCACTTTTTAGCCCTCGTCGAGGGCTTTGAGTGAAACCGACAGTTTTCCCTAAAGGTCAAGCCATTGACCTAAGAGTATGCAAAAAAATAGCCAGATATACTGAGTTTAAGTACCCTAAAGCCTGCGTTGAAATGACCCTCTGTTTTTCCCATAAAATACAAAGATTATATAGGGAAATACGACTGGTCAGTTTTGACCCATTTCCCGATTTTTCCCGGACATGGCGAGTTTTTTGTGACACCCCACGGTGTTCTCCTACCACCTCACAAAATTTCAAGGGGGGTCGTCGGAGGAAATTTTTTTTCGTAATAGAGCTCATATAAAGAGAATTTCACTCGCGGTCACTTTTTAGCCCTCGTCGAGGGCTTTGAGTGAAACCGACAGTTTTCCCTAAAGGTCAAGCCATTGACCTAAGAGTATGCAAAAATTTAGCCAGATATACTGAGTTTAAGTACCCTAAAGCCTGCGTTGAAATGACCCTCTGTTTTTCCAATAAAATACAAAGATTATATAGGGAAATACAACTGGTCAGTTTCGACCCACTTCCCGATTTTTCCGAGATATGCCGAGTTTTTTTTGACACCTCAAGGCGTTCTCCTACCACCTCACAAAATTTCAAGGGGGGTCGTCGGAGGAAATTTTTTTCCGTAACAGAGCTCATATAAAGAGAATTTCACTCTCGGTCACTTTTTAGCCCTCGTCGAGGGCTTTGAGTAAAACTGACAGGTCAGCCGTACGGCCAAGCCATTTACCTATAAACATGCCGAAAATTAGCGAGATGTAAAGAGGGTAAGTGCCCTAAAATCCGTTTTGAAATGACCCTCTGTTTTTCCCATAAAATACAAAGATTATATAGGGAAATACGACTGGTCAGTTTTGACCCACTTCCCGATTTTTCCGAGATATGCCGAGTTTTTTGTGACACCCCCTAGGCGTTCTCCTACCACCTCACAAAATTTCAAGGGGGGTCGTCTGAGGAAATTTTTTTTCGTAATATAGCCCATATAAGGCGCCGGTCAGTCGAGGTCAGTTTTGACCCCCTCTCCGTAGACTTTTCGGCCAACCGTCACCGGCCTTCGTGTTCTATCGCCCCAAGGCACCATCGTGCCAAATTTGACGCGCCTGCGGCGCCGGGAAGTGCCCTATCGGGCACCCGACCACTTTGCTTTATATATATAGACTAGGCATACTGCCTAGCTTCGCTTAGGTTTTCAAAAAAAAATGAGGAATTGAATGATTAATTAATAGGTGATTTGCTGCTATGTTAAGTGCTTAGGGCCTAAATTTATACAGTGTGCTAATGCTACGGTTATCACATATTGATGGAATATTCGCAAACTTATTACTCGCAAGGTTATTAGAACTGCAAGGGGTTTCTTAATAGTATCAATCAAATATTATAAAAATTACTTTCGCAATTAATTTTTACAATTTCAGTACAATGCAAAACTTAATTTATAACAAAATATTTATTTAAAACAATTCTATACTTTATGATTTTTGTTTTTTTCTTAAAAAGAGTATACAAAATATTTAAAATTGGTTACATTAAAAAGTTACCTCCCCTGTTCATAGAAAATGACCAAATCTCGAATAATGAGAATTTCACTCGCGGTCATTTTAGCCCTCTTAGAGGGCTTTAAGTCTGACCAACAGTTTTTTCATACGGCGTAGTCATCTATAGAGGTGTATACAAAAAATTAGCCAGATGTAAAGACGGTAAGTGCCCTAAAATCCGTTTTGAAATCACCCTCTGTTTTTCCCATAAAATACAAAGATTATATAGGGAAATACGATTGGTCAGTTTTGACCCATTTAACGAATTTTCCCGGACATGGCGAGTTTTTTGGGACACCCCAAGGCGTTCTCCTACCACCTCACAAAATTTCAAGGGGGGTCGTCGGAGGAAATTTTTTTTCGTAATAGAGCTCATATAAAGAGAATTTCACTCGCGGTCACTTTTTAGCCCTCGTCGAGGGCTTTGAGTGAAACCGACAGTTTTCCCTAAAGGTCAAGCCATTTACCTTAGAGCATGCAAAAAATTAGCCAGATGTAAAGACGGTAAGTGCCCTCAAATCCGTTTTGAAATCACCCTCTGTTTTTCCCATGAAATACAAAGATTATATAGGGAAATACGACTGGTCAGTTTTGACCCATTTAACGAATTTTCCCGGACATGGCGAGTTTTTTTTGGACACCCCAAGGCGTTCTCCTACCACCTCACAAAATTTCAAGGGGGGTCGTCGGAGGAAATTTTTTTTCGTAATAGAGCTCATATAAAGAGAATTTCACTCGCGGTCACTTTTTAGCCCTCGTCGAGGGCTTTGAGTGAAACCGACAGTTTTCCCTAAAGGTCAAGCTATTTACCTAAGAGCATGCAAAAAATTAGCCAGATGTAAAGACGGTAAGTGCCCTAAAGTCTGCATTGAAATGACCCTATGTTTTCCCCATAAAATACAAAGATTATATAGGGAAATACGACTGGTCAGTTTTGACCCATTTAACGAATTTTCCCGGACATGGCGAGTTTTTTGGGACATCCAAGGGCGTTCTCCTACCACCACACAAATTTTCAAGGGGGGTCGTCGGAGGAAATTTTTTTTCGTAATAGAGCTCATATAAAGAGAATTTCAGTCGCGGTCAATTTTTAGCCCTCGTCAAGGGCTTTGAGTGAAACCGACAGTTTTCCCTAAAGGTCAAGCCATTTACCTAAGAGCATGCAAAAAATTAGCCAGATGTATAGACGGTAAGTGCCCTAAAATCCGTTTTAAAAACACCCTCTGTTTTTCACATAAAATACAAAGATTATATAGGGAAATACGACTGGTCAGTTTTGACCCATTTAACGAATTTTCCCGGACATGGCGAGTTTTTTGGGACATCCAAGGGCGTTCTCCTACCACCACACAAATTTTCAAGGGGGGTCGTCGGAGGAAATTTTTTTTCGTAATAGAGCTCATATAAAGAGAATTTCAGTCGCGGTCACTTTTTAGCCCTCGTCAAGGGCTTTGAGTGAAACCGACAGTTTTCCCTAAAGGTCAAGCCATTTACCTAAGAGCATGCAAAAAATTAGCCAGATGTATAGACGGTAAGTGCCCTAAAATCCGTTTTAAAAACACCCTCTGTTTTTCACATAAAATACAAAGATTATATAGGGAAATACGACTGGTCAGTTTTGACCCATTTAACGAATTTTCCCGGACATGGCGAGTTTTTTGGGACACCCCAAGGCGTTCTCCTACCACCTCACAAAATTTCAAGGGGGGTCGTCGGAGGAAATTTTTTTTCGTAATAGAGCTCATATAAAGAGAATTTCACTCGCGGTCACTTTTTAGCCCTCGTCGAGGGCTTTGAGTGAAACCGACAGTTTTCCCTAAAGGTCAAGCTATTTACCTAAGAGCATGCAAAAAATTAGCCAGATGTAAAGACGGTAAGTGCCCTAAAGTCTGCATTGAAATGACCCTATGTTTTCCCCAAAAAATACAAAGATTATATAGGGAAATACGACTGGTCAGTTTTGACCCATTTAACGAATTTTCCCGGACATGGCGAGTTTTTTGGGACATCCCAGGGCGTTCTCCTACCACCACACAAATTTTCAAGGGGGGTCGTCGGAGGAAATTTTTTTTCGTAATAGAGCTCATATAAAGAGAATTTCAGTCGCGGTCACTTTTTAGCCCTCGTCAAGGGCTTTGAGTGAAACCGACAGTTTTCCCTAAAGGTCAAGCCATTTACCTAAGAGCATGCAAAAAATTAGCCAGATGTAAAGACGGTAAGTGCCCTCAAATCCGTTTTGAAATCACCCTCTGTTTTTCCCATAAAATACAAAGATTATATAGGGAAATACGACTGGTCAGTTTTGACCCACTTAACGAATTTTCCCGGACATGGCGAGTTTTTTGTGACACCCCAAGGCGTTCTTCTACCACCTCACAAAATTTCAAGGTGGGTCGTCGGAGGAAATTTTTTTTCGTAATAGAGCTCATATAAAGAGAATTTCACTCGCGGTCACTTTTTAGCCCTCGTCGAGGGCTTTGAGTGAAACCGACAGTTTTCCCTAAAGGTCAAGCTATTTACCTAAGAGCATGCAAAAAATTAGCCAGATGTAAAGACGGTAAGTGCCCTAAAGTCTGCATTGAAATGACCCTATGTTTTCCCCAAAAAATACAAAGATTATATAGGGAAATACGACTGGTCAGTTTTGACCCATTTAACGAATTTTCCCGGACATGGCGAGTTTTTTGGGACATCCCAGGGCGTTCTCCTACCACCACACAAATTTTCAAGGGGGGTCGTCGGAGGAAATTTTTTTTCGTAATAGAGCTCATATAAAGAGAATTTCAGTCGCGGTCACTTTTTAGCCCTCGTCAAGGGCTTTGAGTGAAACCGACAGTTTTCCCTAAAGGTCAAGCCATTTACCTAAGAGCATGCAAAAAATTAGCCAGATGTAAAGACGGTAAGTGCCCTCAAATCCGTTTTGAAATCACCCTCTGTTTTTCCCATAAAATACAAAGATTATATAGGGAAATACGACTGGTCAGTTTTGACCCACTTAACGAATTTTCCCGGACATGGCGAGTTTTTTGTGACACCCCAAGGCGTTCTTCTACCACCTCACAAAATTTCAAGGTGGGTCGTCGGAGGAAATTTTTTTTCGTAATAGAGCTCATATAAAGAGAATTTCATTCGCGGTCACTTTTTAGCCCTCGTCGAGGGCTTTGAGTAAAACCGACAGTTTTCCCTAAAGGTCAAGCCATTTACCTAAGAGCATGCAAAAAATTAGCCAGATGTAAAGACGGTAAGTGCCCTCAAATCCGTTTTGAAATCACCCTCTGTTTTTCCCATAAAATACAAAGATTATATAGGGAAATACGACTGGTCAGTTTTGACCCATTTAACGAATTTTCCCGGACATGGCGAGTTTTTTGTGACACCCCAAGGCGTTCTCCTACCACCTCACAAAATTTCAAGGGGGGTCGTCGGAGGAAATTTTTTTTCGTAATAGAGCTCATATAAAGAGAATTTCACTCGCGGTCACTTTTTAGCCCTCGTCGAGGGCTTTGAGTAAAACCGACAGTTTTCCCTAAAGGTCAAGCCATTTACCTAAGAGCATGCAAAAAATTAGCCAGATGTAAAGACGGTAAGTGCCCTCAAATCCGTTTTGAAATCACCCTCTGTTTTTCCCATAAAATACAAAGATTATATAGGGAAATACGACTGGTCAGTTTTGACCCACTTAACGAATTTTCCCGGACATGGCGAGTTTTTTGTGACACCCCAAGGCGTTCTTCTACCACCTCACAAAATTTCAAGGGGGGTCGTCGGAGGAAATTTTTTTTCGTAATAGAGCTCATATAAAGAGAATTTCATTCGCGGTCACTTTTTAGCCCTCGTCGAGGGCTTTGAGTAAAACCGACAGTTTTCCCTAAAGGTCAAGCCATTTACCTAAGAGCATGCAAAAAATTAGCCAGATGTAAAGACGGTAAGTGCCCTCAAATCCGTTTTGAAATCACCCTCTGTTTTTCCCATAAAATACAAAGATTATATAGGGAAATACGACTGGTCAGTTTTGACCCATTTAACGAATTTTCCCGGACATGGCGAGTTTTTTGTGACACCCCAAGGCGTTCTCCTACCACCTCACAAAATTTCAAGGGGGGTCGTCGGAGGAAATTTTTTTTCGTAATAGAGCTCATATAAAGAGAATTTCACTCGCGGTCACTTTTTAGCCCTCGTCGAGGGCTTTGAGTAAAACCGACAGTTTTCCCTAAAGGTCAAGCCATTTACCTAAGAGCATGCAAAAAATTAGCCAGATGTAAAGACGGTAAGTGCCCTCAAATCCGTTTTGAAATCACCCTCTGTTTTTCCCATAAAATACAAAGATTATATAGGGAAATACGACTGGTCAGTTTTGACCCATTTAACGAATTTTCCCGGACATGGCGAGTTTTTTGTGACACCCCGAGGCGTTCTCCTACCACCTCACAAAATTTCAAGGGGGGTCGTCGGAGGAAATTTTTTTTCGTAATAGAGCTCATATAAAGAGAATTTCACTCGCGGTCACTTTTTAGCCCTCGTCGAGGGCTTTGAGTAAAACCGACAGTTTTCCCTAAAGGTCAAGCCATTTACCTAAGAGCATGCAAAAAATTAGCCAGATGTAAAGACGGTAAGTGCCCTCAAATCCGTTTTGAAATCACCCTCTGTTTTTCCCATAAAATACAAAGATTATATAGGGAAATACGACTGGTCAGTTTTGACCCATTTAACGAATTTTCCCGGACATGGCGAGTTTTTTGTGACACCCCGAGGCGTTCTCCTACCACCTCACAAAATTTCAAGGGGGGTCGTCGGAGGAAATTTTTTTTCGTAATAGAGCTCATATAAAGAGAATTTCACTCGCGGTCACTTTTTAGCCCTCGTCGAGGGCTTTGAGTAAAACCGACAGTTTTCCCTAAAGGTCAAGCCATTTACCTAAGAGCATGCAAAAAATTAGCCAGATGTAAAGACGGTAAGTGCCCTCAAATCCGTTTTGAAATCACCCTCTGTTTTTCCCATAAAATACAAAGATTATATAGGGAAATACGACTGGTCAGTTTTGACCCATTTAACGAATTTTCCCGGACATGGCGAGTTTTTTGTGACACTCCGAGGCGTTCTCCTACCACCTCACAAAATTTCAAGGGGGGTCGTCGGAGGAAATTTTTTTTCGTAATATAGCCCATATAAGGCGCCGGTCAGTCGAGGTCAGTTTTGACCCCCTCCCCGTGGACTTTTCGGCCAACCGTCACCGGCCCTCGTGTTCTATCGCCCCAAGACACCATCGTGCCAAATTTGACGCGCCTGCGGCGCCGGGAAGTGCCCTATCGGGCACCTGACCACTTTGCTTTATATATATAGATGTGTGAGCGACTCCAATCCTTCAATGAGCCACTGAGCAAACACATCCCCACTCTTACATGACATTTATGTAATGTAGAGAGGTTGCATGGAACCTGACATGTATGTCGTGTACAGGGGTTGCATTGTACCTGACATTTGTCATTTAGAGAGGTTGCATTTTACCTGACATATATGTAGTGGCGTAGCTAGGGGAGGACGGGTGGGGCGGCCGCTCCGGGCGCCGACCTCAAGGGGCGCCAAAAGGGGTAGAAAAACTAATTTAAAAGCTCTTTTAAGCTGGTGTCGAATTATACACAATCAAAGGAGGGGAGCTTTTTCATAGACAGGAATAACTATATATAAAAATTGGGGGAGGGGTCGAAAAATAGATAATCCGCCCCGGGCGCCGGAATAAGTCGCTAAGCCTCTGCATATATGTCATGTATAGAGGTTGTATTGTAAATGATATAGATGTCATGTAAAGGAGTTGCACTGTACTTATCACACAAAACCACAATGGAATACACCACAATGGAATACACCGCAATGGAATACACCGCAATGGAATACACCGCAATGGAATACACCACAATGGAATACACCGCAATGGAATACACCGCAATGGAATACACCACAATGGAATACACCGCAATGGAATACTGAGGCCAAAAGCATATTTTTTTTCTGTCTGCCCTCAACACGTCTCGAGAAAATCAGATAGTTAACATGTTCATATGCTATCTACCTTGTTAACATTTCATATGCTGTCTAACCTGTTAACATATTCATATGCTGTTGTAACGTTAACCTATCTATCAGCCAAATAGAAGGAGAACGTCCCCGGATTCTTTTTTCGGGGTCATATGCAAATGCCTTACGGCCTAAGTGGATGAACACTTAACACAACGACCACTAGGGCTCGAATTTAATGTCTAGGGAAGCTAGTGATACTATTGTAATTAACACTCATCCAATCTACATACGACCTTTTAATCAGCGAACTCAGAAGTGGCAGAACACCAAGATGAACTAGATAAAATATTTAATGTATAAAATATCAAAAACCAACTTACACAATGTAGGAAAAAACACTATCACAGATTTCTACACTGTCTAAAGAACAGCTACAGGCCACACAACACTGCTGTAGTTTCTAGAATCACTGAGCGACAAGTAATATTAAACTAGAAGACTAAATCACTTAAGAAAGCAAGGCACACACAGGTCTTAAGTACTCTCACGTTCAAATGGTCAGAGTCTATAGCCGGACAATATGGACGGCTGCCTGACCAAGGTAAAACGGCCTCGTAGACTTTTAGGTCAAGAAAAACTCTCTCGTGTTGCGAGTGTGCGGGGCAATTAAAGACTTCTGTGACAGGGGAGGTTATCCTCAACTCATGTCGCCATTGGTTGGGATAATCATCTGATCAGAATCATTCAATCAGATTTTAATGGAAATTTTCTATGTCTCAAACACCTTAATAGTCAATGGAAAAACCCCAGGTGTTACACCATCATTCCATATAAGGAATTATACAATGTCAAAATAAAAATGACTCGACCTAAGTAGGTCACACTGTCTACCCTGTTAAAATGTTCATATGCTGTCTATCCCGTTAACATGTTCATATGATGTTTACCCCGTTAACATGTTCATATGCTGTTTACTCTGTTAACATGTTCATATGATGTCTAAACTGTTAACATGTTCATATGCTGTCTACACTGTTAACATGTTCATATGCTTTCTAACCTGTTAACATATTCATATGCTGTCTACCCTACATACGAATACCTGGTGACTAGTACAGTAAACTAAATATTCCTCTTTAGAACATGCGATCCATCGGGCAGATGAAGTAGAGTTCATGTTTCTTGACCTAGGGATATGAAGGGATAATGTGGCCAACACTATGCCCAGCAGTCTTTACCTCCCCTAACGTGAGTTAGATACCCATAAGTGCTGGGTGGACCCAGGGACGTTCTACTGAGTTAAACTTGGATTCGAACTCGAGTCGACCTGGTGGCAAGTAGACCTATGTATTTGACCCATTTGCCAATGTCTTATCACAACTTTTGTAATGTCGAGACGAATGAGTTGCTTCGTAAATATACAGTTATGATCCAAGAAATCATTTACAATGAACTGGTCATTAAAAAAACAACATATGTTTTCCCACTATGTAGCTGTTTATGTAAGGGGGGGGGCATATAAGTAGCCACAGTTAACCGTTTTATATCGAAACAAGCACGTAGCCACAGTTAACCGTTTTATATCGAGACAAAAAAGCAGCCACAATTAAACCCTGCATGTACCATATTATCGACATATTTCTGCCATCTGTCGCTTATTTGTATTAAATAACAATGGCATGAAAGTAAACAAACATATGAGGCATCATGTCGTGTTGTGATTAGGAAGGATAACCCAAATGATCCTGTACTGAAGCAGCTGTCTCGCCTAGTACACAAGCAAACAGGTGATCGTCGGTGTTAGAGGGATTCATGGTGGTATTGTCTTAGTTTAGTGCTGGGATCTTTCGTGGTGGTATTGTCTTAGTTTACTGCTGGGATGATTCATGGTGGTATAGTTTTAGTTTATTGCTGAGATGGTTCATGGTGGTATTGTCTTAATTTATTGCTGAGATGATTCATGGTGGTATAGTTTTAGTTTATTGCTGAGATGATTTATGGTGGTATTGTTTTAGTTTATTGATGTGGTGTTTCATGGTGGTATTGTCTTAGTTTATTGCTGAGATGATTCTTGGTGGTATTGTCTTAGTTTATTGCTGTGGTGTTTTATGGTGGTATTGTTTTAGTTTACTGCTGAGATGTTTCATGGTGGTATTGGCTTAGTTTATTGGTGTGGTGTTTTATGGTGGTATTGTTTTAGTTTACTGCTGAGATGTTTCATGGTGGTATTGTTTTAGTTTATTGCTGAGATTTTTCATGGTGGTATTGTCTTAGTTTATTGCTGAGATTTTTCATGGTAGTATTGTCTTAGTTTATTGCTGAGATTTTTCATGGTGGTATTGTCTTAGTTTATTGCTGAGATTTTTCATGGTGGTATTGTCTTAGTTTATTGCTAAGATGTTTCATGGTGGTATATTCTTAGTTTATTGCTGTGGTGTTTTATGGTGGTATATTCTTAGTTTATTGCTGAGATGGTTCATGGTGGTATTGTCTTAGTTTAGTGCTGAGATGATTCATGGTGGTATTGTCTTAGTTTATTGCTGGGATGATTCATGGTGGTATTGTCTTAGTTTAGTGCTGTGGTGTTTTATGGTGGTATTGTCTTAGTTTATTGTTGAGATGTTTTATGGTGGTATTGTCTTAGTTTATTGTTGAGATGTTTTATGGTGGTATTGTCTTAGTTTATTGTTGAGATGTTTTATGGTGGTATTGTCTTAGTTTATTGTTGAGATGTTTGATGGTGGTATTGTCTTAGTTTATTGTTGAGATGTTTTATGGTGGTATTGTCTTAGTTTATTGTTGAGATGTTTTATGGTGGTATTGGCTTAGTTTATTGTTGAGATGATTCATGGTGGTATTGTCTTAGTTGATTGCTGGGATGATTCTTGGTGGTATTGTCTTAGTTTATTGCTGAGATGATTCATGGTGGTATTGTCTTAGTTTATTGCTGAGATGATTCATGGTGGTATTGTCTTAGTTTATTGCTGAGATGATTCATGGTGGTAGGTTCTCAGTGTGTGCTGATGTGTTTCGTGGTGTTATGATATATATGTGTGGTGTTGGAATGTTTCTTGGTGTTATGATATATGAGTGGTGTTGGACTGTTATATTATGCCAAAATACTGTCGTATGGTGTTTCATGTTGGTATTATATATATGTGGTTTTATCCTTCATGGAGATATGATATTTGTCTGGAATGGTGTTTCATGGTGGTATTATATTTATGTGGTGTTATCCTTCATGGAGATATGATATTTGTCTGGAATGGTGTTTCATGGTGCTATTATATTTATGTGGTTTTATCCTTCATGGAGATATGATATTTGTCTGGAAATTTTTTCCTTGTGTTAGGGTCATAGAGTTGTGTAGGAACAATATTAGCGTTAGATTGTTTCATGGTGAAAATAAATCTTTGTGAATATAACCAGCCAACAATGAGTTTAGCCTGATGGTGAATATATCCAGTTGACAATGAACATTAATTGATCTAGTTTAATTCCTATGTGTATCGTGTTGTGATAATTGATTTTCGAACACAGAGGGAATTAACGGTTAAAATCGTGCAATTAGCAGGAGGGTAAGATTTTTAAAACAGTTGAGAGTATCGTTTACTGTAGTCTTAGTTTTGTAAGCTATTTGAAAAATATTTTTACGGTTTAAATTGTAACCAAAATGTAAAATGTATAAATTATAATCTGTGGGAATGTTGTATTATTTCTATTGATTGAATTGATCTTTGATGAATAAGATGTACTCATACAGACGTGGTGTAGTGATCGGTTCGTCTAAAAATGTGTTACGTTTGAAGTGTGAGATATGGTAATACCTCAGTTTTCGGTGACTTCAGAGGCGTAGCTGCGAGGGTGATCACAAGCTCCTTGCATAAACTCAGTTGCGTTCTTCTGATGGTCTGTAATTTACCTGTATGCTGTACGACCTCTACGCTGTACCACCTGTTTTCCGTATCACGAATTTCCTGTGTGCTGTACCACTTGTTACCTGTATGCTTCTTACTTCTTCTTCTGCTTCATTCTTAATTTTAGTGTTGGACGGGATCCACTCCAACACAATTAAGCGTTCGTGTCATCTGGTTATGCGCTATTGACTTTAATTTCTGCCTGCTTTTCTTTTTGGATTTGCTTCCATAGCCTTTGTCCAAACAAGAACAAACTACAAGAAAGCAGTTTGTTCTTGGTTGGACAAAGGCTATGGAAGCAAATCCAAAAAGAAAAACAGGCAGAAATTGAAGAAAGCAGTTGTTTGATTTTAAAGTTGTCTCTCCTAGAAGAGTGGCTGTCCCCTGCTAACGAACCTCATCTGTCAAAGGGTTCGAACTCGAGACTTTTCGGTTTAGCAACCATGAGCTTTACCGACTCGACCACGCCGACCCATACCTGTATGTTGTACCACCAGTTCACGTGTACGTTTTCCTTTATGCTGTACCACCTTTTTAGCTGTATGCTGTACCGCCTGTTTGCTGTACCACTTTTTAGCTGTATGCTGTAAGTGATAACGCTAGTTTAAGTCATAAGTCAAGTAGATGATAGAAATAGAGTATAGCTTAGTTAGTTAAACAGACCAATGGAATTACAGGAGCTGTCCGGTCACGTGGGACAGTCAGCTGACCACTGAAGCGTGGGGAGAAGGCAGACGGTGATAGGTAGCGATAGAGAACCGACAGAGATATGTAGAGAGTTAGAGGTAGATTGTGTGTTAGGGATGGGCGTGGGAGTGTAGAGTTAGTAGTAGTAGTAGACAGTATATAGTATAGAGTAGGTAGATAGAAGTGTGTGTGGTGATTTCACAAAACTATACCAGGCCCGGGTAACATATTCATTCACCCCCACCCTCACAAATGGTGGTTACTTCATCTTCATTCACCCCCACCCTCACACTGTACCACCTGTATGCTGTACCACCTGTTCACCTGCTGTACCACCTGTTCACCTGCTGTACCACCTGTTCACCTGTTCCAATCTGTTTGCTCTACCTCCAGTACATTAACATGCGTGGATTTCTACCTTCAAACTTCAAGACGACCACAAGCAAGGGGAACTATGAGAAAACATCAGCCAATCAAAACCCATTGAAGGCAGACGAGCATGGCGACGATGGTGTGTGTTACTTCAGCAGTAGTCCGTACTGGATCCACAAGGTAAGGTACAGCTCTGTTGATTGGTCGGTTACACATGGCCATGGTTGATTGGTCGGTTACACATAGTCATGGTTGATTGGTCAGGTCCATTGGTCATGGTTGATTGGTCAGTCACACATGGTCATGGTTGATTGGTCGGTTACACATGGTCATGGTTGATTGGTCAGTCATACATAGTCATGGTTGATTGGTCAGTCACACATGGTCATGTTTGATTAGTCAGGTCCATTGGTCATGGTTGATTGGTCAGGTCCATTGGTCATGGTTGATTGGTCAGTCACACATAGTCATGGTTGATTGGTCAATCACACATAGTCATGGTTGATTGGTCAGTCACACATGGTCATGTTTGATTAGTCAGGTCCATTGGTCATGGTTGATTGGTCGGTTACATTTGGTCATGGTTGATTGGTCAGTCACAAATGGCCACCATTGGTTGGTCAGTCACATATGTTCATGGTTGATTGGTCAGTCACATATGGTCATGGTTGATTGGTCAGTCATACATGGTCGTGGTTGATTGGTCAGTCACAAATGGCCACCATTGGTTGGTCAGGCATATATTGTCATGGTTGATTAGTCAGTCTCATATGGTCGTGGTTGATTGGTCAGTCACAAAAGTTATGGGTTAAAAAAAAAAACCTAACCCCCGACAATAACCTCCGACATTAACCCCATCAATATCCCACTAATTTATTTGAGAGTTCTGCCCCTCCCCCGATCCCATTTTCACAACAAGACATACAAAGCCATATAATTATCAATTTATCTTCGTTTGCGACATATGCACCTAGATTTTAAAAAAAATGAAAACTTATTTAAGTTGACTGCAGCAATGAGAAGATTACTGAGCCACGATCTCCACATTAGCTAGAACTTCTCTGAGAAAGTGGAGAACTAATACCTAGACGTTCAAACAATTAGCACACAATTTCTCCTCCATGTTCCCGTAAAATTAAACCAATCAGCTTCTTGAATATCTTCTAATTTTTGCTCCGAGATTCAAGTTTTGATGATTTTAAATTACGCACTGATTTCTCTCAGACGCAGACGTCTGTTGCCATGGTTACGACTGGTGAAATGATTGTATTAAATCTGAGTTGACCGCTGGGGGGAAGATGAGTTTTATAAGAAACCACAGTTGACTACTGGGGCTAAATGAAATTTATTATTTGCTTTTTAGTGGTCGAGAAATGGGGAGGGTTTTAAAGAAGGAGGAGGGGACCATGCGGTGAGAAAATAAAGATAATAGGCTCTGGTCTATATTATTAATCAATAATCTAAATTCATTGCTAATGAGTTCGGTGTAATAAAAATCGTGTGTTACTCGTGGTAGACAGCTGCTTGAAGTAAACTATAAATAAATATACCACGTGACCTGCAGAGTTTCTTCCAGGCATCTCTTCGAGGGGGGGGGGGGCGCCCCCCCACCCGTAGGAAGTCTACCGCCCCCCCCCCCCGAAGAAAGTCTACCGCCCTCCCCCAATATATATATATATATATATATATATATATATATATATATATATATATATATATATATATATATATATATATATATATATATATATATATATATATATATATATATATATATAATATATATTCCCCCCCCCCCCCCCATCAATCACTACAACATTAGATGACAAGGGTAGCTCAATGATATGAAATCATTATATATTTTTTAATTGATTGTCAACTCTTGCTATAAAATTATTTTGCCGTGAATGATCACTGATGTATTTTGTGAATGTTTCATAGTTTTTGATAACACGTGCACGATCTAGAGGCACTAGAACTTCACGCTGTTCTCTGTTGATCTGCTTTCACCATCCAATCCCATCTCTCCCCCCCCCCCCCCCCCCACCCACCCCATCATCCCCCGCCCCGTCTGCTTTGATTTATGGTACGGAAAGCTGGACTACAACTAGTCTAAAGATCGCAGGCCTTACATGTTGAAACCGCTTTTAAAACCCGACAGCTGAAAACTAATAAACAAAAATTGAGAAATTATTTTTGAAGTTTTCTCACGAAAGGTAGATAATGTTTGATAGGTCCGCGATTTCATAAATATCCGTTTACTTCCCTTGGAGTTCATTCGCTTACTGCATGTTTATTATGGGGTTCAGGTCGAGTGCGCATACACAACAGAAGGCTCTATATGTGTTTCAGCACTTTTTTTTTAGTTATAATTGTTTTGGTTTGGTTATGAAATAAGTAAATGCTTATTTGATTCCATGATCCATTCTGGGGCGTATTGTATACCCCGTTTTATCACCTATGGCACACTCCATCAAAAACCCCATTCTACGACCAATGATATATTCCTTCGTATACCCTATAACGTTTGGACCCCCCCCTATGACCTTCTATGACCTAACCAATGACCCTTTCTATCCCCCCTCACTATGACCCCTCTTATAAGTCATAGTTCGACCATTCTAATCCCCATTTCATGACCTAACCTATGAGCTTGTCTATGACCCCTTCCCTAAACCATTATGTGCACCAGCCTTGGACCAACTCTATGACGTAAGTGTCTGACACGTGTTATATCAGTACAGACCTATTGTCTGACACCTGGGACCAACTTATGACCCAATCTATGACGTAAGCTTCTGACACCTGTCATGTCAGCACAGGACTGACATTGTGCTGGTCATGACAAGTCTGTCACCAAAAAAAAAAATGCTATTTATAGATCTAAACAGGTCTGTTTTTGTTATTTCAATGAACTTAATGGGATTGATCGCGAAGTTCTGATCTATAGATCAAATGAAATGTTGAACTGTTGAGCGTGGAATGTTCTAGGCACCTCTGAATGGATGTTATGAAACCAGTTCCTTACTGAAGTGGCTGGTGTAGTCATGCGCAAAGGTTCTTTGCATGATAGCACTGCGGTTTGTTTGAAATGTCAGAGAATACCGTAACAGGATACCTAATGGGATTATTGTCTAAAGAAACTACACTTTTTACATAATTCATGTTTGAGTTTTTTGTGAAGAATATGAAAAAGTTTTTTAATCATCAAATATTACCCGAAAAAAAGGACAATCTTGAGGATAGCAGTGATTTCTTGTTGAATCCAAAAGATGGAGTGTGTCTGATGTCCCACAATCCAATTAAAATAATTAAGGTAAACACGTTTCCTTTTATTACAAACCTTTCGCCGATACTACACATAGCCATACTGCTACAATCCAATTAAAGTAATTAAGTTACGCACGTTTTCTTTTATTATAAGTCTTTCACCGAAACTATACACAACTATCCTGCTACAATCCAATTACAGTAATTAAGGTGTTCGAGTTTTCTTTGAGAACAATACTCACCAAACTATGCATTACTATACTGCCACCATCAAGTTTAAGTATGTTTTACAAGTTATCTCGTATACCCCCCCCCCACCCCCCGAAGAAATGGCTGAAAGAAACTCTGAGTATTAGATAGTTGAGCTTGATCACAATCAACACCCAGACATTTGGTTAGTTAACAGATCCCAGAGTAATAAAAATCTCTTCTTCTTCGTTCGTAATTCTAGTGTTGGAAGGGATCCCCTCCAACACAGTCAAGTATTGCGTGTCAGCATGTTATGCGCCATAATGGTCGTTTTCAGCCTGCTTTTGTTTCTGGATTTGCTTCCATAGCAGTAGCGTACGCAGGGGGGGGGGAGCAGGCAGCAAAGTGGCGCCTTTTTGGAAACTTTTTAAACTCACAGTTTTAAAAAATGATATTTGTTTAAAAAATATTTTTGGTCGGCACATCTATGTAAATCACAAGATTTCTTTTCATGCAACAATTAAGCATTATTGTACTAGTCTAGTAGTGTCTAGGTTTACAGCACGTATTAACAGCTGCATCAGTTTGCCATTCTAAAAAGAACCATTACGATGCATTGCAATGTTTAAAAAACCTCTACGGGTAGTACCACTTGGCAAGAGGGGTGTTAGGTTTAAGGCAACTGTATAATGTATTTGCTTACGAATAATTGAATTAGAAAATGTTATACATAAAACCACACATAATTACTTTATATATATATACAGTTTGAATCGTGTGATTAATTTTTTTAAAAATTACAATACAGAAACAAATACAACTGATGTGGCACCTCTGTTTAAATTTACTTATGAGCAAACTGCGTAGTGGTGGGGAAATTTTGACGTCATCACGATGAAGTAGTAGTATTCTTACAGTTTGGGCGATAGTGATTACGATTACAAATTATATGAAACAGTTACAACCCCCCTCCCCATGGACGCCACTGTAAAAAAATATTTAAATCTATTTCTGTTAAATCTATTTGTGTAATATATATGTATGTTTAGAACAGTCATCTAAAAACTGATGCTATGTCCACTCTAAGTTGGTTAACTCCCCCCACCCCCCACACCTCACCACCACAATTGTGAAGAGCGACATTAATGTCACACCTAGGTATACACTGGGTTGGATAATTGACCTAAAGTGACCGGACACTGGTGAATGAAGTTGAACCCCCCCCCCCCAACCCACCCCGAACTGATCTGTTAAGTACATGTAGAAAAATGCGTAATGATGTACCAAAGTACCATGCCGCCAGAAAATTAACTTTTTAAACGTAAAACTCCGTGAATATTGTTTTTGCAATTACCAGTAAAAAGGTGTGTGATCAATACAGTGATCGAACCCATAGCTATCACTATGTTAAAAAATGATCTTTAAAGAACACAAAGAAGCAGTAGTTAATTAAAAATACATGATCTAAACTAAAAGCCCGACGTTTAGTTAAATGTGGGCTGTTATTCCTGTTTTTCTATTATATTGAAGAGCGTGGTTTTATACCAACTCTGATTTTAAAAACTTTTATTATGCTGTAATACTTTAGCATTTATGATGACGATATATTAAATTCTGATTATAAACAAAAACATTTTGTAAAAACGAATAGTGTTAAACAATTTGATTGCATTCTAAAGTAATTAATTATTTATTTTGACATTTATAATTAAATGTGCAGATATATACATTTTTATATTAAGAGAGTGATTATTTCCCCAATTTCACTTGTCTTAAATAATTTCCCAGGAATTATTATGTAAGAAATTTGTTTACAAGAATTACAAAACAGATTGTATTACGTTCATTGTTTTTGGTTGTAGTGTGTGTAGATTTTGTGTGTGTTTAGATTGATACAATTTTTGTTTTGTCGGCCTACATTGTGTGTTTTTTCTTATTTCTTCAGAGTGCTACTTTCAATTTATTTTACATCATAGCGAAGTAATGACAAACAGCTAGTAATTATATATATATATATATATATATATATATATATATATATATATATATATATATATATATATATAAATATATATAATACACATATATAGAACGGTTTAAAAATTCGGCGCCTTTTTTTGCTCTTTTCGCTCCCCCTACAACGAAAACCTGGATACGCCTCTGTTCCATAGCCTTTGTCCAACCAAGAACAAACTACAAGGCAACAGTTGTTTGATTTTGGAGTTGTCTCTCATAGATGAGTTGCTGTCTACAGCTATTGAGCCTCATCTGCTCGGGATTACTAACAAATAATTTAATTTCAATACGTTTTTGTTAATTTTTAAAAATAAAATTTAACTACAAAATTTGAAATTAAAATTGAGAAATCTAGCGGCTTGTCAACCAATGTTGACATTTTAAATAAAATGCACAATAGAAAAAACTACTTTCAAACTGGACACAAAAATCTGTTTTCTAAGGTTTGTAGTTGTGACAGGACAACCACGGATTTCTATCTATTTTTAGAAGAAAAATTATCTGATTATTTAGTGCATTGGACAACAAAGCTCTAACACTGTAGCTGCATAGACAGCAACAAGGGTATCAAAGCCAGACTTCTGGTCTCATCTACCTGGACCGCACGCCACTGATAAATATACGTACACTAGCCGTCCCGGCCAGGCCCTGCACTGGCCTCTGGGAAAAACCTATATATAAAGAGGACCATGAAATCTCTGTTTATTAAGCAGCATATACCCTGCTTTGCCCGGGTTTAGGAAATATATTATTTTTCTAATTAACCCTAACCGCAACCAACCAAAAACAAAACATAAACACAGAAACAAACGCTAACATAACATAAACGCAAAACACAGACGAAAAGAAAAACGGAAACACAAACACAAACTTAACGCAAACACAAAAGAATATACAAAAGCAAACGCATATATATATATATATATATATATATATATATATATATATATATATATATATATATATATATATATATATACGCATATATTCACAAGGGGTGTCAGTGACTCTCGAAAAAATGTTGCGATTGACCGCTGACAGACAAAGAATGGAGTTAGAGAACCACCAGTTGTAGTCAAAAGACGTGAGCGGACTCAAAACTTGACCACTCACTCATTGATTGCTGATTACACCCCTCATTTAAACAGCATCGTGGCCAATTATCGATACGGCGTGATTGATTTCAGTATTTGCGCGAGATGAGGGTTATGAGTTATTGTCAGTGATTTTATCGGGTCAAATCATTACGACCCACACGCCAACATGCCAGAGAAAGTTGACAAGGGGAGATAAGCTGGTTAATTGCCTGCTATAAAACTCTCCCCTGGAAAATTGCTAATCTAAGGGTTTGATTAGGACACATTTTTATTGAACAAAACAAGATTTTTTTTAAAAATGTAATAAGACTGTTCTCCATTTAGCAATCATGTTATTCAGGAGAAAATACTTATGTAAAAAAAAAAAAACTACTGCTCGATAGATATTGAAGATGATAATTAATTATAGACTTGATTTTCCATATAAACAAACTAAACTACTGTATTACTTAGTTATTCAATCCATAAGTACTGAGCTGATAAAAATTAAAAGGTGTTGAGGTGTTGTTATGATTTTACTTCATTGAATAGAAAATTCTAGGCCGTGGTACCCCTATGGTTGTTGTTCCATAAATTCGTGGTTTGAAGGGTAGGAATTTTTTTTTTTTAATAGCTGTTTCTGGTTCTGTTGGGAAAATATCGTGAGAACCAAGTGCTCAAAATTTTGTCCAGTCATCGTGACGCTTTGTTTAATTGAGTCACATCCACGACGCTTGTTTAACTGAGTCACAGTGACGCGTGTTTAATTAAATTACCCGATGATTTTCGTGTGAGTTTCATCAAATCAATTAAAAAGAAAAAAAAGTGATTGATTTTTTTTCCACCAGATCTAGTTACAGTGTTTGTAAACTTTTCCAACGAACTCAACATTTGCATTCTTGTCCGATTCGTGACTTAATGGCAGAAAATTGAAATGTATTTGTTGAAGTTCCATTAACAAAGCACTTTGTTTGCGTGTTTACTAGACTCTGGCTTTGTGCATCGACAATATGTCTAGCAGTGGAAGAGGGTGGTCACAGTTTAAAACATTTACTGGTGTTCAAAAAAACAACTTTAAAAAATAGCTCTAAATTACCACGTAATGTTTTTTTTTTAAATAAACGACATATTTATTTGCGTAAATTACATTTATCCGAAAAAGTACTTTGCCAAAGACATAAAACAACTTGTATGTGTGTTTTGGTGATAGGTAACGCCACAATACTCAAACTTAAAATTTGAAAACAAAATACAAATAAAATACACTTTTTCCACTAATTTGATCACTTTGCTGTATTTCGTTAATATATTTTCTGTCGTCATTGTTTACTAAACTAATGCTGATTACCCCCCCCCCCTCTTCATCCTCCCACCCCTCCTCCCAACAAACAAAAAGTGAACGACCCACGTGATACCCTGCCACCCCAGATTTTCCAGGCAGGTGTAATCAAGCTTAATTGTGTCCACCACCGCCCGAATCCTCTGATTCCTGTAGCAGACGACTAGTTAAGTTATTTACAACCGGGATTTAGTTTTTAGCGCGCAGCTTTCATTGGCTAAAGTGTATTTCGTTTGGTGGGAATTTACGACTGCCTGTGTTTTTTTTAGAGATGGCTTTGATCGATTGTCAAGGTCAAATTTGGCACGACCCCATTCTTGGTGAAAATAGCTTTTAACTTCGACATCTAAAAGACGACCAAAATATTTTGTTATTAAATACCTACTGCTAAGATCACATAGGGACTTAGTGAATATAAGCACAAAAACTGTGAAAAACAAAGAAAGTATCTAAGCCAATCACAAAATTTAAGATCAAGAACATTTGTGTTGAAGGGTTGGATTAGCGCTTCTAACTATTGGCAGGCTACTCCGCTAAACTAAAACCTAAGCTAAACAGAGAATCGAGAGCTATCATGACGTTCATTAGAAATTTGGCGAAAGTTTCACCTTCTCTGACGAAAAAAGCAAAGTTCGATGACGTAGTACACACGGAATTAGATAGTGCTGTTGAAGAGGTATGTTTTTTAAAATAATTTCGGCATAAATTGGTATTTGTTTATCTCAACTCTCTGGATATTTTTCTTATAAGCATTTTGTTAAAGCTCACAGTGTCTGTCCATCTGTCTGTGGGTAAGTGGGTTGTATTGAAAAAATTGTATCTCTAATTTGAATATCGTTTTATGCAGCTATTTCGTTTATTCATTCCAGACAAAAATATTTCCGATGACAACGCATGAATATACAATTTTAATTTAATTATTTATTAAATTATTCATTAAATATTATTTTAAAATATTAAAACTGTGTGTGTGGGGGGGGGGGGGGGGGTTGGGGGTGACACAATTAAGTACTGGCGATCGATCGGTCAGTCAGGAAACGGCAGTAAAAAGGTAAAAAGTTCACTGAAGTTCCTTATCTAAAGGCCGACAATGGGCGATAATAAAGGGGCAGATAACTGTCCTTTATACTTGACATATCAAATTACTGACCGGGTACTAAAGCAAATCGCGAAGGACGAACAAAATTGCAAACAAAAATTAAAGCTGGTACTAACTGTTAAAAAATATTTATTATTTTAATTTTTAACCCCTAATTGAGGGGAAAAAAACAACAAAGAAAGTTTGTTTTATTTTCTACGTTTTTTCTTCTTTTTTTTTGTATTTAAATTTATTTTATTTATTTCAAATAAATTACGACTTTAAAAATATGAAAAAAATTGTAATTCACTGCTAAACAAGTCAAATAAGTTGCAAGTCATGACTTAAATTAAATAAGATGAAAGTCATAACTTAACAAAACCGACAAGTAAGATAAGTTGCAAGTCATAACCAAGTCGTATAAGTTGCAAGTCATGACTTAAATTAAATAAGCTGTAAGTCATAACTTAACACGTCAAAGAAGTTGCTAGTCATGACTGAACAAAACCCACCAATCATATAAGTTGCAAGTCATGACGACAAGTCAAATAAGTCATTCGCCCCCGTGAACATAAGCTACAAGGTAGGGTGAAGGGGTGGGTGGGGCATACGTTTTGGTAATGCTTGAGTGAATCTAGTCACGGTTGGTTGAACTCGCAGGTCACAGATTTCACAAGGTGAAGGACGCGGGGGTCAGTAACAGGGGTGTTTTGACGGCAAGATTTGTCAAGCTGTTTGGCGTGAAGGGCAGATTTCAAAGTTCTGAAGTCAATGTCTATCATCAATAGCAGACTTGGGTACAACACTAATACTCAAAAGTGTATCGATAAAAGCAGACTTATCTACAAAATCAATAAACAAAATTATATCATAATTGGACTTATAAGCCTACAATATCAATACTCAAAAGTGTATCTATAAAAGCAGATTTATCTATGAAATCAACACTCAAAAGTCTATCAATAAAAGCAGACCTATTTATAAGATCAATAATCAAAATTTTATCATCATAATTGGATTTGTAGGCCTACAATATCAATACTCAAAACTAAATCAAAAGTCTATAATTAAGATCAGAATTTTACTATATCAATACACAAAAGTATGTCATCATAAGTAGATTTAAGTACAATATCAATACTCGATATATTTATTTAAGAAGCAAATTTGTGTAAAGCTACAAAATCAATACAGATTGTCATAATAGGCAGACACCTTTACATTATGAATACTAAACTGTCTGTAATGGAACCAATTCATAAAGCCCTTGCAAATCTCTGTCTCGAGTGTGTTTATATTTACACACGACATATCCCATAATTGTACTAGATCAACACATCCGCCTTGACAGCTGCATGGGAAAAATGTCCCCCCACCCCCACCTACCTGCCTGTAGTAGCTTAGATCGGGAATAAGATTGTCACCGGGACATTAGAGTAGGATTTCCCTTTAACCACGGTCGGCTTATCAGGCAGGCAAAGCTTGCTGGTGTTTAAAAAATATGTCAACAATATGTAAGTTTATTTCTTGATCGTCTGCGCGGAAAAACTTCCTACAATAAGGAGACTGTTTTCATGGTCATTTATACACACGTGTGTATTTGTTGCTTGACCTAGCTGGATGGAATAATGCCGGGTGTGGTGTGTTGGTGTGTTCTTATAGCGGTGCTGTCCTAATGTAGCGCAGCAGTGATACTGTGTCGTGTTTGGACTGTGTTATGGTTTTAGTGAGTGTGCTATCCCATGTTTATGGTGTTATTAAGTGTGTTATCCCTGTGTTATGGTGTTATTGGGTGTGTTATCCCTGTGTTATGGTGCTACTCAGTTTTTCCATTGTTTATTCCACCTGGATGTTACCACAAAAGTCTGTTGTTGTTTCACATGTTACCACCCAATGCTGCTAATTAAAGCACCATGCGTGACCAGATATTCAATGAAAGGAATCTCGTCGTAGTGTGTGTTCAGTGATGCGTGGTATACCTACTTAAGAACCCTGTAGGTGGTGCATTGAGACGTTTAAACGTGACTGAAAACGTGCTGGTGTATATTTAACTTTCTTTTTTTGGTAAATATTACAACTAATTTTTCTGCAAGGTAAATCTTGCAGGCTAGCTGATAAGTACAGATGGTTACTTCCACAAATGAATGATTGTATTACATACATTTTTACAACTGGCCACACAAGTATTTACATTACACAAGTTTTTAAACTTACACACGTTTTTTTCACGTTTTTTACGATTACACACGTTTTTACAATTACAGTTTTTACAATTACAGTTTTTACAATTATAAAAAGTTTTTACGATTACACGCGTTTTTTTAAATTACAAAAAGTTTTTACTATTACTTAAGTGTTTACTCCATACTAATTTTTCTGCTAAGGACTGTTTACTGCTACATCAATTTGTTCTGCTACATACGTTTTTACTACTTCATGTTCTTTACTTTTATTTGCAAATTTTATTGCTGCTTACAATTTGTTTGAGTCCTATTTGAAATTTTTTTGATCAATTGAAATAGTTTTTAAAGCAAATTCCTCAAGCAAATTATCCTGCCCCAATGTGATTAAATATAAAAGCTATACATTGGTGTTGATAAAATTCTAAAGCAAGACGAGAACCAGCGTTTCTTTCAAGCATCTTTCTGGGATGGGGGGGGGGGGGGGCGGAAGGGGCGTTCGTTTTATTTACTTTACCAATCCCCTTATCATCAAATTGTTGAACGCTACCACAAACATGACACCATATCTGGTAGATTTCGTCAGACTCTGGTTATAAGCGGCGGTTTGTTGTAGCTGGTTGCATCAGCACAGCATACGTGAGCTCTAGCGATGACGTCATGGTGCAGGAACAACCTGCTAAATGACCTGTGGAGGGGGGGGGGGGTCGATGTCGTACAGGATGACAGTATACCGTTGGAGGGGAGGGGTACCAACCCGAGAAACAAAATTTACCGTCAATACAATGTTTTATCGAGTTAAAATATTAAAACAATTGGGGGATAGCGGTGACACCAAATCGAAAATGATAAATTGTTGGAGGGGGAGGGGAGTTGACACACTCAGTTACATAGTGACGCCACAGTAATGGCTCAAGGTTAGATTGACCACGAGTGTCGTGACGTCGCCCTACAGTAGCAGCACGCGGCTAACAGCTGACGACATTTGTCGTTTCTCAGTTTTGGAGAAAAGTCAGGAATTAGCTTTTTTTTTTCATATCAGCCAACGGAGATAACTCATTTTTGTCAAGTTTTTTATATCATCTTGCTTTAATGCCCTTGATTCAGTAATGAAACTAAAACGATTGTCTTTAAATTAATCAATATTATTTGAAATCATCATTTTTTCTAATGCTAGTCCTTAAACATTTTCTTGTGAACAAAGACATACATTTTGAGTTTCTGGGTTGTTTTTTTTTTTTGACGCCACTTCTCGTAAGGCGTAAGAATGTAATTGATTAAATAAAGGGTGGATAAACAAGTCTTGTAGCAAGTTCATGGTGAAAATAAAAACTTTTGATGTGAAAGACCGGTATCTTGCACACTGATCTCCCCTAACACCCCCCCCCCCCCCCAACACCTGAAATGTAACCTCTGCCTATCTCATTTATTTAACAACCTGCTGTCTACTTCTTCATTCTCAATTGTAACATTGGAGAGAATTTGGTCCAATACAACTAGGTATTGCGTGTCAAAATGTTATGCGCCATATTGCCCCTTGACTCCGATTTCAGCCTGCTTTGATGCTGAATTTGCACCCACCCAAGTTTTCTCGCCTAGATCAGTTTCTGTTTCCTGCTAACTAGCTCTTCTTCTGCTCGGGGTCCGAATTCGGGGCTCTTGGAGTCAGCATTCTTTGCTCTACCACCCGACCACACCGTCCCCAACAACTTGTCGGGGCTCCACGCTTCATACCAAAACACGCTGTAACAAAAACTTTAACGTTCCGTTAACTCTCAGCTAGTTAGACGAATTCTTCTTCTCAATCTGTGTTTAAATGTTAAAACGAAACTTGAAAATTAAACTCAGTTTATTAGACCAAGTAGTAATCGTCAGCTTATTATTTTTGTTTTAAAGAAAAGCAAACGGTAATGTTCACAAAATGAGTACAACGCAACGCCAATTCGTGAGCAGTTTCGTGAATTTTCGACTGAGTTTTCCCACTGATTCTGTGTCGTCAACTACACTTTATGTGGGTACCTCTGTACTTTTGTTAGTAGCTGATCACGTGATTAAGACAAGTAGGTCAAGTCTAATCTCAGAACAATTGTTCCCTGGAGTAGCCTGGTCATCCATGCATGACGATCACTGACCTGTGTCTATAGAACCGTTGAGCCAGAAAATTCCAGGATTCAACCAAACACATATGTCCACTTCCATCTTCAAACAAAACGCTTTGTGTATTGTTTCTTGTCAGCTTCTAATGGTGTATCGTTTGAGTTGCTTTAAAAACTACATTCATTTTGAAATAGCGGTTGTCAAGAGAAAAAAAACACAACCACCAAAAAAAAAAAAACACGCACCCACATTATGAAGTATTACATTTTAAACAAAACAATATTCATATGCCAACAATGCAACGTAAATCTTATTTAGAAAGTATCAGAGTGTAACAAATGTTTCAATAAGTATATTTTTATCTTTGTAACAGGTTGATCAGTATTACTCTTTAAACAACCGACGTTTTAATTTTTAAAATTTATCACTAAACGTATGTCATCTCTGCCAGACAAACACTATCCCCGCCTTCCCACACCAGACCACTTCTACCACCATAGCCAGGCATTTCAAGAAAACATATGCAACATCAGCTACCTTTCTAGGCAGCATCAACCACCCCCAACCTCAGCAACATTAACAACCAAAACAACATTATCTACTGTCACATCAACATAACCAACAACAACAGCATTACCAAGTATCACAGCAACATTACCAACCTTTTCTCCCCACCATTCCAACCCCCCCCCTCCCCGTCTGTCCTAGCTCATCAAACAACATCACCCTATCTCTGGACGTGAGTACTCACTGTTAAGTCAACACACACTTAACTCATTATTACATTATCTCTAGCTTTGATCTCTCCTACCCCTCCCTCCCCTCCATGTTTCACTCGCCATGATAACACTTAATGGGTACCAACCTCGCTCTATCTTTTGTGTTCAAAAAATTTCTAGAACATTCGTCCATTAGTAACACCGTGACAGTGTGACGTCAGCCAATTAATTAATCAATCGTGATCAGAAGTTATCGAGTTGTCATCCCTGTTTTCACGATCGGGTCTCATGGGACAGAACTCGTGTCATTACCCTCCGCCATTGTCCGACAGTTAAGTAACGTTTCATTTATTCGCGTGTTACAAGCTTTATCTAGAAAAAAAATTTCAGACAAATCTTTTTAACCTCCTTATTAGTGGACTTCACTAGTGCACGGCTAGATTGTCCAATTATTTATGTAAATGTAATTTCAATGCATGTAATTTCAATTGAAGCTGAATGTAGTAAACGCCTAACTCTTATTTTTCGAATCTGTGTTGCAGAAACTACCCCATTCCGAATAAACACTACCACCCCACCACCACACACTTCAATCCCCCACATCGCTCACGTGTAAGTCACACACCCGTACAGTTTAAAACACTGCACCTGGCACATTTGTAAAAGAAATTGCAATAGTAAAAGAAGTGTTTTCCTTTTATGTCTGCAATCATAATGGGCTCAAAATTTACAAATTTAACCCTTTATTTTAAACACGCGTCATATGTTTCTTGCAACTTCCGATCTTGCATCAAACGCCAAAATAATAAACTAAATCTTGCATCAGACGTCAAATTAACAAACGAAATCTTGCATCAGACTTCCAAAAAAATAACTTATCAACTCTTGCATCAGAAACCAAAATAAACCAAATTCTTGCATCAGACGCCAGCAACATTAGTTGATATCTTGCATTTGACTCCAAATCTAAACATGACAAAAAACGCCGAGTCATGGAACCCAGTAGATTTCGCCACGTCATTCCATTAATCGTAAAGTTGTAAAACGGTTCATTTATTCAAAACGATCTAAGAATAGTGCCGCACCTGGTAGCCTTGACCTTGGGTTACACGCATGTCACGTGATATCCAAGTGATTACCACCGACTAGTGTGGATAGTGGACTGCACTAATCCAGATACAGATACAGATACCACATTCACCAGCCACTTCAACACATCTGAAGATAACCCAACCACATTAAGAAACAGACAAGTTTACAGATCCTATCCCCAGGGGTTTTGGCTTTATAGAATTTCTATTCAAACTCTGTACATAAATAACTTCAATTTAAATTTCATTTTAAACGAAACAAATTTAAGACATGTCCGGCTAATGCGGCATAAGACAATATTCTTTCTAAGACTTTGGTCTCATATCAAGTTCTCTGTAAGATTTTCGCCTGATATGATATTCTTTGTAGGACTCTTGGCTTCTGTAAAGTGCTTTGTTCGACATTTGACTGATGTAATATTCTTTTTAAGACTTTTGTCTGCGAACGGTTATTAGTGGTATTTACGAGTTATTCGGCGAGGCATATTATTTATTACAATGTCTACTAAAGTTTCTTGACAAGACTTTTAAAAATCATGTTCAGTGTCAAATATCAAATTTGCATTAAATTTGTATCAGATACAAAATTTCTATCGGATATCAAATTTGTATCAGAATATAAAAAAATGAATCAGTTATCAATTTTGTATCATATATTAAATCTGTACCAGCTATCAAACTCAGCGTGAAGCGAAATCTTCCACGAGATGATGCCCCGCGTATTAGCAAACGATTGTGGTCAAATAGCACCAGCAATCAATGATAATTTTTGGCCGGCAACTTCCCGACCAAATGGCTTGGTCAATATTAACTGGCAAACAAGACATAAAACTGGCCAGATTCTTATCAAACGTGGCTGGCATCGCTGTGACCTTTACCCCTGTCAACGATGAATTAACGGTTCATGTTCATCGCCATAAAGTCATTTTTTAAGAGATATCATAAAGTAGCCATTGACACCAACTGATTTGATTTTTTTGTAAAGATATCATAAAGTAGCAATTGACTAATTGATTTTATTTTTGTAAAGATATTATAAAGTAGCAATTGACGCCAACTGATTTGATTTTTTGTAAAGATATCATAAAGTAGCAATTGACGAACTGATTTTATTTTTGTAAAGACATCATAAAGTGGCCATTGACACCAACTGTTTTGATTTTTTGTAAAGATGTCATAAAGTAGCCATTTACGAGTTGATTATATTTTATGTAAAGATATTGTTAAGTACCAACTGGTTTTTGTTATGTTAATCATAGATCAACCATTGAATCTGATTGTTCTTTAGAATCTTAGAGTCACTGATCTGTTGAAGTTCATGTAAACCAGATCCTCACCGAATGGTTTAAATTAACATATTGCTTGTACCATTAATTATGTGCGTCGAGGTGGCTCACATAAAATGTAACAACTCGAAAAAGATGCGTTTTAAAATCATACGTTTGTGTATTGCTCCAGCACATATTCAGCCTACAGCTCTATACAACATATAACTTCCATATATCACAACTAGGAGGAGATAACTGCCGTCTGAGGTGGAACCGATCCTGTGATATGTCTCAGATAGTCTTACAGATTTATTCTGTGTCATTTGTCGTTAGCTTTTCTAGTTATTAAATCGTTGATTATCAGTTTGAACATAGAACTGCTAGGATGTGCAGTGCAATGATTGTTGCCGAAAATTTTAACAAGCTGATAGACCGTCATTTTTTTCCGTTTCATACTTGATGATATTTGCGTGTTTCATACTTGAAGATATTTGTCCGTATCATACTTGGTGATATTTGTCCGTTTCATACTTGATGATATTTGTCCGTATCATACTTGGTAGTGTTTGACCGTTTCATACTTCGTGGTGTTTGCTCTTTCATAGATGGTAATGTTTGTTTCATACTTGATGGTGTTTGGTCGTTTCATACTTGCTGAGGTTTGACCGTTTCATACTTGGTCTAGTGTTTACTTTTGTCAAGAACATGTATCAGAATGTTTCTCAAAATGTTGGACCAGTAAAAACAAGATGACCCTACAATTCAATGAAGGTCCCAAAAAAAATTATCTCTGAAAGCCTCATTCACTGTTCATCTCGCGAGATTGGGAGTGTTTTCATTACAAGGCGGAGTTTAGAGCACATATTTAGGAGCAGTACTGGACTCAGCTCTTTTGGAGTACCAAACATAACTTGGGAAATCATGAGGCCTATATGATAACCTTGAAGTTTGTTGTCGTACTTCCGTTATTAAGATATATATTCATACGAAGCTTGTTTTAATAAGAATACAATCAGAGCATGTGAACTTTTCGTTTTCAGAAAATATATTTTAAAGTAGTTTTTATTTATTTTTAATTTCTTAGATTAATTGTTAAAAATCGTCAAAAAAATAAATTTTGGTTAAGTGGTTAAGTGAATCGGCCACGTGCCGAGGCTAAATTTTTTTTAGAAGTCTGCGGTTATTTAGTTATTAGGTTAAATGGACTGGCTATTTGCTGCGGCACAAAAACCAAAGGTCTGTGGTTACTTGGTTATTTGGTTAAGTGGACTGGTTATTTGCTGCGGCACAAAAATTAGAGGTCTGTGGTTATTTGGTTATTTGGTTAAGTGGACTGGTTATTTGCTGCGGCACAAAAATTAGAGGTCTGTGGTTATTTGGTTATTTGGTTAAGTGGACTGATTATTTGCTGCGGCACAAAAATTAGAGGTCTGTGGTTATTTGGTTATTTGGTTAAGTGGACTGGCTATTTGCCGCTGCACAAAAACCAAAGTCTGTGGTTACCTGGTTAAGTGGACTGGTTATTTGCTGCGGCACAAAAATTAGAGGTCTGTGGTTATTTGGTTATTTGGTTAAGTGGACTGGTTATTTGCTGCGGCACAAAAATTAGAGGTCTGTGGTTATTTGGTTATTTGGTTAAGTGGACTGGTTATTTGCCGCGACACAAAAACCAAAGTCTGTGGTTACTTGGTTATTTGGTTATTTGGTTATTTGGTTATTTGGTTATTTGGTTATTTGGTTATTTGGTTATTTGGTTATTTGGTTATTTGGTTATTTGGTTATTTGGTTATTTGGTTATTTGGTTATTTGGTTATTTGGTTATTTGGTTATTTGGTTATTTGGTTATTTGGTTATTTGGTTATTTGGTTATTTGGTTATTTGGTTATTTGGTTATTTGGTTATTTGGTTATTTGGTTAAGTGGACTGGCTATTTGGTTAAGTGGACTGGCTATTTGCTGCGGCACAAAAATTAGAGGTCTGTGGTTATTTGGTTATTTGGTTAAGTTGTCTGGCCTTGTGGCGCGACGTATCGGCGCTGGCTATCAGCCGAGCTCTTGTTTGATTGGTCAAATTCAATGCCCGGATGTGACGTGCACCGATCACGTGATGTCCCATTTATAACCTTTGCTGTAAAACCCTCAATAATTTGGAGACGTACATATCATTGCTGACTAGTCCAGTGGAATTTATTTACCACACCGAGTAGAAGTCTTACAATTAATGTGATACTTCATATTTCTACGCACAGTAATTCTTGATAATCGCGCTTAAATTTTTCGTTTTAACGAAGCAGAATATTTTAAAAAGTGCTATCTTTATTTTGAAAAAGAACTGCACTGTTGTTGACGTCCGCTGAATTCAAGTGTTTAGTGCTATTAGTTCTTCGCAGTGAACGGTCGGTATCGATTACTATTTATACAAGAATCGTGTTTATGGCTGTTTGAACACTTTTGTAGAACCACCAGAGTTAGAAATTCCATTTTTATCGCTCTCCTGTTGTGAATAAAATGTCGTTTAGATAGATTTGAATATCGCCTTTTACGCTATTCAAAAGTTTGTTTTTCGATACTAGAATCGATCCTATCATTTACTTGTACATACGATATCCAGTGTGTCGAGTCTACAGGTTCAAATTACTTCAATTGTGAGTGTGGATCACACTGTGGGGACGATTTGTGTTTAGATTGTGGTGCTTTCTGCTGGGGGTTGTTGTGTTCTACGTCACAGTTTGGATTGTCTACGTCAGGGTAAACATAGACCCATCCGTGTCAACGTTTGTCCTCATTCGTCGCGTGTTAAAGCAGCCTCGAGATTAATTGTTTCTGGAACTGTTTGCATGTTTGTACATTTAGATCATTTGTGTTTTTTAACAATAATTTGCTAGGGTACAATTTATTCTTGGGGCAATTAGATCTAGTACTGAAATATTTTTGTTATTTTTTAGAAATATATAGCTTTTAAATTGAGTACCAATTTAAAAATAAAAACAATTGTAATACATTTTAAATACCTTATGTTATAACTATAGCCAAATTTCGTTTCGCGTCACGATTCAAAATAAAACAGGAAAGCTTTTTTAGCTATCCTTCTGCGCATGCACAAGCCTCGTTTTAAATATTTTCTACCGCGGAGGGGAGTTAACTGTTTTATAAATATTTTATTTGCTTGCAGTGGTTCCACCCTGTTTACATGTTTCCCCATGTCCGTTTTAATTAAAGTGCAATTAACCGATCTAGTGCTTTGAAATGTTAATTCTATGTTCAGCCAAATGAGTGCAGTATTTTCATCCTTATCTCTGTAGAGTCACTTTTTAAATTATAACTTACTATCGTGTTGAAATCTGTGTAGTAGTTTAACTTAGTCAAAGTTTAACGCTAAACTTTCTCGAGACCAACACGGGCGTCACACACGATGGACAAACGTCCCCTGAAGAAGCAGATAGCCTTGGGAGACGACGGGGCGCACAGTCTTGAGAACAAACGCCCCTCCCTGGGCTCCTACACCCCCGTGTCGGAGTCATGGTACGGCGACCCCAGGGGCGTCGGACACCGCTCCGCATCCGACGCCATATCCATCATATCCAACAAATCCGAGCCGACGCCCAAGTCAAACCAGATCAAACGTGACGTCATACACCAGGCCGGGGTTCGAACCCCGAACAAGAGGACGCTGTCGGACGTGGTTGTGGGGCTGAGCACCCCCCACGGGAAGGCGTCACTAGAGACAATGTCCATGTTGGAGTCGTCCAACGCCAGACAGCCAGCGAAAAACAAAGCGAACTTGATGACGAAGATCAGGAGTTTGGGAAAATGGCGGACAATGGCCAAGAGTAAAAGCGAAACGTCTGAGCCGGGGGATTCTCTGATAACAGACGACCTCGAGTTTGGGCCCGTCTGCTACATAGCTGATAGCCCGAACAGGATCTTCAAGGTAGGTCTATCTCACTTTAGGTCACGTCTAGTTTATCTCGCTACTTAAGGTAGGCCCCGTCTAGTTTATCTCACTTTAGGTCACGTCTAGTTTATCTCACTTTAGGTCACGTCTAGTTTATCTCACTTTAGGTCACGTCTAGTTTATCTCACTTTAGGTCAAGTCTAGTTTATCTCACTTTAGGTCGTCTAGTTTATCTCACTTTAGGTCACGTCTAGTTTATCTCACTTTAGGTCACGTCTAGTTTATCTCACTTTAGGTCACGTCTAGTTTATCTCACTTTAGGTCACGTCTAGTTTATCTCACTTTAGGTCACGTCTAGTTTATCTCACTTTAGGTCACGTCTAGTTTATCTCACTTTAGGTCACGTCTAGTTTATCTTACTTTAGGTCCCGTCTAGTTTATCTTACTTTAGGTCCCGTCTAGTTTATCTCACTTTAGGTCCCGTCTAGTTTATCTCACTTTAGGTCACGTCTAGTTTATCTCGCTACTTAAGGTAGGTCCCGTCTAGTTTATCTCGCTACTTAAGGTAGGTCCCGTCTAGTTTATCTCGCTACTTAAGGTAGGTCCCGTCTAGTTTATCTCGCTACTTAAGGTAGGTCCCGTCTAGTTTATCTCGCTACTTAAGGTAGGTCCCGTCTAGTTTATCTCGCTACTTAAGGTAGGTCACGTCTAGTTTATCTCGCTACTTATGGTAGGTCACGTCTAGTTTATCTCACTTTAGGTTCCGTCTAGTTTATCTCGCTACTTAAGGTAGGTCCCGTCTAGTTTATCTCGCTACTTAAGGTAGGTCCCGTCTAGTTTATCTCACTTTAGGTCACGTCTAGTTTATCTCACTTTTTTAAGGTAGGTCCAGTCTAGTTTATTTCGCTATTTAGGTCCCGTCTAGTTTATCTCACTTTTTAAAGGTTGGTTCCGTCTAGTTTATCTCACTTTTTAAAGGTTGGTTCCGTCTAGTTTATCTCACTTTTTAAAGGTTGGTCCCGTCTAGTTTATCTCACTTTTTAAAGGTTGGTTCCGTCTAGTTTATCTCGCTACTTACGGTAGGGGTAGGTCCCATCTAATTTATCTCTTTATTTAATGTAGGTCCCACTCCTACTTTCACCCAATTATCTTATATTTTCCTTGTGTTTTTTTTAATACTGTGTCGTTATGTTGTTGTGTAGAAATGACCAACAATACATGACCGTGGACAGATGGCTGACCAACAGCCCTGGTTAGATTTGTCAGACTTGTTGGTTAAGTGCAGTGTGGCATGTCTGTCATACATGGTGCAAAGCGCAGGTGTTGAACTTTGTTCTGGCCACAGCTCACGTCAAAATGAGACTATTATTTGCAGATCTGTTTAGGGTTGAAATATGTTTGTGTGCTTTTATTATGTTGGTAGGTTTAAAACTGTTGAGTATAAAATTATATTTTTTTCCTCGTTGGCGCTAATTGTACAGCGTTACACTGTGTTCATAAACACACAGTACAAAACTAACATTTTATTCTACGAGCGCTGTTGATAAAGATTCCAACACTTAGGGGTTGTCCATAAATGACGTCAAACTCCTAGGCAGTAAGGGCTTCGGATTTTTGTGACGATTTGTGTTACGAAGGGGAGGGGAGGTAAAATGGTTTTAAAAAACGTGACATAGAGACGGATGACATCTTACTCCGTGACAGATGTGTGACTCAACTCAATGCCTTTCCCTACATTTTCCCTCCTCTCTCCATCTCCCCATCTCCCTCCATAAGCCTGTACATTGCATTCTCAACTTCTGTTTTGCAAAGAAGTGTAACATTACCATTACCGCTGAGGACAATTTTGTTTCGTTTCGGTACTACATCTTTTTGCAAAACAAAAATGAGGTATAATTTCCAGTCTGTTTTTAAACCTGAATACAATTTTATACAAAAACGTATATTAATTAACGAATAAGTTATATAAACTGTCATATTGTATATCTCCATGATTAGTAGGAATCTTGTATGTAGGACTATGTCGGACTAAGGTCACCTGTCTATCAATTGTATTCGGACTATCGAGCTCTTCCATTTATGAACGACAACCCTACAGATAGTTCACCAAGGGAGATGATTCGTCTTGTTCCTCAGGCCTATCTGTCTCAATCACTAGAGCCGTATTGTGAAAAGATCTACAGCTATTCGACTCCATAAGACGAGGAACAATGGACGTGGTACAGCGGGACTAGTACATAATACACTGTATTTAGAGATCGATCAACTTCGAACACCAATTTGATTTTGTACAGTGTTTAACGTTTTTAAATCAATCAGCTGATCACGTGATGTAGCGTAATTAGATACTTTAAGGTCGTAGCATATATTCCATAGCCACTGCCTGTTTTTGAATAACTGTAACGAGACTACTAAAAAAATTTCATAAAAAACGTTTTAATAACAAGCTTTTATGTAATAATGCACTAAAAAGTAGAAAATAAATTATAGACTACTATTTAAATAACTAGAAAGAAAAGCGTGGGTCACTTTAGTATCTATTGGATACCTTTACTAATGTTTAGGAAGACACCCACGCTTTTCTTTCTAGTTATTTAAATAGTAGTCTATAATTTATTTTCTACTTTTTAGTGCATTATTACATAAAAGCTTGTTATTAAAACGTTTTTTATGAAATTTTTTTTCAGTACTTTACATGTTTTATTTACAATAGAGTTACATGACTAAAAACCATTGCGCGCCTACTGAACATCACGTTCAGTAGGCGCGCAATGGTTTTTTAATGCAGCCATCGAACGTGATGGCGCAGCTATTGAAGGTGATGACGCGTTTGGTGTGGTTGGAAGACATGCCTACTAATTCGGTCCAAATTTTAATTAATTCATAAAAAATTAATTAGGCATCCTATTAAGTCAAATTTAATTTCAGATTGCATTGTCTTCATGTCATGACCCACGTGCCAACTGTCAATCGTATCGGTCAAGTAGAAGTGTCCGAATTTTCACTCCTGCGTTTCGGTCTAGACAGACTGACGACAGACTGACGAGTTAAATAAAAGCTTGTAAAAACAGAGGGACTGTCGCGTGAATATTTGGACATGTTTAAACCAAACGTGGGACAAAACCTCCAGCTGATGAAACAAGCTAGTAATCAACGTGATCGTTTGTATGTGCGGGAAATTTGGGTGGATCGATGTAGGATTGTGGATGTATACTATTGTATACGCTGGTACAGTGATGTGTATGGATGTCTATGGGAATAAGGGGGGGGGGTCTAGTCTAAATTTCTATAAACCAAACTATACCCCAGGGGCGAGTCCAAACTATACCCTAGGGGCGTGTCCAAACTATACCTCAGGGGCGTGTCTAAACTATACCCCAGGGGCGTGTCCAAACTATACCTCAGGGGCGTGTCTAAACTATACCCCAGGGGCGTGTTCAAACTATACGAGGAGTGTTAAGTGGTAAGTGGTGAGTGACGAGTCAGCCTAGGATGTAAGAGTAAACTGTCATTAATCTAGTTGCAAATCACATCGTCTTCAATTAAAAGATTGTGTGTTGCACTGAGAATCTTTAGAATAATTGAAACCTTGAAAATTGAACTATGCTAATAAGAACTTGTTTGAATAAGACTAGGCCTATACGATAAAATATAATTAAGGTAAATTAATAAAAAATCTAATTTACAAATGTCCTTCCCTTAGTCTTTGTGACGAAATCATCATTCCCTTCACTAGTCGGTGTCCGAGACACATGGGGCAGATGAAGGAGAGTTCATCTGTTTTAAACACCTCGGATTATGTGGCCAGCACTATGCCCCGCCGCCTTTGCTTCCCTAACGCGAGTTAGGTATCCATCAGAGCTGGGTGGACTCGGCAATTTCTACTAGCTCTTTTACACGGATTCGAACAGGTAGCAGCGCTAGAGCTTTACCGCTAGGCCACTCCGTACCTGTATCAAAATAACCCCAATATTCATCTACAAATGTCTTTATCCACGACCCATCAGTTTCCGTACACCCCCCCCCTCCCACGTTCATCCACCACTAATGCCCGACCTTGTGGTATTAATTATGGTATTAATTAATGTCGTTTCTCGTTGACCCGCCTCATCAATATTTCACCTGGATGGACTTTTAGACCTGGCCATTTGACGGGCCGTCATGATGACAACAGTCAGATGTTAAGTTAATGAAGTTAATGGCATCCGTCTGGGGGAGGGGGGAGGCAGGGCGAGTTGACCCGATCACCGCTGATGATTTCATGATTTTGTTTACGTGTTATGGGCAACTATTGCCAAGAGGTTATTGCGTTTATTCCAGTCTTTGTGTATGAGAAAACTTGTTATCGATCCCACTGAAACGGATGCCATTTATTATATATATATATATATATATATATATATATATATATATATATATATATATATATATATATATATATATATATACATATATATATATATATATATATATATATATATATATATATATATATATATATATATATATATATATATATATATATACATATATACATATATACATATATACATATATACATATATACATATATACATATATACATATATACATATATACATATATACATATATATATATATATATATATATATATATATATATATATATATATATATATATATATATATATATATATATATATATATACATATATACATATATACATATATACATATATACATATATACATATATACATATATACATATATACATATATACATATATACATATATACATATATACATATATACATATATACATATATACATATATACATATATACATATATACATATATACATATATACATATATACATATATACATATATACATATATACATATATACATATATACATATATACATATATACATATATACATATATACATATATACATATATACATATATACATATATACATATATACATATATACATATATACATATACTGATATACAGATATACATATATACACACATATATATAAATATGTATATATTATATATATATATATATATATATATATATATATATATACGCCGGTTACCAGATAATTAGATGCACACATTTAATAGCTTCGGGTTTTAACTTTCGCACTGATTTCAGTTGTTGGCAAACAGAGTGGACGGACATCAGATCTGAAAAGTTAAAACAAAATGATCCCGTGATGACGGGGATAACTCCAATGTCACGTACGTGAAAACAACTCGAGTCACGTGATAATCCTCAAACATTCAAGCGGGAATGTGCAATCTGTTGACACAGGATGATACACCAGCGTTTCATGAATCGTCTGCTAATGTTGACCGTAAACTCGAGATGTAATAGGAATTTTTTTCTGCCGCCCCTTTTCATTCGGCATCAACGGAAATGGGCGGGGTTGTAGGACTTGGTGTCGACTACGCTACGTTACATTGCCAGATCGAATCCTAATCACACCTTGTATTTCGTATTTATTTCAATAGCCAAGCTTAATTTTGAACGGTTTCTTTAAATTTAAATAGAATCCACATTTAAAAAAAAAATGCATATCGATACTTATTATGTATATACCATAGAAATCGATACCGCCCACTTTTCTAGATTACCAAGCTAGTACCATGGGCCGGACACAAACAATGGCTTTGCATATTTCTGCATCCGGGACCTTCGGGTGAATATTGTTATTGGGTGGTGTTAATTGATCTGTGAACAGTCGGTCTGTTGTGTGGCTATGTGTTCATCCGCCAGTGAAAGTAGTTTTAATTAGTGTAGGTAGTGATCGTAGTTTTAATTAGTGTAGGTAGTCAACGTAGTATTAATTAGTGTTGTGGTGGTAAAGTAGTATTAATTAGTGTTGTGGTGGTAGTGAAAGTAGTTTTAATTAGTGTAGGTAGTGATCGTAGTATTAATTAGTGTTGTGGTGGTAGTTAAAGTAGTTTTAATTAGTGTTGTGGTAGTAGTTAAATTAGTTTTAATTGGTGTTGGTATTGAAAGTAGTATTAATTAGTGTTGATAATTCTTGTGAACGTAGTATTAATTAGTGTTGTGGTGGTAGTTAAAGTAGTTTTAATTAGTGTTGTGGTGGTAGTTAAAGTAGTTTTAATTAGTGTTGTGGTGGTGGTAAAGTAGTTTTAATTAGTGTTGTTGGTGAAAGTTAAAGTAGCTTTAATTAGTGTTGTTGGTGAAAGTAGTTTTGATTTGTGTTGTTTTGGTAGTGAAAGTAGGGTTATTTTTTAGTGCTGGTGTATTTCAACTTTAGTTCCAGATTGATAAATACTTCAGGTGGACCTTGTTTGTAATATTTACTTCGAGATCAGCTATATATATATATATATATATATATATATATATATATATATATATATATATATATATATATATATTGTGTGTGTGTGTGGTTCGCAACAGATAACTTGTGTGTTTTCCTGCTATTTAACTTTAACTAACGTGCACGCGATGGATGGAAGTTTCTAGAAGTTCCGCCATGTTGACATCTCTGAAGGAAATGTTTTCCTCGCGAGCCAGTCGCCAGAGGTCAAGTTCCAGAAAAATCCTGGTCTCTGACTTCACCAGTCTGCCGGACGGGTCACCGAGACTGACCCGGTTCCAGAACTGTGTGGCTCATGTCGTGCACGACGAGGGGCTGAGTTTGTTCGAGAAACCGAGGGCTGGGAGCCCCGTGCTCTTGTTTAAAGACCTTTTTCCGGTTGGTTGGTGTTAGTGTGTTGACCTTTGTGTGTTGACCTTTGTGTGTTGACCTTTGTGTGTTGACCTTTGTGTGAGCAAGTGCTTCGGTCATGGACAGTAACCCTGTAGTTATGAGATAGGGACTATATTACTGTGACGTGTGTTTCCTTAACTTAGTGTACATATAAACATACAGTCACAAACATACAGGCACTGCCATACGGTCACAAATACACATATCAGACCAGACATGAGAAAGTGTCATCTAGTAGTAATTTACTATTTCTATGACATTTAGTTCTAGCTAAAAAAAAATCAAATTGGTTTTAAAAAATTACACATCAAAAGAAGAAATATTTAAACAAATGTGCCCAAAGTCCCTTGTATTGTTTTAAATAGAGATAAAATATTATTATTTTTTAGTTTTGTATACCTGTTAGTAAATTTTAAAACTATTAAGACTAGCAATGTTTTTAATTTGTGTCGACATTACTTAGTAGAAAAGTACAGTCGTGATGAATATTTTATTCGCGCGCTTGGTTAAATTACGGCAACTACACAAGGAATATACTATGAGGTGAGCGATTGCTTATCACGTGACTTGATCGATCTGATTGTAAACAGCTAAAGTACCCTTGCTGTTTTTCGGGCATGTCAGTGTTGTCTCATGTGTGTTTACTGTGTCCAACTGACTCAGGGAATAAAAAAATAATGCTGCCAAAGTTAGTCGTTGATATAGGGAGATTCACAACATTATGGGAGCATACATAGTGATGATAACATCATAATGTCAGCATACATAGTGATGATAACATCATAATGCGATCATAAATACTGATGTTAACATCATGTCAGCATACATAATGAAGAGTGTGAGTACATCTCTGAATGTTGACATGATGTCAGTACTCGAATACTCCATCCTACCCCGTGTACCACGTGGTCTTAATCAGATGTTTTCAAGTCGACAATGACGTCACTACCCCTGCAGATTCAGGCCTTCTCAGATTTTGTGAAAACCAATACCATAAACAATATTTGTGTGTCGTCCCTTTTAGGTTAAAAAATGAAACTGTAAACCTTACTAAGTAGAATAAATCGTATTCCCCTCTCCCTTTGCCAAAAAAAAGCACCTGACAGACAGGGTTGGATGTTTTGCCTTCTCTTACATGTTTCTTGATTCTTGTTTTAGTGAGGAATATCTTCGTATTGTGGAACCATCACTGTCCCAAGATGACGATCCTCTATACCGTTAAGTTTCCACGTGTATTTTGTAATAATTCCCATCTTATTGCATAACAGCTGTTAACGATCTCTTCCATGTACATTCAAAGCATGGCTTGACTGTTTAGAAAATCAAAACGTTTACTCTCTAAGCTCAGTTGTTTAATTTTAGTGCCCCCATTGCGCACAGAATGAAAACGTCAAAGTGGTTGCCCGCATATTAATTCCTATTTGTTTTTTAAAAGTCCACTCTCTAGAGTCACTGTAAACTAAGACTTTTTGTTTCCCCTGCCCCCAGTGCGCACAGAATGGAAACGCCAAGGAAGTTGCCCGGATCATCAAGACGGACCCCACCCGTCTGTACGCCAGGAACAATCAGGGGCAGACGGCGCTACATCTGGCGGCCTTCAAAGGTCACGTGAACGTCGTGGAGGTGTTGTTGGAGCTTAACCCAGGTGAGTTGTTTAACTGTTGGAGCTTAACCCAGGTGAGTTGCTCAACTGTTGGAGCTTAACCCAGGTGAGTTGCTCAACTGTTGGAGCTTAACCCAGGTGAGTTGTTTAACTGTTGGAGCTTAACCCAGGTGAGTTGCTCAACTGTTGGAGCTTAACCCAGGTGAGTTGTTTAACTGTTGGAGCTAAACCCAGGTGAGTTGTTAAACTTTTGGAGCTTAACCCAGGTGGGAGTTCAGTGGAGCTGCAACAGTTAAACCAATCATGAAAGTTTGTGAATGTGACTAACTATTTCTGACACTGTAAACTCTTTTAAATTAGTGTCACTAACTACCAACATCAACATACAAAACTTACCACCCTCAACTTTCAATATCAACGTATCATATGCAACGCTTAGTATCATCAATACTAAAACATCAACAATTTATGTCCAACTTTTAACTTATCCCGATTTTATTCCTACCTCAAGAAAATTAATACTTTCTCAAATTGATAGCACTGTAGCATTGAAGGTACTCACTTGTTGATGAATTATTCAGGTTCTAAGAAGCACTATTCAATAAGGAATTAAACTTTGGCTATGTTGTTGCTGTTGTTGATGATGGTGGGAAGAGGGAAGGAGTGGTCGCGCAGCGCGCAAAATAATTTTTTAAAAAGGCAGCTATTATAAAATTCAAACTATTGCGAACAAACGGAATTTTTTTTCAAAAATGTGATTGTTTTTTTTTTAAACTTGAATACCGACGGTATTTTGTAACATATAGTGACTAAAAAATTGGAGGGTAAAACAAGTATAAAAACCAGTGGCGGAACTAGAAAAAATGGGCCACCCCGCAAAAAATTTTTTTGGGCCCCCCATATATATATATATATATATATATATATATATATATATATATATATATATATATATATATATATATATATATATATATATATATAAACACACAATACGAACATAGGATACTCATTTCTGGCCTGATCGGGTTTTGAAAAAAAAAAATTCAATTAAATCTAATCACAACAACATGTCATGTGTATCAGTGGCGGAACTAGAAAAAAAGCCCCCCCCCCCCCCCCCCGAAGAATTTTTTTGGGCCCCTATATATATATATATATATATATATATATATATATATATATATATATATATATATATATATATATATATATATATATATATATATATATAAAACAAGGTTCGCTCCCAATTTAAAAAAAATTCCATCTGGTACACGAATAAATCAGAGGTTTTCCAACACACGAGCTGGCCCCTTTCTCAATCTAGTCCAACACACCAAACTGAGGCTTTCATCAAAACGTTACTAACTGTGTGCCCTGATTTCCAGAAGTTGAATTAAATGTTAACAATGTCGGCAGTTCATTTCTTGGATCTTAGGGCGTGGGTTTGTCCACACTACCAACTAGACACGCCAAGGCATGCTGTAAATCCCTCGGCGACGGCCCAGGTGTCAGGGGAGTCACGGGGCTCTTGGAGCTACCGGTTACATTACTGCACGGGTGATGGGTGTGACACATTGTTTCTTCCGGCAGAGCTCCCCCCCCCTCCCCTCCCCCGAAAACAGTCTACCCTGGAAGAAACATTGGTGCGAGACCTAATTAGATTTAGTCATCGAGTGTAGTAGCGAGACTTATTCCTAGTGTTGTGGGAACTTTTAAACGACTGTCTGTGGGGGCCAACTTGCTCATATGTGATGCGCTCAGGATGACACTGACGGCAGTTGTATTCAAGTAGTAACCTCATCCGCTTATGCAGGATCACGGGGCGCTAAATCACATATTTCCGTTAGGAGTCCCCACTCAAATATGTACAAATGTTAGGCCTATGACAGAAACCTTTGCGGGGCTGTACTCAACAGCTTCCCAAGTTTTCATGGCGATTGGGTGAATGATGCAGTAATGCATAATAATAATAGAGAGAAAAATGTTTTTCACATGTACAACTGTATGTGGCCAGGTCACGCGTTGGATAACCTTCTGATTTAGGGGAGGGGGGGATTAACAAAAAGCCAAACGCTCACACACCCACACCTGAATGACTATTAATAATGTTCAATTAATTCTAAACGTTCTAATTAATTTCTAAATAATTATATAAAAAATAATCTTACCTGCCCTGTTTTGTGAATTAGATGTGCCTAATACTATGAAAGTAAATTAATATGTGTTGACTAGATCTAGTGCTGTCTAGTGTCTGACAAAATGTGCTGAAGTGGTGAATCGTACGGTTAGGAAGTAGTTCATAAACGATACATTTATCTCCTCGATACTTGTGAGGTTGAGAAAGAGGGATGGGATAGGGGTCGGCTCGGGAAAAAACTTGAAAGGGACAACAAAACGCCTTGATCTATGTACGCCAGCATCGCCCATTGTAAAACTTACTCAGGGGAGATAATTTGAAGTATAGGCCTTAAAAGTTTACTATATTTCTTGTAAAATCAAAAACAAGTAAACGTATATAAAACTGAAGTTTCTAGTATTATATTATTTTTTTAAAATTATTTGTACGATACAAGATAGTACAGGATACAAATTCAACCACTATCACAAACACATATTAACATTGAAAAATGTACAATGGATTTCGGGTCCCCTACCAATGCCGCAATTATGAACCGCGCATCATGAAAGTATTGAAAGCCCACTTCATATGTAGCGGCTTTTCGTGCTATGGACTTTGTTGTTTTTTAAAAAAGAATTTTGCCGGCGACAGCGTGTGTTTGATTGTAGGGAAATAGAACTCGGCCTTGACGATGGTTAAAAAATACAACTATAAATAACTGTTTTAAATATGTAAAGAATTTGTCGACAATTTTTTAACCCCCTTTTTGGTCCCCATCCCCTGCCCCATCCGCCACAGTATACTTTGGAGGATCGGTCAAACAGTTACGTGTCCTCTATTTAGCTATCAAAGGGAGGGGAGGGGGGGGGGCAACGAGTCAAAGAAGTCATTCAAAATTTGAAGAGTTGCTTATATTTTACACTGTAGTTTGTGTAATGAATTTTATCTTTTGCGGAAGAGCGTGGTATAGTGACTGTAAAATAAAGATAATCGTACCGCAGCTACAGTGTTTTTCTTTTACAAACCAAATATTAAGGCAAAAATTAAATTCAAAATTAAAAAAAAAAATTTTTTTGGTCAGCCGTGGGCCCCTAAACGGCCTTCCCCCCCCCCCCCCCCGCGCATTGCGGGGTTTGGCGGGACTGTAGTTCCGCCCCTGTTCATCAGGTAAATGAACAACTACTGACTAGTGTCTTTAACAAAATGTGCAGAAGTGGTCAGTTTACAGTTCATAGACGGTTCGTTAATCTATGCATTACATCTTATTGTAAGAGTAAGGGTGTGGTGAGGGGTAGAAGTGAGGGGTAGGGGGGAGGGGGGGGGGAGAGAGTTGGGAAGGGAAGGGGACAAGAAAGCGCCGATAAACATCTACATCAATAGTGCCGACTTTTTCCGGTCGTCTAGAAGACCAGGATAGTCGCCTCGCCGCAACATTTCCCCAGCCCGATTTCAAAGCGTACCGGCACAGTCAAATTTCAGATGCTTCGTCTTTGAAGTTGTCTATATGTCTGGCGGTCTCTCGAGCTATAGTCAGTGCATTATTCTCAAAGACGTTTGCCGACTATCGTGTTTGTTTGTAACTGTAGAAGAAAGATAACTCGACCTCCACCTAATTTTTTTATTTTTTTAAAAATAATTTAGCCATGATTTTTGGGCCCCCAATTGGTCTGGGCCCCCCCGCATTGCGGGGTCTGGCGGCACTGTAGTTCCGCCCCTGATAAAAACCTTTATAACACCAAGCTTTTAAATGCACTAAAAATAAGGCAATAACACAAATATTTTGCTATAATAGACCAACGTTTTTACTACAGAAAGATTGTTTTCTTTCTTATTTATAAAGCATTAAAATTGTGTTAGTATAATATTTTTTGCTTGTGTTATATCTAGGACAATGTTAAGGAAATTAATTTATGTTTATAATGTAATATTGTTTGTCATGGACGGTATCTCAGTTTGTAATGGGAGGTATCTCAGTTTGTAATGGGAGGTATCTCAGTTTGTAATGGGAGGTATCTCAGTTTGTAATGGGAGGTATCTCAGTTTGTAATGGGAGGTATCTCAGTTTGTAATGGGAGGTAACTCAGTTTGTAATGGGAGGTATCTCAGTTTGTAATGGGAGGTAACTCAGTTTGTAATGGGAAGTAACTATGTTTGTAATGGGAGGTAACTCAGTTTGTAATGGGAGGTAACTATGTTTGTAATGGGAGGTAACTCAGTTTGTAATGGGAGGTAACTATATTTGCAATGGGAGGTAACTCATTTTTTAATGGGAGGTAACTCAGTTTTAATGGGAGGTAACTCAGTTGTAACGGGAGGTAACTATGTTTGTATTCTAGAGCTGGACGTTGTTGACAACCAAGGCAACACATGTCTACATCTGGCGGTCCTGGCTGGGTTCGACAAAATTGTGGACTTGTTGATCAAAAATGGCGCAGACACCAGCATCAAGAACATGCAGCACATGATGCCCATACATGTGGCGGCGGAGTTACCGAACCTGGATGTTGTCAAGGTCTGTGTGTTTGTTGGTTCTCTTGTGTAGATCTAATTGTCATGGTCTGGTGACTTTTAGTGTTTGTAGTTCTCTTGTGTAGTTCTAATTGTCATGGTCTGGTGACTTTTAGTGTTTGTAGTTCTCTTGTGTAGTTCTAATTGTCATGGTCTGGTGACTTTTAGTGTTTGTAGTTCTCTTGTGTAGTTCTAATTGTCATGGTCTGGTGACTTTTAGTGTTTGTAGTTCTCTTGTGTAGTTCTAATTGTCATGGTCTGGTGACTTTTAGTGTTTGTAGTTCTCTTGTGTAGTTCTAATTGTCATGGTCTGGTGACTTTTAGTGTTTGTAGTTCTCTTGTGTAGTTCTAATTGTCATGGTCTGGTGACTTTTAGTGTTTGTAGTTCTCTTGTGTAGTTCTAATTGTCATGGTCTGGTGACTTTTAGTGTTTGTAGTTCTCTTGTGTAGTTCTAATTGTCATGGTCTGGTGACTTTTAGTGTTTGTAGTTCTCTTGTGTAGTTCTAATTGTCATGGTCTGGTGACTTTTAGTGTTTGTAGTTCTCTTGTGTAGTTCTAATTGTCATGGTCTAGTGACTTTGGTTGTTCTTTTGTGTAGTTCTAATTGTTTAGTTGTGTCAGACTTTGTGTGTTGAAACATAAGACAATAAAATCGTGTCTTCTTTCTTGTTACAACCCTTGCATGAAAATCTTCCCAGCTGAATTCATTTTTCTCTAGATTAATTCACTTACTTTTCGCTTGATCTATATTCACTGAATACAATTCTCAACCAAATCTAATTTTTCCTTAATCTCCCAGCTTAATCCACATAACCTAATCAGACAGCAGTATGTCTATTTCCATCAGATGGGCAGTATATCTATTTCCATCAGATAGCATTATGTCTATTTCCATCAGACAGCATTATGTCTATTTCCATCAGACAGCATTATGTCTATTTCCATCAGATAGCATTATGTCTATTTCCATCAGACAGCATTATGTCTATTTCCAGTGGTATTTGGACAATTTTCTGCCCTATACAAATCTGAGTGGAGGGGGGGGGGGTCAGAAAAATGCCAACCCTCTAGTTTCCATACGTTAACTGCACGGTCTAATTCTAAGCCATCAAAGACTACCAGGAAAAACATCCATAAATGACAACGTCATAGATAAGCTTCTCTACCAACTAGTCAGTTCTATGTCTGTCTATTCCAGGCCCTGCTGGACAATGGCGTTGACCCCAACAGTCGGGGTGAGTCTGGGATGACGGCCCTGCACTACGCCGCTGCCAAAGACAACGGAGAGGCCATGAAGATTATGGTAAGGTTTATTTAAGTCAGTGTTATAGATTGACAAACTTCTGAACTTGAAGATTATGGTAAGGTTTATTTAAGTCAGTGTCATAGATTGACAAACTTCGGAACTTGAAGATTATGGTAAGGTTTATTTAAGTCAGTGTCATAGATTCACAAACTTCGGAACTTGAAGATTATGGTAAGGTTTATTTAAGTCAGTGTTATAGATTCACAAACTTCGAAACTTGGTTTTGTATAAGGCACTGTGTGATTTGCACGGATATCAAATAATATTTTTGTTGTGGTAAATAATGATATAATGAGAGTTGAACTACGAATCCAGATTTTATACCGGCGCTCATTTTTAAAAGATTGAGCCCCGAATTTTGTTGTATATCTACACACTGCGGTAGTACGTATAATGAATTTTCTAGTTTTTATTTTCGGCAAGTTTTACTGATTGCACGAACTTACACAAAAAGTTTCTTAAAATCGTATGTTTCGTTTACTATAGTAGACAGTAAAAACCATACTAGTATACAGAAGTACAAAGTAAAATATAAGATGTTGGTCTTTGTTTTGCTATCTCAGATAACCAAAGAAAAATTTGATTCTAAAACTTCGTCTCTAATATGTGGACAAGGGGAGGTAATTGACTCTATAATTTTGTCTGTAACAGATGGAGAAAGGGGGTAAACCGTGTGCTAAGTGCGACTTTGGGTACTACCCCATCCACATGGCGGCCAAATGTGCTGCGGCCAGTGCTATGGAGGCCATCATAGAACAATGTGAGTACATGTCTAGATGTTAACATCATTGTGTGAGTACATTTATAGATGTTAACATCTTTGTGTGAGTACATGTCTAGATGTTAACATCATTGTGTGAGTACTTGTCTAGATGCAAACATCATTGTGTGAGTACATTTATAGATGTTAACATCTTTGTGTGAGTACATTTATAGATGTTAACATCTTTGTGTGAGTACATTTATAGATGCAATCATCTTTGTGTGAGTACTTGTCTAGATGCAAACATCATTGTGTGAGTACATTGATAGATGTTAACATCTTTGCGTGAGTACATTTATAGATGTTAACATCATTGTGTGAGTACATGTCGAGATGTTAACATCATTGTGTGAGAACATGTCTAGATGCAAACATCATTATGTAAGTACATTTATAGATGTTAACATCATAATGTGAGTACATTTATAGATGTTAACATCATAATGTGAGTACATTTATAGATGTTAACATCATAATGTGAGTACATTTATAGATGTTAACATCATAATGTGAGTACATTTATAGATGTTAACATCATTGTGTGAGTCCATGTCTAGATGATAACATCATTGTGTGAGTACATGTCAAGATGTTAACATCATTGTGTGAGTACATGTCAAGATGTTAACATCATTGTGTGAGTCCATGTCTAGATGATAACATCATAATGTGAGTACACATCTGGATGTTAACATTATAGAACAATAATTTTAATAAAGAAATGTACATACCAATGGCTGCTACATATCATCAACATGTTTTCTGTCTATGTTTAGCAATAAAAAATGGTTACACAAGGGAGCAAATCCTGTCGTTCAAGGACAGGGAGAATAATCTCCCCTTGCACGCAGCAGTTAACGGAGGCGATATCAAGGTAAGAAAATGACAAAAGATAAAACCAGTGCTCTATAGAGACACCTCTCTATTTTGGTCTCAAGAATATTTCAAAGATGCTCAAATCTGGAGCGTCCTGGTTTTTACCATGACGAGTGATAAGTGAAATAATATAACTTTTCATTAACTTTAAAAATAGACATGTAACTTGTGTGTTGAAAAGCTGAACACACAATTGGTAATTACACAATAGCAAGAGTTAAACAACCTTTCAAATTAAAAACTTCTAAAAAAATGATTTAATAGCAATATTCGATATGATCACCATGGCCAAGTTATAACATTTTAGCACAAGCACTCAAATATTGCCAATTTTGTTGTTGATGTAAAAACTGAAGAAAAAAAACTTTTACTATCCCCCCCCCCCCACCAGGCTGTCAGGGTGTGTCTCAAAGCAGGGGCCTCAGTTAAAGCTCAGCAAGTAAGTTGTTACAGCAGTGGTTCTTCTTTTTTAGAGATACCAAATTACGTAAATTCCCTCCCTAAAAATAACGTCAGTACTCCCCATCTGCTCTATAATTATGTCGTACATAAACTTCAACAAATCACCATACGCCAGGACGACGGGTCGACGCCCCTGCACTTCGCCTGCGCCCAGGGTAACATGGACATGATCAAGCTGATGGAGGAGATCCAGCAGGAGAACTTCCTCGCCGCCGTGCTAAGTCTGGACGTCATGAAGATGACGCCCCTGCACAGAGCCGCTCTCTTCAACCACATCCCTGTCATGGAGTATCTGCTGGAACATGTACGTCTTATGGCCTTGTTGTGTACGTTGTCTTGGCCACTTTGTTGTCTTGTTGTGTACGCTGTCTTGGCCACTTTGTTACAGGGTTATGTACGATGTCTTGGCCACTTTGTTACAGGGTTGTGTACGATGTCTTGGCCACTTTGTTACAGGGTTGTGTACGTTGTCTTGGCCACTTTGTTACAGGGTTGTGTACGTTGTCTTGGCCACTTTGTTATCGTTTTGTATACGCTGTCATGTCCACTTTGTTACAGGTTTGTTTTGTTACCGTATTGTGTATGATGTTATCCTATTGTGTACGCTGTCGTGGCCACTTTGTTTTTTTATTAGTGCAAATTATTCTCAAAAGACCAACTCTGTAGTGCTTAAAAGGAAAGAATTCAAGTTTAAGTTCATCTGCTGAGATATTATAATAATTTTAAAATTCGACTGTGTTCGTGTGATAATTAGCCACCACTGATGCATAGCCCTACACACTGTTTTTGCAGTGAGATATTCTACAATCATTTAGTTACATTACCCGTATATTCCATACAGGGCGCCGACATTGACTGCCGCGACATTAACGAGAGGACGCCCCTGCTTCTCGCGGCCTCCAAAGGGTGCTGGGGCGCCGTCCAGCTGCTCATCTACAAGGGAGCAGACGTGCACGTCAAAGACAAAAACAACCGAAATTTTCTGCATCTGGCGGTCAAATTTGGCGGGAAACTCGAACAAATCGGCGGAGATTTTATCAAGGTGGGTGTCCATCTTGCTGGTGAAGGTGGATTGTAGTGGATGGTTTGTGGATGGTATTGGATCTTGTGGCTGTTGGTGGATTCTTGAACTAATAATAAACGGCTGCCTCAGATAGAAAATCGCTACAGCACTTATTACATTCAAATTTAAAAATGTAGCTTTAACTCCTGAAAATCTGCAAGACGACCAGTTTTCACCAGTAGTTTCCACCCTCCGCTATCTTCTAGGACATCAAGAACCTCCAGAACGAGAAGGACGACTTCGGCTGCACACCGCTGCACTATGCCACTAAAGAGGGTCACCTACTGGCCCTGGATGACCTCATCAGGATGGGGGCGGTTCTCAACCTCAAGAACAATCAGAAGCAATCGCCCTTTCATTTCGCAGCCAGGTAATTTGCGACCATTTCATTTCATAGCCAGGTAATCTGCAATTATTTCATTTCGCAGCCAGGTAATCTGCGATCATTTCATTTTGTAGTCAAGTAATCTGCGACCATTTTATTTCGCACCTAGCTATCCGCGAACTTACGATATTCACGGTTTTGAAGTTAACAATGCAGTATGAACAAAGTGTGTGTCTACTATAATTTAACCATACACATCCAGATGAATGATGGAGTAACGTTGCATGTTCCTGTAGGTACGGCCGGTACAACACATGCCGGAGGTTGCTAGACAGCCATCACGGACCGAACATCATCAATGAGACGGACGGGTCAGGTCTGACAGCTCTACACATAGCCGCACAGAATGGCCACACGAAGGTCATACAGCTGCTGCTACAGAGGGGCGCTGTTGTCAACAAGTAAGTGGTAGCAGGATGGCCCCAGTACTGTAACAACATGGCCCCAGACTTTACTGTAACAACATGACCCCAGACTTTACTGTAACAACATGGCCCCAGTACTGTAACAACATGGCCCCAGTACTGTAACAACATGGCCCCAGTACTGTAACAACATGGCCCCAGTACTGTAACAACATGGCCCCAGTACTGTAACAACATGGCCCCAGTACTGTAACAACATGGCCCCAGTACTGTAACAACATGGCCCCAGTACTGTAACAACATGGCCCCAGATTTGTACTGTAGCAGGATGGCCCCAGTAAAAACTCTTAAGCTTTTCCCACCCTCAATGTCCCTCCCCCTCTCAATGCCCTATCATATGCCCACAGAGACAACGATGACAACACTGCCCTACACCATGCCCTCCCCCTCTCAATGCCCTATCCTATGCCCACAGAGACAACGATGACAACACTGCCCTACACCATGCCCTCCCCCTCTCAATGCCCTATCATATGCCCACAGAGACAACGATGACAACACTGCCCTACACCATGCCCTCCCCCTCTCAATGCCCTATCCTATGCCCACAGAGACAACGATGACAACACTGCCCTACACCATGCCCTCCCCCTCTCAATGCCCTATCCTATGCCCACAGAGACAACGATGACAACACTGCCCTACACCATGCCCTCCCCCTCTCAATGCCCTATCCTATGCCCACAGAGACAACGATGACAACACTGCCCTACACCATGCCCTCCCCCTCTCAATGCCCTATCCTATGCCCCAGAGACAACGATGACAACACTGCCCTACACCATGCCCTCCCCCTCTCAATGCCCTATCCTATGCCCACAGAGACAACGATGACAACACTGCCCTACACCATGCCCTCCCCCTCTCAATGCCCTATCCTATGCCCACAGAGACAACGATGACAACACTGCCCTACACCATGCCCTCCCCCTCTCAATGCCCTATCCTATGCCCACAGAGACAACGATGACAACACTGCCCTACACCATGCCCTCCCCCTCTCAATGCCCTATCCTATGCCCACAGAGACAACGATGACAACACTGCCCTACACCATGCCGCTGCCCACGGCTGGACACACAGTATGAAGGTCATTCTCGGGGTTCACGCTAACCTGATGGACGCCGCCAACCTAGAAGGGGTAGGTCAGACCTTCACACAATAAGTCAATAGTTAGGTCAGACCTTCACTCTATAGCTTTACAGTAGGGGTAGGTCAGACCTTCACTCTATAGCTTTACAGTAGGGGTAAGTCAGACCTTCACTCTGTAGCTTAACATAAAGGGTAGGTCAGACCTTCACTCTATCAATTAAGATAAAGGGTAGGTCAAGCCTTCACTCTATCGCTTAACATTAGGGGTAGGTCAGACCTTCACTCTATAGCTTAACATAAGGGGTAGGTCAGACCTTCACTCTATAGCTTTACAGTAGGGGTAGGTCAGACCTTCACTCTATAGCTTTACAGTAGGGGTAAGTCAGACCTTCACTCTGTAGCTTAACATAAAGGGTAGGTCAGACCTTCACTCTATCAATTAAGATAAAGGGTAGGTCAAGCCTTCACTCTATCGCTTAACATTAGGGGTAGGTCAGACCTTCACTCTATAGCTTAACATAAGGGGTAGGTCAGACCTTCACTCTATAGCTTAACATAAGGGGTAGGTCAGACCTTCACTCTATAGCTTAACATAAGGGGTAGGTCAGACCTTCAATCAATTGTTAAACAGTAGGGAGGATAGACCTTCACTCAGTATTTTACAGTAGAGGTAGGATAGACCTCGCATTATTTCAATACTAAAGTGGTATACTTAAAGGGGAAGGATAGAACTTCTTATAAATGTATTTATGCGCTGGTGAGTTTTGTGAAGTTGGTAGCTTGGAAGATCAGGGTAAAAAAAAACAAGCAACTTGGGGGTCGTCCATAAATGACGTGACACTCGTGGGGGGGGGGGGAGGGGGTACGTAATTTTGTGATGGTGTGTGATGAGGGGGAGGGGGTGGTTCAAATGGTGTGACGTCACACTTTTGCATTATAAAAAACAACGAGTTTTAGCCTTGATTTCGCGTTATAGAAAATTGTTTTAATAAATTGTTATAGGAATTTGATTAAAATACCCTATGGTGACAGACAAGATTTTGGAAAAATATCGATGTTTAAAGAAAAATTCAACAGCAGTTTTAAGGGTGGTTTTAGGCTGAGGTGTGACGTCATTTTAGGGGGGGGGGGGGGTCTGGCTTTTTGTGACGATGTGTGACGGAGGGGGGTGGGTAAAAATCGTCCAAAAAAGCGTGACGTCATTTAGGGATGACCCATTGGTTATAAAAACTAAATACATTCAAACAACGGGACCCAAATATATTTTAAAATTTAATTTTTGTTCAACAAATACAATTAAAATAGAGTCTATAATTGCATTTATCGTTTAGTTTAGCTTATGTTCTTAACACTAACACGAAAAAAGAATACTTCGTAAATTGAGTGAATAAAATGTTGAGCTGTGTGACTAATGTTTGGTGAATAAAATGTTGAGCTGTGTGACTAATGTTTGGTGAATAAAATCTAGAGCTGTGTGACTAATGTTTGGTGAATAAAATGTTGAGCTATGTGACTAATGTTTGGTGAATAAAATGTTGAGCTATGTGACTAATGTTTGGTGAATAAAATGTTGAGCTGTGTGACTAATGTTTGGTGAATAAAATCTAGAGCTGTGTGACTAATGTTTGGTGAATAAAATGTTGAGCTATGTGACTAATGTTTGGTGAATCAAATGTTGAGCTATGTGACTAATGTTTGGTGAATAAAATGTTGAGCTATGTGACTAATGTTTGGTGAATAAAATGTTGAGCTATGTGACTAATGTTTGGTGAATCAAATGTTGAGCTATGTGACTAATGTTTGGTGAATAAAATGTTGAGCTATGTGACTAATGTTTGGTGAATAAAATGTTGAGCTATGTGACTAATGTTTGGTGAATCAAATGTTGAGCTATGTGACTAATGTTTGGTGAATAAAATGTTGAGCTATGTGACTAATGTTTGGTGAATCAAATGTTGAGCTATGTGACTAATGTTTGGTGAATAAAATGTTGAGCTGTGTGACTAATGTTTGGTGAATAAAATGTTGAGCTATGTGACTAATGTTTGGTGAATAAAATGTTGAGCTGTGTGACTAATGTTTGGTGAATAAAATGTTGAGCTATGTGACTAATGTTTGGTGAATAAAATGTTGAGCTATGTGACTAATGTTTGGTGAATAAAATGTTGAGCTGTGTGACTAATGTTTGGTGAATAAAATGTTGAGCTGTGTGACTAATGTTTGGTGAATAAAATGTTGAGCTATGTGACTAATGTTTGGTGAATCAAATGTTGAGCTATGTGACTAATGTTTGGTGAATAAAATGTTGAGCTATGTGACTAATGTTTGGTGAATAAAATGTTGAGCTGTGTGACTAATGTTTGGTGAATAAAATGTTGAGCTGTGTGACTAATGTTTGGTGAATAAAATGTTGAGCTGTGTGACTAATGTTTGGCCACTGTTGGCCGTCAGGACACGGCCCTGCACATCGCGGCCAAGAATGGCCAGACCTCGGCCACCACCCTCCTGCTGACCATGGGGGCCAAGCTGTTGAAGAACCACCAGGGGCTCGCCTTCTTTGATTACGTCATTCAGTACAAGTTCACGGAGGTTGCTGTGGCCACCATCAACCACGAGAGGTAAAGGGGAGTTTAAAATGACGTCATAATTCTTGGGACGTGGGTGGGGGGAGATTTCAGACTTTAGCGTGGCGAAGAGAAAAATCGGGAAAGTAGTTATCAGCATTTATTTCTGCTGTGGCCTAGCGGTAGAGCTCTAGGCTGCTAATCCGTAAGTCTCGAGTTCGAATCCGGGCACAAACCAGTAAAACGTCCCTTAGTCCACCCAGCTATGGATACCCAGATAGGGAAACAAAGACGGCTGGTCATAGGGCTGACCACACTATCCCTTTGTTTCCCCAGGTTTTGAAAAAGATAAACTCTACTTCATCTACCCCATTTGTCTTTGTGACGAACGGGAAGAAATGATGATTTCTTTTTTTTAAAATACCATATTTGGAAATTGAAACAGAATTTCATCAATAGAAAATGTTTGATAAGTGATGTTTCCCGAAAGAAAAAAAAATGTAATTTGAGTTATGTCTTGAATAGTTACTTCACATCAGAAAGAGATATGAATTGTCGTGACGATATATTTGGGAGTGAGGTAGCCTATTAGTGATAAACAAGGACACCAATCCTGAGGGTGTTGCCATTTTAATAGATATCTAAATGCTTGTTATTTAAAACACCAATCATGGGGGTGTTGCCATTTTAATAGTTATCTAAATGCTTGTTATTTAAAACACCAATCATGGGGGTATTGCCATTTTAATAGTTATCAAAATGCTTGTTATTTAAAACACCAATCATGGGGATGTTGCCATTTTTATAGTTATCTAAATGCTTATTAATTTAAAAAAACAAACAACTATGAAATTCAACTCCCAACGAGAAAACTTTATAAGTCGACAGTTTTTAATACAGAGAAAATATTTTTTTTGTTTTCCAGGTGGGAAGAGGTTCTGCAGACCTGCTCAAATGTCTACGGCTGTTTTGTTCTGGGACTGATAGAGCATCTGCCTGCTGTTTGCTTGGTAAGTTTGATAAGTTTAGTTTGTGGGATGGGGGGGGGGGGGGGAGGAGTGGGCGGGGGTAAGGGGAAACTTGCTTATTGCTTAGCATTATCATTCAATGTCTGATGAAGGACGGTAAAATCTTTTGACATGACATCTAAAAAACAAGTTAATTAAAAAAGTCTAGTGACATTTGTGCGCAATTTCCTTATGTTATCTAAAAATAGCTCTGACGTATAATGTTGGGGTGCGTTCAAGCTAGAAGAACAATCGGTTTGTAGGTGTTTATGTAATTTTAAAATTTGTGACCGAACGAGAGAATATTTTTGAAAACTTTCTTCGGCAATATTGTTCTAAATTATGACAGGAATCGATTGGTACATGTTTCAAGTCGCTAAGTGGTCTGGTTGCCGAGATATGGGCCAAAAACTGAATTTTTTCGAGGTTTTTTGGCTTTTCCGGGAAATACATGAAAGAAACCCGGAATTTTTATGGCCTATGCTCATTCTCGTAACTTGCTTAACATAATTGCTTTTGGAACTATTCATCGATATTGCTTCGTTGAGGAGGAGATACGACTTAAAGCCCGGACACACATTCATCCATCCATCCATCCATTCCCAGAAATGACGAGTTAATAAACGCAATTCTCCAGAATGGAAATTGCGCTAAAAAGAACAATATTAATATTTCTTTATCATGAAGGCTATTTTTAAATACATCGTTCATTTTTCCCCCAGAATGTTCTAGACAGATGCCAGATACCATCACAAGATGATCCTAAAAGTCCAAACTATCATGTAAGACAAGACTTATAGTTTGGCTACAGTTCACAATTCAGCTCTAAAGTCAAGATTACTCTAATTTAGTCTAGTTTGGTCTAGTTTAGTCTTAGCCAAAAGCTTGCACACTAAAGCACTAGTCAGAAAAAAGCTTACTAAAGCTTTAACATTTATCAATACTAATTATATAATCGACAACCAAAAACCTTACCACCACTAACTTAGAGTTATCCCACATCTCCCTCAACAGATCACCTACAACTTCAGGTACCTGGACACGCCCACTAGTTGTCTGGAGGCCACCAGGAACTCTAAAGACCATGAAGGTGTTGTTCCCATGATGTCACTTAACGTAAGTCCGTGGGTCGATTACAATTTCAAGACTAAAGTATTACAAAACACAGAGGGAAAGTACTTATGTCCGTGGGTCGATTACAATTTCAAGACTAAAGTTTTACAAAACACAGAGGGAACGTACTTTTGTCCGTGGGTCGATTACAATTTCAAGACTAAAGTTTTACAAAACACAGAGGGAACGTACTTTTGTCCGTGGGTCGATTACAATTTCAAGACTAAAGTTTTACAAAACACAGAGGGAACGTACTTTTGTCCGTGGGTCGATTACAATTTCAAGACTAAAGTTTTACAAAACACAGAGGGAACGTACTTTTGTCCGTGGGTCGATTACAATTTCAAGACTAAAGTTTTACAAAACACAGAGGGAACGTACTTTTGTCCGTGGGTCGATTACAATTTCAAGACTAAAGTTTTACAAAACACAGAGGGAACGTACTTTTGTCCGTGGGTCGATTACAATTTCAAGACTAAAGTTTTACAAAACACAGAGGGAACGTACTTTTGTCCGTGGGTCGATTACAATTTCAAGACTAAAGTTTTACAAAACACAGAGCAAAAGATTGGGCTCATTTGAGTTTATTGTACTACACAACAAACTTGTGTTTATGGGAAGATTTTGGAAAAAAAGTTAGAAGTAGAATAAAATAATGACAACAAGGTTTTAAAAAAATTAAAGAGATTTAAAAATGAGAAAATAAACACAACTTCTCTTCAGTTATAATAGTAAAAAATAAAAGCATTGGTTATTCTAGAGATGTTTACACTACATGTTGCAATTAACACTTTTTATTTTACGAATAGAATTTGTCAAATACAGCTAATGAAAATGTATGTTAGTTGCTTTTTTCTTGTGCATTTAAAAGCTCATTATGGTAAAAGTTGTTAAATTTCTCTTTATAAATTTTCCAAGTGACTTGAACTAAAAGTGGCTAACTCACAATGTGCCCTGGTTCCATTGACTAGTTCAAGAAAAGAATCTCAAATAATATAGCCTAGTAGTAGTAGTAGGATAATTTGTTGTGTAGTTTAATGAAAAAATAAATGTCTCATTTTGCAGGCTATGGTAAAAAATAACAGGGTTGACTGTCTCTCTCATCCTGTGTGTGTGACATTTCTTCAAGTTAAATGGTGAGTTTGTTGTCACATTTAAGTCAGATAGTGAGTTTTTTGAAACATTTAAGTTAAATGGTTAGTTTATTGTCGCAATTAAGTCTATTGGTGAGTTAGTTGTCACATTTAAGTTAAATGGTTAGTTTGTTGTCACATGTAAGACTGGTGACATGTTGTTGTTATAATTTATATTGAAGTCAGATAGTCAGTTAAACAAATGCTGTTGTCACATTTTTTTGTAAATTAGTGAGTCTGTTTCTTGAAGTTTCAATAGCTTAGACAATGTAATTAAAAATTCCCACCAAATGACAGCCAATGGACATCATTAATCAAATATAGCTGGTATCACAAAAGATAATTTGAACCGTATGGGTTTTGTGTTATTTCACTGAAATCTGCAAAGTTTTAACATTTTTTTTTTTGGTGAAATAAATTATTTATTTCATATTTTCCAGGAAAAGATATGGTGTGTGGTTCTACACAGCATACTTACTTGTATACATACTATTTTTAGCATCTCTTACAAGCTTTGTTGTGCATCATAACTCTCTCATGGTAAGTCATAAAAGTTTGACTCATTAATTTTTAGCTGATTCTAATTTTTAGAAGTCAGCCTGCAATATAATGTGAACATTTTTTTTTTAAAAGTGGGGTATTCATCCCATCTGAATTTTTGTTCATATATTGTCCTGTAGCACCATGATTCTGATTGTGACTCTAACTCTACCGTGCAATACCTCCATGGAAATTTGGAAGATGGGTACCAGTTCACTCCCTTGTATGTGGTCTGTCTCTGGTTTATTGGGATCTACAGTATTTTGAATGTCATTAAGGAAATAGCACAGTTAATAACACAGGTAATTCTTATGTAAACTCTGGTTCTGATAATTTTGTAGGCGACAAAATAAATGTTTAATAAACAACTGTTTCATGCTGTTAAATTTATCTTTGAGCAAAAGGCCTGAAATTGGCACTTTGTTTTCTGACTCAAACTAAATAAAGAGTAAATTTTGTTTAACTATTTAAGTAGGCCAATTCCAAATTGCAAGTTGTAGGTCTAATCATAAGAAAAAAAATTTTCACTTAAACCTCCAGAAATTAAAAGAATTTCAGCCATTTAAAAGTAACATAATACATTAAAAATACACATTCTAATAAAAACAAAAAGACATCATTATCATTTTTAAAGGTAATTATCTGTGTATTTAATTTGTCAACTTGCAGAAGCTGCGCTACTTTGCTGACATGGGTAATGGCCTAGAGTGGGCACTGTACATCTCCACACTTCTCTTTGTCACGCCGTTCTTGTGCCAAAAGTCCTTACACTGGCAGTGGGAAGCTGGGGCGGTGGCCGTGTTCCTGGCATGGTTCAACTGCCTGGTCTTTCTTCAGAGGTAAACAATATTTTTTTAAACTTTGCTTGTAACTAGTATGTGCTTTAGACATAACTCTGTCTGTTGTTTTTTTTTAATTAAAAAAGTTACAAAGTCAAATACAGCTTGCTAATGTTTCAATCAGGTTGAGCAGCTGAACTTTGCATTAATTTAACATAGACTTGTCATATGTTTTTCATTCATTGATTGAATGTATTTTAGATTTGACTTCTTCGGCATCTATGTTGTGATGTTCCTGGAAATTTTACGGACTTTAGTTCAAGTTCTGTGTGTTTTCTCCATCCTGATTATTGCGTTTGGCCTGTCATTTTACATGCTGCTCTTTCAAGAAGTAAGTATTGTTGATGTAATTTTATTTGTTTTAATAAGAAATATTTTAAAATATTTAAAGCGTAATCTTGTATTATCTAAAGTAAATATTAGTTTTTGTCAAATATCTTCATTTTCCCTGTTTTTATTATATTACATCTAGAATCCAGATCAAAATTTAAAAAAAATAAACTGTGTGCTTGTTTTATGTTCGTAGTTAAAATGAAATTACTGGTAATACATTATTTGTTCATTAAATATTCAAATTCCTGTTAAGCAATATAATTCTAAATATATATCAACACCCTGACACTTTGAGCAAAGATATCCCAACAGGTTCTGTAGTTCCTATCAAGTTGGAATTTATGAGACCATTTATTAAGTTATATCGTTTCTTAAATCAGTTTTAAAACAAGTAATTAAAAAAAGTCTAGTGACAATTTTAGCGCAATTTCCTTGTGTTATCTAAAAATAGCTCTGTCGTAGCGTAAATCAAGAGCAGGGTTAGTAAAACCATTGGTTAGTTATTAAAACGTTTTTTATTAATTTTTTTTCAGTATTTTACATGTTTTATTTACAATAGAGTAACATGACTAAAAACCATTGCGCGCCCAGCTACCAAACGTGACGTCGCAGCCATTGAACGTGATGGCGCAGCTATTGAACGTGATGACGCGTGTGGTGTGGTTGCATAAAATGCCTACTAATTCGGTCCAAATTTTAATTAATTAAAAAAATTTTTTGTGACCGAACGAAAGGATATTTTTGAAAACTTTCTTCGGCAATATAGTTCTAAATTATGGCAGGAATCGATTGGTACATGTTTCAAGTCGCTAAGTGGTCTGGTTGCCGAGATATGGGCAAAAAACTGCATTTGTTCGAGGTTTTTTGGCTTTTCCGGGAAATCCATGAAAGAAACCCGGAATTTTTATAGCCTATGTTCATCCTCGTAACTTGCTTAACATAATTGCTTTTGGAACTAGTCCTTGATATTGCTTCGTTGAGGAGGAGATACGACTTAAAGCTGCGGACACACATCCATCCATCCATCCATCCATTCCCAGAAAAGACGAGTTAATAAACGCAATTCTCCAGAATGGAAATTGCGCTAAAAAAGTATTACACAAGGACCTTATGTTTGACTACTAAACTGATTGTGTTGACCCACAGGACTCTAAAGCCTACTCCACTCCCGGCCTCTCTTGACCACTAAACTGATTGTGTTGTCCCACAGGACTCTAAAGCCTACTCCACTCCCAGCCTCTCTTGACCACTAAACTGATTGTTGTCACACAGGACTCTAAAGCCTACTCCACTCCCAGCCTCTCTTGACCACTAAACTGATTGTGTTGACCCACAGGACTCTAAAGCCTACTCCACTCCCAGCCTCTCTTGACCACTAAACTGATTGTGTTGACCCACAGGACTCTAAAGCCTACTCCACTCCCAGCCTCTCTTGACCACTAAACTGATTGTGTTGACCCACAGGACTCTAAAGCCTACTCCACTCCCGGCCTCTCTTGACCACTAAACTGATTGTGTTGACCCACAGGACTCTAAAGCCCCACTCCCAGCCTCTCTTGACCACTAAACTGATTGTGTTGACCCACAGGACTCTAAAGCCTACTCCACTCCCAGCCTCTCTTGACCACTAAACTGATTGTGTTGACCCACAGGACTCTAAAGCCTACTCCACTCCCGGCCTCTCTTGACCACTAAACTGATTGTGTTGACCCACAGGACTCTAAAGCCTACTCCACTCCCAGCCTCTCTTGACCACTAAACTGATTGTGTTGTCCCACAGGACTCTAAAGCCTACTCCACTCCCAGCCTCTCTTGACCACTAAACTGATTGTGTTGACCCACAGGACTCTAAAGCCTACTCCACTCCCAGCCTCTCTTGACCACTAAACTGATTGTGTTGACCCACAGGACTCTAAAGCCTACTCCACTCCCAGCCTCTCTTGACCACTAAACTGATTGTGTTGACCCACAGGACTCTAAAGCCTACTCCACTCCCAGCCTCTCTTGACCACTAAACTGATTGTGTTGACCCACAGGACTCTAAAGCCTACTCCACTCCCAGCCTCTCTTGACCACTAAACTGATTGTGTTGACCCACAGGACTCTAAAGCCTACTCCACTCCCGGCCTCTCTTGACCACTAAACTGATTTTGTTGACCCACAGGACTCTAAAGCCTACTCCACTCCCAGCCTCTCTTGACCACTAAACTGATTGTGTTGACCCACAGGACTCTAAAGCCTACTCCACTCCCAGCCTCTCTTGACCACTAAACTGATTGTGTTGACCCACAGGACTCTAAAGCCTACTCCACTCCCAGCCTCTCTTGACCACTAAACTGATTTTGTTGACCCACAGGACTCTAAAGCCTACTCCACTCCCGGCCTCTCTTGACCACTAAACTGATTGTGTTGACCCACAGGACTCTAAAGCCTACTCCACTCCCAGCCTCTCTTGACCACTAAACTGATTGTGTTGACCCACAGGACTCTAAAGCCTACTCCACTCCCAGCCTCTCTTGACCACTAAACTGATTGTGTTGACCCACAGGACTCTAAAGCCTACTCCACTCCCTGCCTCTCTTGACCACTAAACTGATTGTGTTGACCCACAGGACTCTAAAGCCTACTCCACTCCCAGCCTCTCTTGACCACTAAACTGATTTTGTTGACCCACAGGACTCTAAAGCCTACTCCACTCCCAGCCTCTCTTGACCACTAAACTGATTGTGTTGTCCCACAGGACTCTAAAGCCTACTCCACTCCCGGCCTCTCATTCCTGCGGACCTTCATGATGATGTTGGAGCTGGACTACATGGCCTCCTTCAATGACCAGTATGTTGATGGCAGGGAGGAAACTCTACACTTTGGGAATGTCACTCTGATTCTGCTAACCATCTTCGTACTGCTCATGCCCATTTTGTTGATGAATTTGTTGGTGAGTGTAGCTAAGTCATTTTTTAAAAACAAATAACCTTTTTTTTTTACCTTAAACATTTTAACTGACTTATAAAATCAATTAAATGAATTTACATTATTATTTCCGAATTAAATGTCTTTTTTGCAGAATTATTTTTATTGTAATTTTCTAAATATTTTGTATTACAATAAATATTTTGAAAATAATTAAATTATGTTGTGAATGTATTGTTTAATTTAAATACATTTTTAATTACATTTTTTTACAAAACATGATGAGAGTATGAGTCAAAGCTAGATTTCTTTTCTAGATTGGTTTAGCAGTTGGTGACATAGAATCTGTGCAGAGAGATGCCAGACTAAAACGTCTGGCGATGCAGGTTGGTCAAACAAATTTTATTTACAAAAAATTTAATTCAGTATTAGCATTGTTTTTAATGTGCAAACACATAGCTAATTTTAATATTATTGTAAACTGTTTTTTTTTAATTTTATTTATAAATTAATTTTTTGGCTATATAGGTTGAGCTTCACATTAACATGGAAAGAAAAATGCCCATGTTCATTTACCGAAGAGTAACAATAGAAGAATATAAACAGTACCCTAACAGATGCCAGAAAAAAATGGAAAATGTAAGGATTAAAACACAATACTGACAAATTGTAAAATTTTAGCTGCAAGAACTCATATTCATATACTTTCTCAAAATTATAATTTCACTTGTTTTTATTTTCCTTCTTTCTTGTGTCAAGTGCATTAACTTATTTTACTTTCAATTTCCAGTTTTTTTCAATGATTTCATTTAAGAAGGCAGACAGTGATGGCAGATGTAATGAAACAGGAATGCACAACTCGTACTTGTATGAAGAAATGTATAAGCAAAAAGTCAGGTGTGATATAAGTCTATAGATCTAAAAATAGCAGTGCTTTTAGACTGCTGAAAGTTATTTTTTTATATGACTTTAGTTTGACTGTTGTCATTCTACTAAAATCTTTTAAATTTGAAAAATACTTTCAGTTTCAGCCAAATAATTTTCATTTTTTTGAAACTCCCCTATCAAACCTCTGTATTATAAAAAACAAACATAGGATTCTCATAAAAGTACTTCAAGTTCAAGATGTTATAGTCATAAAAAATAAATCAACATTAGTTTTACCTGTTTTGAACGGACGCAGCTATCGTCATGTATGCAGTTTGCAGGCAGTGGTGTCTAGACACCCAGTTTATTCTCGTCTTTAATCATTACTAGAAGAGCACTCTATGGTGATTTTACTCTTAGAGCACTCTATTAATTATGGAGATTAAAATCTAATTATTATATTTTGATATTTATTGAGTTTTAAAAAAATTTTTAAATTTATTGTCAACATTTTGTTTTACTTTCACGTCCCATTTACCCTACAGGATGCGAGAGATGAGTACAGTACTGGACAAGAACAACCAGCTGCTGCGCATGATACTACAGAAGATGGAGATCCACACCGAGGACGAGGCGTGGGACGAAGGTGCAGGGCTCAACAGTGACGACAGTGGCGATGAAATGAAAACCAATGGCAAGCAGTTTAAAACAAAATCTTTTAAAGAGAAAATGTATCTCAAGTCTGCTGTGGTTGCCTTATGGAAAAAAGGACATTCTAATGTTTGAAACAACTACTTAACATTCTGTAATTACAACAAATTAATAAGCACTTGATTTAACGTCTTTGACCAAATGAAAGTTATTAAATGTGGACCAAAATAACTTCTATAAGATTTAATATTCCTGTAAAATAAGTTGTTTTTTTTAAGTTGGTGATGCCATGCAGTAAGAGTACTTGGGATTTTAAGAATTGTTTTTGGTTGAAAGTGTACCACAAAAATAGTTTATACAAGCTTGTATTAAGTTGTATATTGGCGCATGATGTGTTAGATTTCTTTTGTAAATATTTGTTTTGTAAATATTGCTCAATTTTTGTACTGTAGTTTTTAACCATTTTTATTTTAGTGTCAGCAAAACTCAATGTTTTTTAACTGTGATTTATCAAAAATGATGTTATAAATAAAAGGGCCTGCTTTTTTTCCCCACTCTTTATAATAATAATGGAATTCCAATGATTGTCCTCTATAATATTACATAAACCTTTAAGTTAGCTATTTGTGTGTGTTTTTTTATTGTGATATAGACTACATTTATGTGTGCGGTGAAGCTTATGGTTAGAAAATTTAAAAAAACCTTAAATACTGCCTCATTTTTAGTGGTGTTGCAGAGATAAAACTACTTAAAAGCAAACAATGTTTTTATAGTTTAGACCTATCAAACTGCAGGACCTATAATAACTGACTTAGTTTTTAATGCACTCAGATCTTATACTTCGTTTATTTTGTATTATGTAGAAAATTGTGGCATTTTTTATTGGTGTATAAACAGCAATATATAGATTATATAGATCCATATTTTGTAAGTATTTACATTTTTTAAAAATTTTCTACAAAATTTCTGATTCTTGTTTTAATTGTAACAATGTCTAAGAACCTTTATAAAAAAACAATGAATTTCTGATCTTATCAAAAGAAACTAGACATTGTTGCTCATTTTATTGTGTATTCACAATGTTGCATGTCTTAAATTTACTGTAGTTACAGTAAAAGACATATTTTTTAACTGTGCTCAAAAAGCGATGCATTGATATGATTAAAAACAACATTTATTTTTGTTCAATGTTGCTTTTAGCTCAATTGTGTAGTTTTTATGTTGTTCTGTTACTTTTAGCTCAGATGTGTAGGCCTTATGTTGTTGTAACATTAAAAACAAAATAAAAAATATTTATTTGACAAATGATTGTCCTGTGTTTTGCAAGATTGGTTTGGGAACACACAATGAAAACTCTCTTTCCAGAAAAAACGTATCACTTCATAATGGAAAAAACCACACACATTTTACTAATATCATCATCACTAGGCCGGAGCGGGTGTGTGTTCCACGCCGGGTGACGCTATTAAAGGGGTTACACCTAAGCAAAAAATACTAAAATTTACTCACAAAATAATGCTTTATCCAATCAAAACAAGGAAGAGGGGTTTCTTTAACATGTAAATGCAAAAATTCGTGAAAGGCGTGGGGGTGGCACCCATGGTTAGGGGCCATCCATTTATGACGTCCACACATGGGGGGGGGGTCGTCCAAAATAAAAATTGTGGTCGTCATAAATGGATGACCCCTTACCGCACTCAGTGACACCCGTATGTTGTATGCACATACTACAGAGTACTTGTAAGGAAAACATCTAAAGCACTTAGGAATTCTAGATAAATTAATTACACTACTTAAAATGCAAAGTGATAGGCATTTACTCAAGAGCAAATTATACTAATTAAACACACCGGGGTTAACAATATTCTAGGGTGAACTCAACTCACACACGCACTCTCCCCTAATTCTATATTATTCTACCCTATTCTAACCTGACCTCAAATGACCCGTAACAGCAGGCCTTATTTTTATATTAGTTTATCGATTATAAAATATAGTATGTTTTAATTTAACAGTCATCTATCAATGACTTCCATAATTGAGTCGGTTATAGGCTGTTTCAACTATTTGTATTCTAATGCCAAAACACATGCTTAGCAACATTGTAAAAAAAGTTATCTCCCTTCCAGACTGTAGGGACATGTATGTCCCAAGCAAAATAAATTACTTTAAAAAAAACAAGCAAAGCTATTAGGAAAAGTACATGTAAGTATAATACCTAAATAGTAAACCTTTGAAAAACAGCCAGTAATTTCTTTCTGTTACAGTAAGTATTTTTTATATAAAAATGTAAACTATAGCTTTGCGAGTGGTCTAAAAATGCAAAGTTCCCATAAATATGACAACAAAGCTATATCATATATACTGAAAGCAACTTTATTTATATTAAGTCTATCATGTAATAAATGTTTTAAAGCAAATTCAACAACTCTATGTTATTTCAATTTCATTTGGTGATAATTTGAAAATTTGGGACACTGGTGTCCCTTGGTCCTGAAAGGGATGTTAATAAACAAAAACATTTCATCTCAATAACATGTTCAGTTTTAATGTCTAACGTACACAGCAACATCAGTTATTGATGTCACATGGTAGGCGGACACATATTGGAAATAATAATGTTACACTGAAGGTTGACATATTGTGAAAACAAAAGTAATATTATTTTGAAAATAGTTAACTCACACTGAAAGTCAATAAATGTTGGAAATAATAATGTTACACTGAAGGTTGACATATTGTGAAAACAAAAGTAATATTATTTTGAAAATAGTTAACTCACACTGAAAGTCGATAAATGTTGGAAATAATAATGTTACACTGAAGGTTGACATATTGTGAAAACAAAAGTAATATTATTTTGAAAATAGTTAAGTTACACTGAAAGTGAAAGTCAATAAATGTTGGAAATAATAATGTTACACTGAAGGTTGATAGATCTATATTGTGAAAACAAAAGTAATATTATTTTGAAAATAGTTAAGTTACACTGAAAGTCAATAAATGTTGGAAATAATAATGTTACACTGAAGGTTGACATATTGTGAAAACAAAAGTAATATTACATTGAAAATAATTGTACACATGTTGAAAATAAAAGATCTATTTCATCTTACCTTAATAACAATAACTAATTTTCATTTTTTACATTATGTATCAAAATTGTACAGGCCTACTGACTAAAGTTTTATTATACAATAACAAAAATAATTGAGATTATTATTCTTTAAAGTATTCTTTTAGATTTCAAATTCTTTACGAAATGCTGTTACAATATTTTTTGCAAATATAAATGACATTTTATTTAACTGACAGCGGCTGATTATATCCCCCACAACATGAAGACTATAATCAACGTTATATAGATCGGTCATGTTTTTCTCCATCTCAAGCTTCGGTTTTTCAAACGCCCTCTTGAACTGAGATATTTCTTCAGTTAACCTATCCTTCAGATAGCGAGCTCTGTGTTGTAGTCTATCAGCGATGTCTATGTTATCTGCCTCTAACATGTCTTCTACTTCTTGACAAAAGCCAGCAAAAATCACTGCAATGACTTGTACTTTAGATGTTGATGGTAGGGAGAGTAACAGCCTTTCACGAACTGGTTTGTTGTTTCTAAAATTTTCCAATGTGAACGGTTCTTGTTTAAAACTTAATTGATTCACCAATGCCAACACGTTATTACGACATTGCTGTTTTGTAATGTCTTCACCTTTATTACACATCAACATAAACCGTTTGTTGCAAGCCTTATACAAAAGTTCCAGGTAGCCATCTTGCCAATCACACCATTCTTGAAATGTACACAATTTATAATCATCACTGAAAATATCACCGTGTGTAAACAAAACAATACAATATTTTCTTAAGAAATCATGTCCAAAATATTCATTTAAATGTGTAAGTAAGTCATGATCCTGCTTGGTGTATCTTAAACCATACCTTAGCACAATTAAGAAAGCATTAATACATACTCCAATTCTATTCATAACTTCTTTTGTGTAATTATGAAATCTGATCATTTCTTCAAAAATACAAATGTCTTCAACAGATGGCGCCTCAAATACATTAATAAAATCTCTATCTTTAAGCTCATATCCAAGTATAGAATCCTTGCAATGAGATGGTACAACTCCTGCCATCAAAGTACTTTTACAGGAAGATTTGCCATAACTTCTACCAATGAGCATAACATTCATTGTTATACCTGCGGTAGAAAGTAAACACATATTTTGTAATAATGCAAAAGAAGTTATTTGTTTATGACAGCGAAATAGTTTCAGAAACATTCACTTAAAAAATGTTACTTAAGTTATTAATATCAAGTCAAAATATATTCTTTTCAGAAAAGATCAGCCAATGGTTTTGTTTCTACTTTATCCGTTACATGTGTACAAAGGTAGTAGCGTTAGCTATGCATGCTATAATATTTTCTTGAAAGTATTAAACCTAATAGGTCTACTCATAATTTCTATTTTTGTAATACAAAACAGAAATACCTGTTTCAATTACCAGGCTATACTTCACCCACTTGTATTTTGTTTGCGTTGTATTTTGAACTTCATCAACTGTAGTGAATGATCTGCAAAGAAATAGCTTTTCGGTTCTCTTTTGTATATTTTGTACTTTGGGTTTACAAATCATAGCCATGCATTTAATTACTTAAACAAAAATCTGTATCAGAAAACTATTTAAAACTGATTTTTACATGAGAAAAACGCATACAATGATTTACGTTGTGTAGGGATGGGTTAGGCGTTGTATTTTTCAAACTTATATTTAATATTACACTAGTCACTAGAGTGACAAAAAAAATAAAGCTCTACATACATTTTTCTCCACTTTGTGTTGTATACAAAATTCTAGTATACATTAGATAGATCTTAACATAAGACATAAAAACAAACAAAAAAACCTTTAAAAAACAACATTTTTGAGTATAAATTTTGATGGCTTTTAGATCTACTTACTTAATAAATAAATAGTAAAATACTTGTAACTTGTGGCTAAGACAACCAGGATATAGGCCTATCTAGTATCTAGTATCTAAACTTAAAATCTTAAAAGTAAGTAAAATACTGTACTGTAACTGTGTTATGAGGTGACTTTCAATGAATGAATAAACACACAGGTGACATCAATTCGCTTTTTTCGGGGAAAATTGTGTATAGCAGCCAGCTATAAATACGTTTGGGATATAAAGTTTAGTATTTATAGTATTTTATAGATCTAGCTATTACACAGCCATCACCTTCCAAAACAAATATTTGAAGGGCTCAGTGGAAAAAGTACCTAGGGCCTAAGTTACATTTTTTTCAAAAAAGAGTTAAGACCGGTATATTATTTGATTACCTCCCCTTTACCATCCATGTAAATTTGGGCCATGGAAAAAGTACCGAAGTAGCTTCATTCGAATACTCTGCATCAGCTGTTTTTGGTATTTCAGCTTCAATTTAAAAACTTTGCACTCATTTTTCTCAAAACTCTCAAAATACACTTAAATACTTTTTCCACTGAGCCGTGACAAAGTTGAAATACAAAGGAAGGCCGCAGGTAAAAGGAAAGGTTCGAATATATCGATTTTTCAGATATGTTCATATTACCTGGCCTGCTTGATCATGTTAAATGCTGAGAAATTATATATCCGTATAAAGGAGAACGTTATGGATAACGATATGTTACGTGGATTTTGGTACAAAATATAAATGACAAATATGGTCTAATGTGGTTAGAGCTACGGAATAGAAGATTTGAACTATTCTATAGTTGGTACCGGAGAAGGTTGACTGAGAAAACTATTTGCATTATTAAATACGCAGGTATGTACTTAGTCACATTGCTTTCGTAGGAATCAATCGGGTTAGGTAACGTTTAAACCAGGGGCGTAGTGAGGGGGGGGGCGGGGGGTGAGGACAGCACCGGGTGACACCATTTAGGGGGGGGGGTGACACCAAGGCAAAAAATAGCAAAATATATAGAAAAACTTGAGGGGGGGGGGTGCAAATCGAAAGTTTGAGAAGGGGGGAGGGATAGAAAACTTGAAAGTTTGTCCCCGGGAAGGGTCGCTACGCCTCTGGGGGGTGACACCATTAAGTGCCGCACCGGGTGACACCCGACCTCGCTACGCCACTGGTTTAAACTACCTCATCACATGAACACGGTTACGTTGTCTTTATTTATGCCAATAGTGGTCATTCCATTTATTTGTCTGGAGCCAATATGTCTGGAGTCATTTTGTCGGTAGCCAATATGTCGGGAGCCCATTTGTCAGGAGCCAATATGGCATGAGCCCATTTGTTGGGAGCCCATTTGTTGGGAGCCCTTATGTGGGGTGCCAATATGTCGGGAGCCACTTTGTCGGTAGCCAATATGTCGGGAGCCAATATGTCGAAAGTCCATTTGTCGGGAGCCTAAATGTCGGGAGTTCATTTGTCGGGAGCCTATATGTCGCGAGTCAATATAACTGGAGCCCATTTGACGGGAGTCAATAAGTCGGGGCCCTTTTTGACGGGACTATTTTGACTGGGTCGTTTTGTCGGGGGTCGATTTGACGGGGTCATATTAACGGGGCCGTTTTACGGGGCCGATTTGTCTCCGGCCGTTTTGACAGGGCACCTCAGTTAAGTAGCACCAAGTTACAAAGCAGCAGTGTTTCTTCCAGACTTTTTTCTCCGGGGGTGGGGGGGGGGGCACTTGAAATTTTCGGGGGGGGGGGGGGCTGTAGACTTTCTTCGGGGGGGGGGGGCGGACACTGTTAAAAGTATATATTTTCTATATAAATTATATAAATTTCATTTCGTTCGGGGGGGGGGGGGGGCGGTAAAAAGTTTTCGGGGGGGGGGGGGGGGGGGCAAAGCCCCCCGAAGAGATGCCTGGAAGAAACTCTACAAAGCAGTAGCAGTTGTAATGTTGCACCTCGTTTAGCAGGCCTAGTGACCTTAACTTTAGATCATTATGAAACGTGTGCCTCTCTAGTGCCAAACATATACAAAGCACACAATTCTGATGGAATGGAAGAAATTCACATAGATCTAGATCTAGAGAGATCTTAAAATGAGAAAATGGATATTCTGACAATATTAAAATTTACATTTAAAAGTTATCAGATAATAATGCATTAAAAAAAACGATACTAAAAGTGATAGCGGAAGTGAATGCGGTATAGTCTAGTGGTACAGTAACGTCATCATTATCAGTCTTCAGCCGAATCTTAGCTGAGTTTTGAATTTAATTTAAAATGAAGCTAGAATTAATTTTTTCTTTGATATTGAGTTTTAGTGCTGGAATCTATTGCCTTGAAAGGCCAAGAGGAGTTTCTATTGAAAGTATGTGTTGTATTTAAAAATTTTGCATCTTAGGTTGGCAAGTTCAAGTAGGCCTAAAAGACTTAATTTAATAATTAATAATTAAGCCTAAGGCCTAAGCCGTGACTCGACACTAGAGTCTCACTAGACTAGAATCTAGATTCTAGATCTAGATTCTAGATCTAGAATCTAGATCTAGAATTTCTAGATCTAGATCTAGACCTCTAGTGCTCACTAGTGACTAGAGTACTAGAATCTAGATCAAGTACTAAGACTTTTACTAAGTAGATCTAGATCTAAATCTAGTAGTAGATCTCTAGATTCTAGGGTAATCCCTTAGTTTAGCGTCGGAAATTATTGGGTAATGTTTGTTGAGTTTCGGTAGCTAGAGTTACGGTAAACCATGGTTTATTTGACCATTGAAATATAAATAAATTGAAAGTCGATTGTAGTAAATTAATGTTTTAATTTTTTAAGTTTAATCGACTAAAGAAAACAAGAATAAATATAATAGTAGATTTAAATTAGTAGATCTAAAAATTAAAAAAAAAACATATATAAATATAAATAATGAAGTCAAATGTAATAATTTAATGTTTTTGGCTTGCAGCGGATTTGCGACCATTAATTAATTAGATCTAGATCTAGCTAGATATCTAGCTGCTAGACCAAGTAAAAAAATCTAGATTACGAAAATAGTAAAAATGATTACAAAAATAAATCTATCCAAAATTTAAACATTCTGTATAAAAATAAAAGATGACGCCAAATAAAGTATTGTTTACAGTACTTCCGGTGAATTCCGGAAGTGTGTGACAGACTTTGGCATTGTTTTACTGTTTTTTACTGCTATACGATTCCGGAATAATAACCGACGCTAAACTAAGGGATTACCGATTCTAGATCTAGACTTACCCTAATAAGGCCTAATACTTAACCCTAATCCTTAAGTAAAATTAAAAAAAAAAAAAAGCAAAATTAAAATGAAAAAAAAATCTCTGAGCTAAATGTAATAGAACCCATGCCTCGAAAACAAACTAGCCAATGCACAACCACTTCGACCACCGGAGCAGTTACTTCAAGCGTTCAAAATTGAAATGTCATACACCAATGAATTTAAAAATAAATTTCATTGGTCGGCTAAAAATAGCGAAGTACGAATAGCCTTCTGAGGGCTATTTGTAGTAAAGTACCAATAGACACTCTCATCTAGATCTAGATTAGATCTAGAATTCTAGATCTACTCACAGTAGGCCATTCGATTCAACACTTCCGGGTTTGTCATTTTCGTGGCATCTCACGGCTCATGCGCTTACTAAAATGGCGACCAGTTTTGCTTTCTCTAAACGGTATAGGGATAAAACTATTGATTACGATGCCATCGTTAATTTTAGAAAACGGAACTATCCTTTTCTATTTCAGTCTGTTATTTAAGAATTGTGTGCCGCGCAAGAATCCAATCATTTGGCTAGATTTATGACTGTTTTTTTATGTCACACCTAAAAATAGAATGTTTACGCTTTCTTCGTTGATGATCGTTTTTAAGATTTTGTAACTTGGTATACTTACCCTTTATCAATTTTAAAAGCATAGCATGCTAATTGTAAACAAATATAGTCATAAAACACAGAAATATAAAGTTCCAATTGCGATGTGACACACCCGGGTCACACCCCCTCAAGAAAACATGTTTTTATTAAGCTGTTTATCTCACTTTACAACAGTAATTAAAATTAATTTTCAAATTTTTATCACTTATTGGGTAAGATAAAGCACATGTTTACTAAAAATAAAAAATAAAACAAAAGCAAATTCTGTTTTAATGAGGGTCACGGGTCAAGTTTTTTTTCCTTCTGTCAAGTTCAGTGGAGGGTGCCACAGGCTGACCTGACTTTGGAATTTTTTTCAGTAATAATGACTTTGCACAGAAAGTTAAAATATGCTAAATTAGCTTAGTTTACTAGTGTTCTAGCTATCATTGATACATTTTCAATAAAAAAAAAATCATTCTGTAATTCTCATCAAAAAGCCTAACTCACAGTGTGAGTGTACTGAGTGTACTCACTCAGACACAGTGAGTGTCTGAGAGAGTGTACTCTCATACTGAGGTCATACTCTCATCAGTGTACTGAACTTATTTTGAACTTAACTAGTCTGAGAAGAGACAATTTTTAGATTTTAGCCGTATTGGGGCTATTCCCAGCCGACTGTGAATAGCCCCAATACGGCTATTCACAGTCGGCTGTCATTTCATGCTAAATACGACTTTGAATAATATCTTAAAATAATAAAAGCATTTATTGTGACTGGGGAGTGGGGTATAGATTTTTTTTTTTTTGCTGATATGCCAACAATTACGTCACAAACGAAAAAATAAAACAAAAAAAACCATGAGTAACTCAAGTAACTGTGAAAAAATATTTTGATAATAAGATAAAGAAGAATACATTAAGAGTCATAACAATAAGGCACGATAGCCACTCCCCATGACCGTTCAACCACACATCTTCATGCCCATGTTGGGTATTTTTAACATTAAGTCTATCAAAAAACGGTCACGACTGTGAATAGCCCCAATACGGTTATTCACAGTCGACTGTGAATAGACACTTCGTTAGATTTTAGTTTCTTGGTTTAGTTTAAAAAAAGAGGTAGGGGCCTAATCTATTACTATTGTTTAGCTTTGACCGATTTTTACGCACCTAAAACGATAGATAACCAAAATAGATCAAGATCTAGCCTCTAATTTATATTTAGAATCTAGATCTTGAAATTTAGATCTAGAATAAATCTATAGATCCAGACTGGTGTGGGTAAATTGTGAAATGCGAAATGGTGAGTCGATAAATTGCAGCTGGTCTTGTGACACTATTGTCACGCATCTTATCAGACTTATGCCCGGTGAGGGTAAAATGTGAAGATACCTCAAATACCTGTGAAAATTATGCAGCACCTGATTTACAATGGGCCTAAACTTTGTTATATTATAACTTCAAATTTTTTGCGGCATGCTGATGGTTTATGATTTATCAACTTTCTTTTGTGTTGACTTAAAATACCACCTTGTTCAAAACTGCCAGAAATACATGAGTTCATCTAGATCAACTTCTTTATTTTATGTGAAACTGAAACATCAAAGCCACCCGATGTATAGACTTTGAATTTGAACATCATCGTGTTAGAATCCTCTGCCACCACAAACATGTTGTATTGTTGCCAAGAAATTTTATATTATTAATGCTGCCTAGGATTGGCTTTTCATCTTATAATGCACCTTTTAAATTTACTTTTGCCCCTCAGAGGCAGCATTTTATCAAGGAAGCACAACATTCAGATGTTTATCAGATGGCAAATCCATCCCTTTGGAACATGTAAATGATGACTACTGTGATTGCGCTGATGGTTCAGATGAACCAGGTAAACAGTATACATATATATATATAAAATATTCTTCATAAAAATTTTCAAATCTTGACAAAAAAGTGACGTAACAATTACATTTAACTTTTAAGTATGATTTAACTTGTTCAAAATGCTTTTCACCTAATTTTTTTATTTGATAATATTTTATCCACTTTTTCTAGTTGTAACAACATGTATTCTTTGTTGTTGTGGGTTAGCTTTCATACAGGAACACGAGCAACAGTGGCAACTTGAAATGACAACTTTATTTACACTATGTACAGATAAATCCGTGGTACATCCATATTTGAAGATCAACTGATATAGGTACAAATAATAGGTACAAATAATAATCACGACTCCAAGTCATGGAGACATCTTACATTCTACTGCCATCGTTCCAGTCCCAAGTCCTAGCACACAACACCCGTTCACCTTTCGCTCTCCCTTTTATTCACTACTTTCTCTCCCCTTACGTCAATGAGCGATCTCACCCAAAACACGGAAAAACACATGACGATCGCTCAGACAGTCCTTCCGCTAGCCAGCTACTCTTCATTCATGCAAAACACAATATAATAAAGATACATAATAATACAGTCTGTGACACGTCCCCCCTTCGAATAAAATTTTGTGTAACAAAATTTATAAATACAATATTAGTAGGGCAGGACCATGTGCCAGACAACAAAATTTTTTATACATTTCAAAAAACATGGAAAAATACATTCTTTGTAGACTAATGCACAAGCATTATGTGTAATATATTCAAATATGAGAAAGAAAAACATTTCAATTACCCAGTAATTGTAGTATAAACAAGACAAATGAGTTTAGTAAATTACCAAACTATAATACATAGTTGAAATTATCAAAGACTTAATTCAACTCCTAATTTAAATAACTATATCCTATGTGGTAAAAAAAAACTTCCTTATCATCAAGGTATGTTATTACCACGCATGAGTAATATACTTTGTTGTCTCCCCTATTTGACCCATTTCAGTCATATCTAGGTCACAACACAACCACATTCCTGCCTTCCACAGGTAATGACTAATACACAATTCAATTCATCATTGAGACTTCCGTCTTATTGTTATGCGGAGTAAATAGTCTCTAACTTTTACTTTATACATTATTCTCTGTTAATTAATAGTATAGAATAGGTTTAACCTAATACAGTTTACATTCTTTAGATATAGTACACAATTTATGTTTACTCAAACACATTATTTGATATTTATATATTACAGTTACAGACTGTATAATATTAATAAACTGTCAATTGATAATTTAATCTTAGCATCCTCTATAGCATGAGTAATCGTTCTCGTGCAGTTGACGATGACCTGTATGCCATCTCTCCCTCAAATTGTAGCTTTTAGCTGTGCTACCATAATCATTTCCTTGATTTCGTTTAACTTGTGTTACTTTATTTGTTTTAATATTCTCCTCTGGTTTCTGAACAATGTCAGTAGTTATCTTGCTTTGTGTACGTTCGTTTGGTTCATCAACCAACTTAATATAAATATTATGGCATTGCTTTGGCCTCTCATAATATGTGTTGCGTCGGTAGCTTCCATTAGTATACCTATTCACACTTTTGTTATTCTGATTTGAACTTGATACATTATTCCTTAAATTACTGTATTTCTCACATGACTTTCTGTGTACATAATTGTTTCTTCTCTGATTTGCCAACCTATGCCAACATTGATTTTGGTAATGACCTGTTTTTCCGCAGTAAAAACATCTAGATTTTGGCTTCTTATAAACATGGTGACTGTATTCATAGTTTGCTAAATTTCTTTTTCTTTCATTCTGTGCATTAATGACATTAATGACATTCTTATTAACATGTTGACTGTATTCATAGTTTGCTAAATTTCTTTTACTTTCATTCTGTGCATCAATGACATGGTAGTTTCTAGTTACTGTTTCATCTTTCTTAACTTCCTTGTGCTTCTTTATTGATTCTAATTCACACATAAATGTCTGTGTTAATTTCTCCATTTCTTTGTTAAATTTATTCTTGAGTTCTAGTATATCTTCTTTATAGTTTGACTCCAATTTTCGAAGTAAATCTTCAATAGGTACGTTCTCTTCATTGTGGCTTATTAAGTTCACTGATTCATTAATCATCATTAGTTTATCATGATTCCTGCCATTCTCCGATGGACTTATTAAATCATCACTGCCATTGACTGATGGGCTTATTAAATCATTTTGACTGCCATTCACTGATGGACTTATTTCTTGTTTACTACCATTATCTGATGGACTTATTTCTTGTTGACTGCCATTCTCTGATGGACTTACGATACAACTTTCAATAATATTCTCGTGTACCTGCGTTTGAGTCAATAAAGAGTCAATCTTAAGACATTCTAATGTATCTGTCCCCTTTAAATCATTATTAAGTTCAACCTCTGTTTTTTCCTTGGGTTTCAATTCTTCCTGGACTATGTTACTCTGTTCTTCATTCCAAAGGTTGCCAATATTTACTTCTTCAAGTTCTGCTTTAAATTCTGTCTGTTCACTTTCTAATTTTGTTTCATTTGTGTCTGTTATAGCTTTCATTTCTAATAGTTCTTGTTTATATACTAGTTCATGTAGGCCAACTTGTTTTTCCAAAGTTTCAGCCCTTTTATCTGCTCTTTGTTTTCTGTTTCTTTTTTTTCGCTTTCCTTTTAGTTGTACAGTCTCTTCTACTTTATCTCCATCTGACATTTCTTCTTCTTTTTGCATGTCTGTAATAGCTCTTGATCTATTACACTCTATTTCTATCTCATCATCTAATTCACTTATTACTTTTCCATGAGCTACTCGGGGTCGTCCTGTTTCTTCGTCCCATGCTTCTAATGCTTTTTCTATGTCTCTGTCAAATCGAGTGTTTGCCCAGGCTATCTGCTTCTTCATCTTCTTAATGCCTTGCGCCCTCGCTAGTGCTAGATATTCTTCAAAACATAACATTTTGATATATTTTCTATGACATAAAATATAAATTCATTAGTTGACAATAGATAAATGTTAATTAATTTACAATACCCTTTCTTGGTTTCTGGCTTTGTTCAGTTGATTAGAGACATCTAGTAATCCAAGAAAAGTTCATAGTACATATATAGTACAAAAATAGTTCACTTTGTTGATTCCAAAAAGTTGAAAAAATTCAAAATAGTTCTAGTAGCCTGTTACAGAGTAGAAATTTGTCCAGTTTTAGATAAGACATCTTTAGGAACAGTTTAGGAACAGTTACAAAAATAAACTTGATATGCTAAATCCAAACAGTAGAAAAACTTGAACAGCTAATCCATATAGAAAAAACTTGAACAGCTAAATCCAAATAGAAAAAACTTGAACAGCTAAATCCAAATAGAAAAAACACACAGACGATATTTACTCGACATTGGTGAGACAATATCGAAATAAGGTGATAAAAATTATCACGTTGATGACTTGACTTGAACAAAACGTCTGACTTGACTACAGCAACCCTTCTGACTTGAGTGTAGATAGATGACTTTCAAGAACTTGACGTACTTGGTAAACAGTGGAAGACCACAGACTGTAATATCTCCATTTCTGACATATGTAGCACCAATTCTTCAACCACTTGTGACATCATAAGTAACAGTAATACAATGTAGCAACATCACTTTATTGCCTCCACTTCTGACACCATATGTAACAACATGTATTCTTTGTTGTTGTGGGTTAGCTTTCATACAGGAACACGAGCAACAGTGGCAACTTGAAATGACAACTTTATTTACACTATGTACAGATAAATCCGTGGTACATCCATATTTGAAGATCAACTGATATAGGTACAAATAATAGGTACAAATAATAATCACGACTCCAAGTCATGGAGACATCTTACATTCTACTGCCATCGTTCCAGTCCCAAGTCCTAGCACACAACACCCGTTCACCTTTCGCTCTCCCTTTTATTCACTACTTTCTCTCCCCTTACGTCAATGAGCGATCTCACCCAAAACACGGAAAAACACATGACGATCGCTCAGACAGTCCTTCCGCTAGCCAGCTACTCTTCATTCATGCAAAACACAATATAATAAAGATACATAATAATACAGTCTGTGACACTAGTTAACTATAATATTGATAAATAATGATATTGATAATATCTTGTTTAATACAGGAACCTCTGCATGTAGCAATGGATTATTCTATTGTGAAAACAAGTCAATTAAAGGCAGTTACATCATGTCCTCGCGTGTGAATGATGGGATCTGTGGTAAGCTGCTTAGATTACTCTGCATCATAAGTGAAGATTTGCTTAGCCTCACTTCATTTTAATTGTAACAGATTATATTTCTGTTCACTTTTCCAGACTGTTGTGATGGTTCTGATGAATATGATGGTACAATCTCTTGTGAGAACCTCTGCGAGTAAGTCTTGTCTAGTTTAGTCCTAGTTTTAATTCACTGTTTAATGTTCTGTTCCTGTCATCATTGGTTTCTTTTGTGGATTTAAAACTTTTAGAATGTTGTCATTACTAAAAAATTTTGTGTTTTTCTCTAGGAAAATGCTAGCAGAGATCAGAGCTCAGCAAGAAGCGTTAAGAGAGAAACAAGAAGCTGGTTATAAAGTTAAGCTTGAGTATATTCAGACTGGAAGGCGAACCAAAGATGAGAAACTGGTTAGTGTTTTAACCTAGTACAAACATAAATAGCAATATTTCTTATTGTATATTTTTTATTGCATATAAGGCCTTCCCTAACTACAAGATCATTTAAAACATGCAAACTTAAAACAATGAATAAAGTAGATCTATATTTCATTATTCTTTTTAAGGATTATTTTCTGTAATTTGAGAAATCAGCTGCAGGATATCTGTAAAAAATATTAACATAACTATGATCACAAGGCAGAATATAACAGCAATCACCCTTGTTTTATACGATTTATTAACAAGTTCATAATTAACTTTCAATGCAAGCGAAGACAAAACAAGTAAATTATATAATTTGTGTCTGTTTAGAAAAATAATTTTTATTTTTCCCCAGTCTCAATTGACAGAATTATCAAAAGAAAAGGATCTGCTTGACAAAGAGAAAGATATTCTCAAAGGTTTTTTTTTTGTTTTAATTTAATGTATTTTTGTTAGATATATCTTGTGTTATAATTAATTTATTATCGTTTTGTTGGAAGGCTTATTTTAAAAAAACAATAGCAAGAACAGTTTTTTATACAGTTCTATATAATAAAACCATTTTCTTATTACTAGCTGCGAAAGAGGAAGCTGAAGCTCCAGAAAAAGTGGCTAAAGATAAACATGAACAAGCCTGGGAAGGTAAACATTTAGTTTGATCATAAGAAAATAGTCCGCTGCTTAGGAAACCCAATGATGCTACTTGATATTGTTTTTTTCTTTGAAGCTGTGAAAGCTGAGCGCAAAAAGAGGCAAGAAACTGAAGCTGCTTCTCTAGCGTTTCTTGATCTGGATGTTAATCAGGATGGCCGGTGAGTTATTTTTTTCCATTGTCACCTCAAGTTCGACGTAACCATTGCAGTCATGAGTTCATTGTTTGGTTTTGATTTAAAATTATTCACTCACAGCTTTTGTTAATTAGCTGCACATAAAAGTCTTGAATTGCCCATCTGAATTTAATGTAATGAGAACATTATTTCCAGAGTTGACTTCCCAGAAATCATAAGACACCCAGAGTTTGATATTGATTCTGATGGTACAGTTAGTGAGGAAGAGGCTAGGGTAGGTGCACAACTTCATGTCTTTCCAGATAAAGTTGTATTCAGCATACAAACACATGGTACACCTATCTATCTAGATGTTACTGTTCAATATCTTGGTCTATGTGGTTTCTAAAATCACTGCCTTGTTTTATGGTAGGAATACCTGGAGGAAAGAGAGGAGGTTGATTTAGAAACCTTCACAGAAAAGATCTGGCCCAATGTCAAAGAGATTTACAAACCTTATGGGTCAATACAAGAAGAAACCAAGGAGGAAAAGAAGGATGAAGCTCCAGCACCACCAGAGGTGCCTGAAGAAGCAGATCCAGTAAGTGTTTTTTTTTAAATCAGGGACATCTACATTCCTATAATAGTTAGAGGGATCACAAAAATGTATGACATTAATAAGTAGTTCCCCACTTTTTTGTTTATTCCTTGCTCATCACCCATTTTTTTTTTGTTCTAAACTTTTTTTGAAATTATTTTTATACTTGTGTGATTTTATATAGCACACTAATAGCTTACCGCTTCTGTTTATAATATATGTTTCACTATGTTTTCACTGTTTGAAAATCTTATTTTGTTCTTAAAACTTGTATTTAGTTGTTCTATTTTAGACATATTTGTCATTGTTGTTTTAGACATGTTCTTGCTTTTTTTTTTTAATTATGGAAGACTTAAAAATTATTTCAATATTCTTATACTTTAGTTGTTTTTTTGTTTACCAGTTGTTTACCATTAGTTATTTAAAAATATTTCAAAGTATGTTTTTAATTTTCTCTTTACTGTGCTTTAACATTGATGTGAAGAGTTTTTATCTCAATTATTTGTAATTGTCTATGAGCTGGCAAATAACTTTCCATTGTTTGCTGACTAAGACTTCATCATTGTGTCAACTAACTTGTCATTTTGTATGTTATACAATTTTTAAGCATTTTTTTTAATACATGATTGAATATTTTGAACAATCAGTTTATACTACCATAAATGTTATTTGTCTTTTGTATGTTGGAGCAACTGCACTAAACAAATAACAAAATTCCATATAATTTAATTGTTAAGAATTCAGCACTTGAGTGTATAGAAACACTCAAACATACTTAGTATAAGCAAAGATGTTTTTACAATAGATTGTTTATACTGGTGCTGCTTTTTTAATTTCTAGCTTTAATCCTGTCTACTGCAGGTCTTGATTATATACTGTGTATTTTAAGTAATAATTTGGTTCCATATTTTATAACTTTAGAGCAATACTGGTAATGCCTTAGCATTTAGTTCAATCCATGCTAATGGGCTTATTTTACCAAGATTTTGAGTACAAAATGTTAAAGGTGCCTTTTAATTTAATTAAGGACTATCATAATTTGATTAGAGCACTTGTAAGTTAATTATTTAAAGTGGTTCTAGCTTGGGACAAGCTACATCTGCTTGCATGGTACTCTTAGGAAATTCCACTTGATGATATTAAAGAAGGAACTACAGATGAAAAAGATGAAAAAACTGAGGAGTATGATGATGATGATGATGATACTGAAGAAGATGATGATGAGGAAGATGTAGAAGAAAAAAATGATAATAAAGATGTAATTGATAAAAAATCTGATGTAAGTAAGATTTTCCTATTTCATTTTTTCAATGAGATGCCTGCATTTTGAGCTGAAAGTGGTTTCTCCATAGTTGCCTGTATCATGAACATTTACCTTCTGCATACAGCTGGTAGCATTACTGGATCTATTCTGTTTATAACTTGTGTGCATCCAAGTATCATCCTATTTTTTAAAGTGGATCATCATCCTAGTGCTGGTACTAACTCGGTTATATTCAGGAAATTCTTTTAGTACTATTGAATTTTTCACAGACCCATACATTAACAAGAAGCTTTATTGCCATCAAAAGAAGCTGTAACATAGTTTATTAACATTGATAAAAAATATACAAAATAATTGTTTTTCCTTGTCCCCTAATATTAGTGAGAGAACCAGCAATGTTCTTTTGATAATAATACCTACTGACCCTGATACCCTTAATTTTTAAAAGAAATGTAGATGTTCTTAGTCTACAAAGTAAAAAAGTGAAATGAGTAGAAGATTAAGAGATTGTTTAAAATTGTACCATTACAAATTATTTGTGGATGGCCCCACCTGATCGATGTTTATTGAAATGTTTTTATTTCAGTTTTAATTGCTTTTTGAATGTTTGATTTATTTGGCACACAGCACAGCACATTGATACAACACTTCCAATTACAAATTATGATTTTTTAATTGTCTTGCTATTTTACAAATGCTTTGAAATTTTGAAATATTTGAGTACAGGGATTTGTAATTATAAAATCTCACAAATAATCATGCATAATTAAGAACCACTTAAGCTTTATTAGTGGCAAAAGTTATTCAGCAAATTATTTAAGTACACCACTTTTTATAGTTTTCTTTTCTTAACCTTTGAATTTATTTTACTACAAATTTGAAGAATGTTTCTGCTTAAAAATGGTATATATAAGTTGTCTTTAAACAAGTATAGATATTTAAAACAAATCTTTTTTCTGCAAACATTGTGTTTTATCATTGCTTAAATTTTAGTTAAATTGCCTTGTGTGCCATTGGCTTAAGTGCTCATTGTTATAATTTTTTTTTTTTGGGTTGTTGATTTCTTGAATATTTAGTCTTCTGTAAACTTTGTATGTGTTGCATAAAGGTAAAAGGGATGGACTGTATTAGTGGCTAAAAAAAAACAATCTATGCAGGAAACACTAAGTGTAGTTGTCTTGTTAAATTTTACATACTAATTGTAGAGTCTTGTTATAATGTTTGAGTGTAAGAACTAACAAAATAATTGAAATTGGATATAGTGACTTTCAAATACATTTTTATTTGTTCCATAATATACATTTAAATGGTGATTTACACTACCTCTAATTGATACAAGAATCAAATAACTAACTAGAATTTGTTATTTCCTTATTTATTCTGTGGATAATTAATTTAATTTAGAATTAAGATTTTATTATTTAAAATGATCAGAAATGATCCAAATACTAATTGTATAGTTCATTAGTTTTAGTAGATAAATAACAGCAGCCTGACTTGTGGTTAAAGCAGCAACGCTGTTTTTCTCCAGATGCCATATTTAAGTTAGAGAGTTCATAAACACTTTGCTAGTTTGTATTTTAAAAGTCACTTCTTTCTATCCTAGTTGGAGCAGGTTGCTGAAGAAGATAGGATGCCTGATTATGATGATGAAACTAAGAGGTTGATGGCAAGTAGGTGGAGACAACTTCATTGTTTTCATTCTCGTACAACTTTGTGTTGTATTAAAGCCTAGTGTTAATTACCTTCTGTGTTTTGTTAGCCACAGTTGAAAGTAACACATTTTCTATCTCACCCAGTTGCTGATGAAGCCAGACAAAAATATGACGAGGCTGACAAAAAAGTGAAAGATATTGACAACGAAATTAAGTAAGTCATGACAATGTGTCTCTCCATGCTAAAATAGCTGCATGTTAAGTTCATGACTGTCATTTCATTCAATGTTGACAATTTTCACATCAGCAACATAAAGAAGTATCTGGACCTTGACCTTGGGCCAGAAGAAGAGTTCTCTGTCCTGAAGGGCCAGTGCTTTGAGTACACAGACAGAGAGTACACTTACAAATTCTGCCCCTATGAGAAGACATCTCAGAAACCTAAAGGTGGTGGTATAGAAACTAACTTGGGGTAAGTAGCTTACAACATGGCTCTGTCTGATGTGGGGGGGGGGGGGGGGAGATGAATTTTTAGTTAATCCCAAAGTTATTCATTAAGAGATTGGCTATAATACTTTTTTAGAAATTGGATTATTTTACATTATATAGGCCTGTTCTCATTTTATTTACTAACTGTCACATTAAAAAAAGGGAGCTTGATGCCAGTTTTCCTATCATATTTGTGCTCTAGAGATGAAGCACTGTTTGATTCAAGATTTTAAAAATGTTTTCAGTGTGTGGGGACACTGGCATGGCCCAGAAGGTGACAAATACGACTCCATGAAGTATGAGAATGGCCAGAGCTGCTGGAATGGGCCCAACAGATCATGCCATGTAGGTTTCACTTTCATTTATTGTTGGTTACTGCCTAGAGCTGGATGCTTATTATTTTTTTTTTGTATTGTTGGTTGTCTATGTTGTGCCTAATAATCAATACTGGATGCTTTTCATTTGCATAAATCAAATAGTTTTCAATTTCAAGCACTTAGAATACAATTCTGGCATAATCTTTTCTACACATGTAGCATACAATAAATTTTTGGCAAGTTCATATTGAGGTTTTAGATGAAGAAGCCAGTAAGCTGTACAACTGTAGTTTGATAAATCACTGCTGTTGATTAACTGTTGGCTTACCTATCTGATTTGATCATCCAGGTAAAGATCCACTGTGGATCAGAGAATGCTCTGACAGGTGCATCAGAGCCAAGCCGCTGTGAGTACCAGTTTGAGTTTACAACCCCTGCCAGATGCTCCCAGCCACAAGACACCCACCCCCATGAGGAGCTTTAGTTCTGTCAAGAAATGCTGTCAGTTTCAATTTGTAGTTTTCTAACCATCACACAGAAAATTGTTATTTTTGTAACAAGGATGTATGTTGTTCACTGTTCACTTTTACATGCAGAAATTGATGCTCAACAAAAGAATGTTTCCTTATTTTTATTTTTGTTAAAGCTCCCCATAATGTTTGAATGTGCATTATGTTTATTGAAGGAACAATTATATTATGTTGTTAAACTTATGAGCTTTTTTGTCTTTACTGCTTTATTAAACTGTACTTGTGTTCTCACATTAATGATGTACAGGATTGAAACAAAAAATAGTTAATTCCCCTTGATCAAAATTAGAAGGCAATTTAATAAACCGGGAGTGATCTCCCCTAAACTTTCTCGAATATTCTTATATAACTTGGAATATAGACATGATTTTTAATTACTTAAACTTTTAAAAATAGAATAGAATCTCATAGAAAATAGAATTGCACACCAAGCGAACACCAAAACAAAATGTGCATAATAGTGCGCAATATTATTAGTGCTTTATAAATTTACATGCGTTTTTTGAGAAATCGGAAATCGCGTAAATTAGTACTTCCGGTCAACGGAAATTACTCAAAATTTGAAAGAAGGTAGAGAATTAGATCTTTTACTTAAATGTGAAATTTTATTTATCTATCTAAAATAGTACTCAAGTTACAGGCTTTTGAAAAGTAGAAAAAGTACCACTTCCGGTTATCGGAAATCGCTCAAAAGTTGATACGGATCTTCGATTTTGATAAAATACTGATATATGAAATTTCATCAACCTAGCTGTAACGGTACTCAAGTAATCGTGTTTACAGACAGACATACGGACAAGATAGCAAAATTATGTTTTTCCGTATCAGTGAGGTGTAAAACGTCGAGATTTGTAAAAATTTCGTTTTTTTTTTTTTTTTTTGCACGATTACAAGACTTTATACTTCGTATAATCGAGAAAGTAGAAATAAATAATGTAGGAATGGCTTTCAGCTTATTTCCCTGTTTAGTACATCAAAGTTTAATCTACTAAAGCCGTACTCAAACAACCAATAGTTTGAGAATTATTATAGAATCAATAGTCTAAGAGCACTCTTAACACTAAGCTGAAATCATAGCATAGACCCAAGACTTATTATGACCACAGAAGAAATTGATGCCTCACTGATTTCTGACAGGATTACTGGCAAATTTTTTGTTGTTATTCTAAAAATGTCTTTCAAATTGTTATAAAGATGTAATAATAGTAATACGTAGAAATTAAAAAAAAAGTTATTTTTCAGGGAACACTCATTCCATTGCTTATAACTAAAAATAGTCCTGGTATAGTAAAGTTCCTCTTAAGACCTAGCGATCCATTGATCAGATGAAGATTTTGTTTCATGACCTGTCCATGACAAAACAAAAATCTGGCTAATTAGATACTCTTGAACCTGATTGAGGGGAGAGAAGCCAGTCTTCAACTCTTGTCAGGAGGGGAGAAGCCAACTTTCAACTATGGACAGGAGGGGAGAGAAGCCAGTCTTCAACTCTTGCCAGGAGCGGAGAGAAGCCAACTTTGGACAGGAGGGGAGAGAAGCCAGTTTGAACTTTGGACAGGGGGGGAGAGAAGCCAGTCTTCAACTCTTGCCAGGAAGGGAGAGAAGGCAGTCTTCAACTTTGGACAGGAGGGGAGAGAAGGCAGTCTTCAACTTTGGACAGGAGGGGAGAGAAGCCAGTCTTCAATTCTTGCCAGGAGGGGAGAGAAGCCAACTTTGGACAGGAGGGGAGAGAAACCCGTCTTCAACTCTTGCCAGGAGGGAAGAGAAGGCAGTTCAACTTTGGACAGGAGGGGAGAGAAGCCAGTCTTCAACTTTGAGCTTTGCGAAGTTCAGTTAACCCAACATCTCATGTTTTAAAAAAAAAAAACATGGCGGCTATTCCCAACGCTACTGACGCATTATGGGATCAGACTTTTAATACCACCACTTTGCCAACCGTTGAAAAAACAACAACCGCCTATTGACGTTTGGGCACTCGGTAGTCGAGCAGTAAACATTTTAAACACTCGGTCAAGTCACGTGATGTCTTGTACATTAGTCTGTTGACACTCTCACTAGCAGGCGGGTGTCTCGTCTGAATGGTGGAAGGGGGGGGGGGGGGTGGGGGTGGGGAGGGTCTCTTGTTCAGTTTTCACACAGCTAACACTGATTACTGTGGGATTTTGAATTGGGGGGAGGGCCCAGTTTTTAGGGTTATGGGATTTTAGGAGAGGGGGTTAGGTTTGGGTAATGTGTGAGAGACTAGAATACCCGTCATCCGTTGGATAACTGTGGGTTTCGGGGGTCATCCATCAAAAAACATCACGTCTGTCACTCAGAGGCATAGCGAGCCTTCCCGGCGCCCGGGGACAAACTTTTCGATTTTAACCCCCCCCCCCCCTTAAGATTTCGATTTTCAACCCCCCCCCCCCTCAAACTTTTGATGTGCACCCCCCCCCCCCCCCACTCAAACTTTCGATTTGAACCCCCCTCAACCTTTCAATTTATTTTTCCAAACCATTTTGGCGCCCCAACATATGTCCCCCCGCCCCCCCCCCTCCACCTCCCCCCGCCTCCCCTTCCCCCCCCCCGCCTCCCCTCCCGCCCCCCCCCCCTCCTCGCTACGCTACTGCAGTGTCACTTATCGTCACAAAAACAGACCCCACATTCAAAAATATGTTTCTTATCTTTTAAAAACACCGAAAACACCGATTTCGGACTATCCCTTCATATACTGACGTCACATGTGACCTACTCAACTCTACTTCACCTGCCCAGTGTCCCGCCAAGTCTCAGACAACATGTTTTTATCGTTTAAAAAACGATTCCAGCCGAGCATGTCTCTGACCACACTATCCTTTCATATGCTTAGGACAAAGAAACAGATGAACTCTACTTCACCTGCCCTGTATCCTGCCAAGTTCAGATAGGCTTCACATCTAAAAAAAAAAAAAAATTGAAAAAAAAAGATCATTGACATATAGGTCTAGAACCTGTACCACCCACATGAGAGCGGACTACGCTATCAACTTAGCTATTTACTCGTGACGTCACAAATGAATTTTTATACTATACTTTTGAGTCTCCGCGCATAGATCTTGATCTAAGTCTAGTAGTAGAATCTAGTAACTTTCAAATTAAATTTTATCTTAAATTAGCCAAACAAAGATTTATATAAAATAATTAAGGCCTGAAATAGATTCTAGATGTATTAAGGCCTGAAATAGATTTTAGATGTAGAATTTACATTAAGTCTAGATCTAGAATTTACATTGAGTCTAGTGACCTAGATCTAGGCTAGATCTAGATCTAGGCTAGATTCATAACTTTCCTTCGACAGCTGATCTTTAGATCTAGAGAAATTTATTGTAAAACTAAATGAAAAAAGACAGTTTAAAATTGATATAAGTGTTGGAACGTAATAAATACAGCAAACGGACGTATTGTTAAAGTTATGACCGACAGAAAATTAGATTTAGAACGCGTTAAACTTTTGAATGGGCCACAAAGTCTATGATGGAGTCCGCCATTTTTATTGTACCAAAAAAGTAAACACATCAAGGGACGTCACTATCCCCACAAAGTTTATTCAAAGTATTAACATTTTTAAAAAAATACGGTTAATTTAACAATGAATAAATCAATAAATTAATTAACGTCTTTAAATAAATTTGTGATTAACAGTCTGTCTTAAAACAAAATTTTTTCTCTACCTACATACTATTTTACAGCTTTCCACGATGAGTGCAACCATGCGAGATAGTCGATCAGGCAAACAAACAAACAAACAAAAAAAACAAACAAAAAAACAAAAAAATAAATATTCAAACATGTAAACAAACTTGACTTTTAGTAGTATACTAGAATACCCGTCATCCGTTGGATAACTGTGGGTTTCGGGGGTCATCCATCAAAAAACATCACGTCTGTCACTCAGAGGCATAGCGAGCCTTCCCGGCGCCCGGGGACAAACTTTTCGATTTTAACCCCCCCCCCCCCCCAAGATTTCGATTTTCAACCCCCCCTCAAACTTTTGATGTGCACCCCCCCCCCCCCACTCAAACTTTCGATTTGAACCCCCCTCAACCTTTCAATTTATTTTTCCAAACCATTTTGGCGCCCCAACTTATGTCCCCCCGCCCCCCCCCTCCACCTCCCCCCGCCTCCCCTCCCGCCCCCCCTCCTCGCTACGCTACTGCAGTGTCGCTTATCGTCACAAAAACAGACCCCACATTCAAAAATATGTTTCTTATCTTTTAAAAACACCGAAAACACCGATTTCGGACTATCCCTTCATATACTGACGTCACATGTGACCTACTCAACTCTACTTCACCTGCCCAGTGTCCCGCCAAGTCTCAGACAACATGTTTTTATCGTTTAAAAACGATTCCAGCCGAGCATGTCTCTGACCACACTATCCTTTCATATGCTTAGGACAAAGAAACAGATGAACTCTACTTCACCTGCCCTGTATCCTGCCAAGTTCAGATAGGCAACTTTATCATTCACATCTAAAAAAAAAAAAATTGAAAAAAAAAGATCATTGACATATTGGTCTAGAACCTGTACCACCCACATGAGAGCGGACTACGCTATCAACTTAGCTATTTACTCGTGACGTCACAAATGAATTTTTATACTATACTTTTGAGTCTCCGCGCATAGATCTAGATCTAAGTCTAGTAGTAGAATCTAGTAACTTTCAAATTAAATTTTATCTTAAATTAGCCAAACAAAGATTTATATAAAATAATTAAGGCCTGAAATAGATTCTAGATGTATTAAGGCCTGAAATAGATTCTAGATGTAGAATTTACATTAAGTCTAGATCTAGAATTTACATTGAGTCTAGTGACCTAGATCTAGGCTAGATCTAGATCTAGGCTAGATTCATAACTTTCCTTCGACAGCTGATCTTTAGATCTAGAGAAATTTATTGTAAAACTAAATGAAAAAAGACAGTTTAAAATTGATATAAGTGTTGGAACGTAATAAATACAGCAAACGGACGTATTGTTAAAGTTATGACCGACAGAAAATTAGATTTAGAACGCGTTAAACTTTTGAATGGGAACACAATTTTCTTCGATAGACGCCGCCATTTTTTTGTACTAAAGAGTAAACAAAAACCTGTGACGTCACTGTTTCCGTCGAGTCTAGTGGTCGTTCTAAACTTTTTTAAAAAAATGGGTTACTCTGCGTATGAATAAATCAATAAATTAATTAACGTCTTTAAATAAATGTGTGATTAACAGTCTGAACAGTCTGTCTTAAAACAAAATTTTTTCTCTACCTACATACTATTTTACAGCTTTCCACGATGAGTGCAACCATGCGAGATAGTCAATCAGGCAAACAAACAAACAAACAAACAAAAAAACAAATAAATATTCAAACATGTAAACAAACTTGACTTTTAGTAGTATAATAGATAGATAGATAGATAGATAGATAGATGGCTATCAGGATGGAAAGGGTTAGGGGCAGTGGCGGAACTAGTAAAAAAGGGCCACCCCGCAAAGAAATTTTTTGGGCCCCATATATATATATATATATATATATATATATATATATATATATATATATATATATATATATATATATATATATATATATATATATATAAATAAATTTATATATATATATATATATATATATATATATATATATATATATATATATATATATATAAATTTATTTATATATATATATATATATATATATATATATATATATATATATATATATATATATATATATATATATATATATATATACGAAAATACCATCATAGAATACTCATTTAGGGCTTGTTCGAAATTTCAAAAAATAATTTAAGACTTGGTTTTGATATCAAAGTAAAAGGCGGTCGAAATAATATAAAGCATGAAAGCTGTGTATGTGTAATGGTTTCTCGCCCTATGTTTATTTTTGTGGGTTTTTTTATTTATATTATTAGTTTTAAATACATTTCTTTTATGCTTTGTCATTCTTTATTATGTATTTTTTTTAATAATAAATTAAGAGAAGTTCTTGCTTTTTAATTTGTTTAGTGCAAATCTATTAAAAGGTGCTTAATAGCACATGTATTTGACTATTTTAAAAAGGGAAATAAGTCATGGAAGTGGTTTGAACGTTTGCGTATCATTCACTCGATGGATTTATTTTCAAAAGAATTTTGCTGACAACATCGTGTTTGATTGTAGAAGAAAGAGGACTTGGGATGGTGTCTGTACAATGAAGATAATCCAACCGCAGCTGCAGTATTCTTTTGACAAAACATCCATCAAGTCAAAATGCAAGATTATTTTTTTAATTGTAGAAAAATTGATTATGGTCTGCTGCGGGCCCCTAAACGTCCCGGGTCCCCCCGCAATGCGGGGTCTGGCGGCACTGTAGTTCCGCCCCTGGTTAGGGGTAAAGGTAAGGGGGGGGGGGGGGGGGAGAGGGGAAAAGGGAATAAACAGGGTGGAGTGAAGGTGGAATAGGGGGGGGCGTGGGGAAGGAGTAAAAGCGAGCAATGAAAGTTTTTGCGATATATTGATATCTTGGTATAGAGAAATGTTACACATAAAAAGTTGTGACAGTTAGAATATTTCCATCTCACTACCACTATAGGAAGCATCCCTTTACTGCAAATCGCTACCATAGACTGGCCAGATCATATGAAGTATGACCGTGTTGCCAGATACGCATGTATACTCAAACCTTATAGGACACAACACAGATAGCAATTATATTTGAAAGGGACAATTTTTCTGTACATCACGCGATGCAGACATTTTGACGAAATTTTAACAGACAGCTTCAGACTTATCTTTATATTCCGTTTCAGGTTTAAATTAGAATTTCCAAGACATCCATTTATAAAATGTCAATCAGCCGAACATTGTCGAAGAAAAATAGTAATTTACATACACGGAAATAAATAGTTTTATAGTGCATTTCCTGAATATTTACTCGGATTATTTTAAGAGAACTGTTTTTAGATTTTACTTATGTACTCTTCAAATCCTATATCCTGCCACTCTATTGACAATATCCCCATGATAGATTTTCATCCATTATCTCTTGAGAAATTACCTCAATACACTATATATATATATATATATATATATATATATATATATATATATATATATATATATATATATATATAATATTCAAAGAAGACACCTGCTAACAAACCCATACCACACACACCATCACACCACTTTATAGACCACCATCTACATGCACTAGGCTTTGTTAAACAAAACACCATGGTGTGCTGACCATATGTTGTCAACAAATACACGATGTGTTAACCACAACACCACAATATGCTGACCACAGCACCACCAAATGTTGACCACAACACCACGATCTGTTGACCACAACACCACCATATGTTGACCACAACACCACGATCTGTTGACCACAACACCACCATATGTTGACCACAACACCACAATATGTTGACCACAATACTACTACGTATTGTCCACAACTACGGTAAGCTGACCATAACACCACAAAAAAAGATGCTTCAACACCAAGGAAAGCCGCCACCCCTCCAGGCGATTGTCTGCCCTTGTTGTATAAGCGGACGTAGACATCTGAAAAAGTTATCTTCTCTTGTCAACACTCATTAAATCAGAGCTTATCTAGCGGAAGGAAATGTTATGAGTGCACATAGGCAATCGAATTGGTATAATGTTGTGTATATAAGGGGAATGAAATTGGTAAAATGATGTGGATGTAAGATTGTTGTGAGGGAACAGACTCTATCATGTTGGTAAAATGGTTATCCGTTATGTGATGATGATTTTGGCTTATTGGAAGATATACTATTGACAGTGCTGGCAAAGCAAACCCCAGACACACACACACACACACACACACACACACACACACACACACACACACACACACACACACACACACACACACACACACACACACACACACACACACACACACACACACACACACACACACACACACACACACACACACACACACACACACACACACACACACACACACACACACACACACACACACACACACACACACACACACACACACACACACACACACACACACACACACACACACACACACACACACACACACACACACACACACACACACACACACACACACACACACACACACACACACACACACACACACACACACACACACATATATATATATATATATATATATATATATATATATGAATGTCATTTAGCACTACCATCCCGCTACCACTTGTCAGATATCAGGACTATTACATGACAGTACTACCACATGTCCCACAACACAACTATCCAACCACCACCCAACTACTACCATGTTACTATCTGACAACAAAATAAACATACTGCATCTTATCAACGTAACTAACTAAAACATACCTCGCCGTACCTCATGAGAAAAAAACGACCATATTTCACTAGTCTCACCGATTCAATACTTCGAGTTGGTAAAAGTAAAAAGACCGTTGGAAGAGGCCAGCTTTGACACAAGAACACAAAGTAAAGGTTATGATGAGAATAGAATTTCTTTAAACCCTTATCACGTGATATACGATTTTTGTCTAGTAACTCTAGCAGTGGAAAATAAAAGCCATTCATTTTCTTGGTTCTTGAGATCTAAGTGGGCACTATCACCATAAGGGAAAGTAACAAAAAATTCGTCAAAATAAAAATCAGACATGAACAAGTCAAGTTTTTACAGGGAAAATTATAATTTCGCAGTCATTGTAAAGCATATAATTTATGTGATTTCACAGTCATAATAAACCATATAATTTGTGTGATTTCCAGTCATAACAAAGAATATAATTTTGGTGTATGGGTAGTACAAACAATTATCTGAAATTTAAAAATAAAATTGTAACTTTAACATAAGCAATTTTTTTGTAAAACCTTATTATTAAAGACTAACGTTATGAAGTCATTAGGCTAAACATTTTATACTTAACACACATTAAAAACCCTGTGATTTTATGACCAGATACTAACTTTATGACGTCAGTAGGCTATACTTTAAAAGAAAAACCCTGTGATTTTATGACCACGGACAAACGTTATGACGCAAATGTTTTCTCACGTAGCAGCCAGCCATAATGGAATGACCGAACCAGACGATACCCCGGCGCTTAACGTCTGCTCCAGCCGCCCAGTTTCCGCTGGATGTACGCAGCTGTCATCGTTAACGTCGACCCCCTCCATCACCGAGTCGCGTTGGTCTATGTCAGCTCTTTCACTGGGAGTTATCTCAAAGGGTCGGGTTCTTACAATCGGCCAGAGGGCCGCGGCCTGTCATTTCTATGGGATCCGGACAAAAGGCCGACATGGACAAAAGGCCGACAAGACAAAAGGCCGACACGACAAAAGACCGACTGCCAAAAAGCCGACATCCAAAAGGCCGACAAGACAAAAGGCCGACAAGGTTAAAGGCCGATCCCATTGCTATGACCTATGACCTATGAAAAAAACAAGCAAGACGAGGCACTGTGCATTGAATTAGGTGACTCTTAAAAAGAAATACCACCAAAAACAAACCAGAGTAAGTTGGTTTGTTTTGAATACTGTTCAGCGAAATCAAGTTGATGCTGATTTGCTTATATATGGTTCTATATATCTAATAGATCTTTTGATGATTGCGGATAGTTCCAAGTTCAAAACCTGGGCAGCAGGGGAAAGGCCGAATGATTAGCTTGTATGATTGATACATGAGGCAATACCGAATGTGTTAGGTCCAGTTATACAAACATGGGAAGTCTAGAAAATCAATAAGATGTATTTTCTTTAAGAAACCACGACAGTATGTAATGATGCTCTGACCAAAGACTGCTGACAGTTCTGACTTACCTGCTTCAAGAAGAAACAAATGGTTGTGTATATTTTTTTGGCGCTGATTAATTGTTGCTAAATAAGACAAGCTGATGGCCGGTGGTTAAAATAGCGTGGAACTTCATCCATAGTGTTCTCCAGTGGATGAGTAGTCTTGGATAGGTGGGTATTGGGAGGTGGGTATTGGGAGGTGGGTATTGGGAGGTGGGTATTGGCGGAGGTGGGTATTGGGAGGTGGGTATTGGGAGGTGGGTATTGGGGGAAGTGGGTATTGGGTATTAGGAGGTGGGTATTGTGAGGTGGGTGTTGGGAGGTGGGTATGTATGTATTTATTTACTAGGTCTATTACCAAGATACGTTGCTGAGAGGAAATTGCACGATGTTTTGTTAAAACTCTAAAGTCCAAGTTGAATCATTATCTCACCGAGCTGAGTACAAAGTCATTAGACTAACCGTGATGTACTCGCCTTTGTTTGCCTGAACTTTAGTAGCCTCAGGGGACGGGGAGTGTCCTTTCATGCCTCTCCCCACAGAAAGATCATCTGTCACGAGGTGTCTTATCTTTAGCTCTCGGAGCTTACCCTGAAGTAATGGGAGCTTAACCTCGACTTAGTAGCTCCATTCTCACTTGAGTGGTTCGTGTGCTTTGAAATCTATCTTGGTTGGTTTGTCGATTTTTAATCTATCTTTGTTGGTTTGTTGCTTTGAAATCTATCTTTGTTGGTTTGTTGCTTTGAAGAGCGTTCCATCAATCTTTGTTTGTGTAAGACGTGACGACAGGTAACACGTTCTGTCTTGTCTTTGATACAGGATGTCTGTCATGGTTAGGATGGACGTATGTCATGGTTAGGATGGACGTCTGTCATGGTTATGATGGGCGTCTGTCATTGTTATGACGGACCTCTGTCATGGTTAGGATGGACGTCTGTCATGGTTATGATGGACGTCTGTCATGGTTATGTTGGACGTCTGTCATGGTTATGATGGACGTCTGTCATGGTTATGATGGACGTCTGTCATGGTTATGATGGACGTCTGTCATGGTTATGACGGACCTCTGTCATGGTTAGGATGGACGTCTGTCATGGTTATGATGGACGTCTGTCATGGTTATGTTGGACGTCTGTCATGGTTATGATGGACGTCTGTCATGGTTATGATGGACGTCTGTCATGGTTATGATGGACGTCTGTCATGGTTATGATGGGCGTCTGTCATGGTTATGAAGGGCGTCTGTCATGGTTATGATGCACGTCTGTCATGGTTATGATGGACGTCTGTCATGGTTATGATGGACGTCTGTCATATGATGGAGTCCTGCCACACTTATAACGGATGTCTGACATATTCATGATAGACGTATATGTTAGTGTCTTACAGAGATTTGATGATGTAATATCTTTATAATAGTTTATAAGATCTTTTTAAACTTCCTCAGCCCATCCAGCTGAAACGAGTACCCCACGTTAGCCGGGGGGGGGGGGGGGGGGGCGGGGGTGGAAGTAGAATGGCCTAGTTATTTACCCAATCTAACAATCCTCTTAAAGAAGATCACCAATAAAATGCCGGCTCGACTTCCCACGTGACCTAAAGTTCTGAGTTTTTAGAATTTTCAATTCTTTGGTCCCCTAATAATCGATTTTATCGACAATTGAACACAATTTAATGGTGTAGGCTGGACAACATTGGTAGAAAAGACAAAACTATCTTTTGGTGCTTGCTAGTGTTGACAACCAATGCTCACGGTAACAAAATATTTCTATACCAAAAACTAAACCAAGTTTGTAGAAAAAATAAAGAAGCTTATTTTCCACAACCCTAGTTTCATTCAGTACAAAGACTATTTTTGAAAAAAAAATTAACTGTTACTTCCCTTTATTTGTGCTGTATTTTTTCCCCTGTAATCTCCAAGTAAGTTAAATCCAGATTATTACGGTGATTTCCCTTTGACTAGATCAGGGGTCTCCAAACTTTTCAGCCCGAGGGCCGCATTAACTATCAAATATTAGTTCGGGGGCCAGAGTTTCTTGCAGGCATCTCTTCGGGGTAGCTGAAATGCCTTTAGTTGGGTGTATAGAAACTATATTTCCCTCTCTTATAGTTATGGGTTCAGAAAATTTCAATGACTAGTTATGTTTGCAGCAGAGGCCAATTGCTATACCCATTCTTCACCAGACATTTATGGACGTGGCTTGCCTACTTTCCAGGAAGTCACCTATTTCCTTTCTTAACTTAAATACTCTGCTCAGAAGTTTCTCACAACTTAGCCATCGTACTGCTGTGTAATATAGTAAATATTGCGATTCTGTGTTTGTATCTTTCAACATGTCGCTAAACTATCTAGGGTTAAGCCCATATGACCTTATTAAATTCACCTTCTTCGTTAGAGTATTCAGTACACAGCTTAAGTCCATATATTTAGCACACAAAGCTTGCTGTTTTCACCAATGTCTGCAAAACGGCGGGCAATGGTATTGCAACCAAAGCTACATTTTCAAATTATTTTGAATTTTCTGGGCAAAGTTCCTCAGCCACCTCCAAGAAACATGTTTTTTCCGTGGACAAAAAGATCTCCGCGGGCCGGATGAGAGGACCTCGCGGGCCGCATCCGGCCCGCGGGCCGTAGTTTGGAGACCCCTGGACTAGATCAAAGCTTGATTGAAATTATTCGACTATAACAACCAACATTGTGTGGGAGATGGACGGGGGGGGGGTGGGGGTGGGGGGGGGTAGTAAAAAATATAGGGTCAGTGTTTTCCTAGTTTTTCAGACAAGAAAAATAATCTTAATGTCAAGGACGGTCGATTTTAGGACAGGATATTTCGTCATGATTTCAAGCCAAAAATTACTCCCCCTACATTAGCGCTATTGTGTTTTACAGTACTAAAAGTGAGCTCATAGTGAACCATCAGTCAACTAAAAGTGAACTAACAGTCAACTAAAATTTAACTTATAGTGAACTAACAGGCAACTAAAAGTGAACTCGGAAAATACCAGGATACGTGTCCTTAGTGGCCATAACCAGCTGTGTCTGGGCCAAATTGAATATTTTGGTTCCAGATTTTCACTTAAAATATGAGACATACATGTGCAATTACAATTCTTAGAATCTGATTTCCAATAAATCTAATTAATGAGATTTAAAAAGCGCAGATTGGCATTATAAACCACTTGAGAATCAATGCTAAATTCACGTTTAATATAATATCAGAGATGGTCATGTTGTACTGAATGATAAGAGAGCTTTTCCCTAATAAAATACTACCTGGTTACCTAAATTATAACTGGCGTCAACTACATCAATACATTTCAGAGCAGATCTGAGTAGCGGCGAGACTATCACATGAATAACTACTCATTCATGATAAAACATTTCCCATGATAACAATGTCACATGATAATTATGTCGCATGATGATTATGTCACATGATGATTATTCAGCTTTTTACATTTCGCAAGCTCAGCGATTTTTCCCCAAGGATTTCAATAATTTATCCCGGCGTCTACTAAATAAACGATAACATTTCTACGTTTAATTATCCAACTACAAGATCATATTAAAAATACAATATTCGTTGACTTAACAATAAATATATTTTCGAATTCGGCGTTAATTTTTTAAACGAGTGATAGATATTAACAATGCGTTACTTCCCCTATTCATGTAGCAAAACGGACAAGAGTAGCTTCCCTTTGACTTCTCGCTTCTATGACATGTTGATGAACAATTTAAAAAGTAAACACAACTCTCTGTCTCGATAAAAATTCAGTGGAACGTTGGTGTAAAAATGGAAACATAGAGATAAAAGTCCCCCCCCCCCTCCCACCTTAGGTACCGTCTGGGGAAGGGAATCCATTAGCACAGGGGTTCCCAACCTTTTTTACTCTAGAGCACATTCTAAAATATCAGTAGGGTGGCGGGCACCACCTATTTTAAATCGACAAACCTAGGCAGTCAAACAAAATTGTAACTGTAAAAAATGAATAAAAATAAATAATATGTTAAAATAATGTTTAGGGAAAAAATTCTGTCTCTGTCGAATAGTGAGAGGCGGGCACATACGAATCGTTCAGCGCCCGCGGGCACAGGGTTGGGAACCCCTGCATTAGCAGGTGGGGAAATCTTTCAACTTTCACAAAGAGTTGATGGTGGTCTTTTATTTTACTGTCGGAAATACGAGGGGTTTTTGGTAGTTTTCCTTTTCTTTTTGTGTTTGGATGTTTTCGATTCAACGTGTTTTTTTTTTTTTTTCTTTTTTTCTTTTTTGATGCGGGTGTTTTTGTTTCGAAATGTATTCGTCTGTGAATGTTTTATTATAAATTTTTCGTTTCGTGTTTGGATATTTCCCAGTTTTCGGTATACCGTTTTTATGTAATGTAGCCAGGATTGTTTGATCGTGGCTTCCAAAAAGTTTATTCGTCTCAAAATAATTTGTGTCAAAAAAACATTTTCTAGCGAATACGTTATCTGTATTTTGTTTATTTAACACCTTCGTCCTCTTTCGTAGTTGTCAAAACATAAAAACGGGTTAATATTTTTAAAGTACGTTTTTGACATTTTAAAGTTTTTTATTGTTTTTTTTTTATGGAGGTTAAGAAATCTGACTTTTATTTATTGAGCTCATCTGACCTACAGCTTCATGTACGCATACACGCGCGCACACACACACACACACACACACACACACACACACATAGACACACACAAAGACACACACACTCTCTCTCACTCACACGCACGAACACATATCCACACATACACACGCTAATACACACGAAATCTCAGTCTCTATGACATTTGTTTTTACTTACTTAAGAATCCTACTTCAGAACAATTCTTGTAGTATTGCTTTAATGCGAGTATCGTATCGAAACTGTATGAAATGTGAGTCTTTACTAGAGGACATGGATATTTCCTATCTACCACCCTCTCACGTCTGTGATGGTGCCGGAAATTGCCGTAACTGTACGGTTTCTGATGTTGGCATCTCGTAACTCGGACATTTTGGGGAAATTAGATATGACACTTTCAGATATTTTCTGGGGATGGGTAGGCGAGGGGTGGGGACGGACATATTGTTCTATATACATTGACCCATATTTGTGTGTGTGAGGGTTTTGACTGGACCGTGGGGGAGGGTATTGCCTCACATATCGCCCCAGAAACGTCGACCTAGATTGTGTGTGGGAAAGATGGTAGGGGTGGGGACAAAACGCGGGGGTGGAGACTGACTCACATGTCACCATAAAAACGCCGAGACAGGTTGTGTGTGTGTGTGTGTGAGTAAGTGCGGGGGTGGAAACAGGATCCGAGGGTGGGGACAGACTCACATTTGACCCTAAAAACGTCGACATAGATTGTTTACGAGGCTCGCGTTTCCAACAGAACGTCCGAAGAAAGTAGGTCAAGGCGAGTTTACATGACTGTAACTGACACAAACCTTTCTTAGCCCGGCCCGGGGACAGGGGCAGGAGGTCGTTTATTATCCCAAGCTGAAGCCCACACCGTTTCGTTTACTGCCGCGCTCACAGAAAGTAGTCCTGAGAGCCACATTCACTGGTAGGATATCACTCCGCGGGCTCTAGTGACGTGGTGATGATGTGGAATAAATGACCAGGAACTGACCACAGGGGAGTAATTACAGGCTTGACCTTTCGTTTTTTGAGGTCACTGACCGAACGGTAATTGCAGTCAGAGATGGATTCGAACATGATCTTTATGGCGTAGCTTGACGCTAGTAAACAACGAAATGACCAAGTTTGTATGGTAAAACCAGTCATTTATTTATCCATTTTTCTGTGCATGTGTCAAGAGTCCAATATCTGTAAAACAAAATATAGATGTAAGTATTTACCCAAAATTTTAGGCGACTGAATCTTGTTGTTGCGTCATGCATAGGGGATAACGTTCAGATCGACTACTAGATTCATCGCCTGTCTATGCAACTAGGTAAGCATACAAAAGTACATTCTTGAACCTGTAGACCCATATGGCAGGGGAAGTAGAGTTCACCTGTTTCAATGACCTTGGCATGTGAAGGTCAGTACTTTTCCCAGACGCCTTTACGTTCCTCAGCGTAAGTCAGGCACCCATAAGAAATGGGTGGACGTCCTGCGTCCCAGATCCGAACTCGAGACTTTCGGGTTAGTAGTCGTATGCTCTACCGTCTAGCCATGCTGTTACATTGATTATGTCTATCATCGTCAGCAAATTCAAATCATCGACTGTCTTAAATACACCAAAAAGAGGACTTTTTTTTACTAAACTAAACTAAACCCCCTTACCCTTTAAATCGTGCCTACTGCGAGAAGAAATAAAAACAACATTAAACCCATACAACCACACGTAACGTGTCGGCTAATGTTAGTATCAAGTTTGCTCATAGCACGCCTCTTTTAAAATCTTGTCGCTGCATAATCATTCAAACATGTAATTACTTAACAGAGGGATGGGTCTCGGTATGAAGGACACAGCTATATAAATCATTTTTTTTTTGTTGCTAAGGGATGAAAGCTTCAGTTACCTCCAGAGTTATGTTTCTTAGTGTTAAAGGAAATAAAGAGTTCTTGCACCTATTGTCTCCCGAGGGAAAAATGAGCTGATATAAAGGGAAATAATTGATTAAACTTCAGTTTTTATTTACAGATGGTTTTCCACATGACAGACGTCTTGCTTAGGTCGTCATGATTGACGTCATTGTGCGTCTAACAATTCCATCAACATTTGCCGCTACAGGAACTGTACAAGGGGGCTTCCGTTTATTCATTTTTGCAATGTGGAAATTGTAAGCAAAAGAAAATTAAAGCAAAATAGATTTTTCTGAAATAAAAAACAAACAAATTTTTTACATCACCACAGGAAAACAGTGACACCATAAAAAATCTGTTTAGTAAAACTGCGTGATCGTTTTATTTTTGAGCAGCACCGAGTAAAGGTAGCCTTATTTGACAGTAGCATCAAGTGACTGTCGCCTTATTTGTAGCCTTATTTGACAGCAGCATTCCATGACTGCATCATTTCCTCACCCTGACAATCTAAGAATGGTTCTGTCGACACGTGCATTGCCAGCCACGCTTTTAGGTGAGCAGCGGCTAGGTCATCGTGACCCAGGTAATAACCCATTTGTTAGTGCAGAAAGGGTAATGGTGGGTGGGGTGGGGGGTGGGGGGTGGATGGTAGCATCCGGTGGAATTAGTCCACAGGAAGAGAGCTTGTGTAGCTGTGGCTACCAGATGAGAGACTTTTTACGTCTGGTATGGATTTTGTGTTGAGCTACTTTAAATGGCGTATATTAACATTTCCATAACTTTCTGTCGATGTGTCATCTATTGACTAAAAATAATCTCTAAAAACTTGTACTAGTACATCTGACATGAGCAGCGATTAATTGTTCTATTTTTAGACTCGGATTTCCCCACGCATGCGCAGTTGATACGCCATTATTTAATGGCCGCTGTTTCTCAGTGGATAAAACAAAACACGAACTGATTGATGAACATCCACAGGAAGTTACCACTTAAGCTAAAAATATCCCACCCCACTGAGACCGGAATCGGAGAATGAAGTACTGACTTAAGTGTCTCTTTAAAAAAATATTTATCAGCTTCCTTATGGGTGTAGCCATTTGGTGTTGATTCCATTTAGTGGGGATTTTATAAACACAGGAAGTTCTGTGTTTCATTTCGGATTGTTAAAGAGATGAATCCGTTAAAAAATCGAACTATTACATAAGAAATCATTTTCACAATCTGAAAAGAAACAGAGAAAATATTTGTAATTATATTTTAAAAAAGCGGGAGTGATCTCCCCTAAACTTTCTCGAATATTCTAAAATAGCAATATGGAGGATAATAACTCGGGGTATAGACGTGATTTATAATCCATTTTTAATTACTTAAACTTTTAAAAAAGCCTTTTTGATTACTTAAACTTTTTAAAATATAATAGAATCACTTAGAAAAAAGAATTGCGCACCAAGTGAACGACAAAAATATGTGTATAATAGTGCGGAATATTAGTACTTAATAATTTCATATTCCTTTTTTATGAAATCGGAAATACTGTAAATTACTACTTCCTGTCAACAGAAATTACTCAAAATTTGATAGAAGGTAGGGAGTTAGATCTTTTACGTATATGTGAAATTTCGTTTATCTCTCTAAAAAAGTACTCAAGTTAAAGTCTTTTGAAAAACCAAAAGTTTTATAAGTTTCACTTCCGGTTACCGGAAATAGTTGAAAAGCTGGTACAGAAGTATAAATTTGATATATATATGAAATTTCATCAACTTAGCTGTAACGGTACTCAAGTTATCGTGTTCACAGACATACACACACGAACAAATACATACATACACACACACGCAGACATACGGACAATATTGTAAACGTATGTTCTTTCTGACTCAGGGAGGTGTAGAACGTCAAGATCTGTGAAAATCTCGATTTCGATATTTTGCACGATTACAATTCTTTCTCTATAGGCCTACTTCGTATACGAGAAAGTAAAAACATACAACCTTGAACTTACCACCCATCACCCATGTGTTCCGTGCAGCCTTGAAAATATCGGTCAAGCACTTTTCAATTAGGTTAATTACATTTCCTTTTTTGATCAAGCTGTTCACCAATTACTCCAGTATTGATGCCCAGTCGAGAATAGCACGATACTTAATGAGGCTTACATCGATAAGGTGCTCACATCTTAACAACACTTATACTCGCCGGTCAGCACCTGTCGCCATTCTGTGATTTTGTTAGATTTTGTCACATTTTGTCACAGTTTGTCACATTTTCTCACATTTTGGCACAGCTCGTCACATTTCGTCACACTTTGTCAGTTGTCACATTTTGGCACACTTTGTCACATCTTGTCACAGTTCGTCACATTTTGTCACATTTTGTTACATTTTCCACACTTTGTCACATTTTGTCACATCTTGTACCATTTGTCACACTTGTCAAACTGGCATACAACCTCCATAATTCTCGAAGTGATGAAAGTGCTAAGTCTTTGATAATTGATAAAATTGATGAGTCTTGTAGTCTATCGAGATCTAATAAAACATCTACTATGTCACAGTCCCAGGGATATGAAACAGGACTGAGTGAATGCTCAGATAGTGTCCCCTAACTCACATACTTTATATTCTAGCATATTTGGCGATATTTATGCATCAACATGTTCTCCAACATCTACAAGAACACACAACACACACACCACAATAGCACATTGATTCTACTCCAAACACAACGGTACACCTTAATAACACAGTAATTCTACTGAAATTACAAGATAACCTATTATTTTATCCTGAAGTACTACCGAATAGTGTTTTTGTTGATTAATACATTAATTACCAGCACAACTTATCATCTTTTCCCAAGATAGAGGGGGAAGATGAAGTAGAGTTCACCTGTTTCAATTACCGCAGCACTATGTCCAGCTACCTTTGTTTCCCTAAAGCGAGTTAGGTACACATCATAGCTGGGTGGGCTCAGGGACGTTTTCGGGTTAGCAGTCTAGCTCTCTACCGCTAGGCTACGCCGTTCCTGCCTAACCTACGTATTGATAAGATTCTTTGTGTGTGTACTCATCTTCGAAACACATTTGTCAAAACTTTCTGATTGGAACGATTTTGTTGTGATTGAGGTAGTAGACATCCAGTACAAACGGGAAATATTCCAATTGTTTTCTTAGGGAGATACAACCACACACACACAACTTATTCCAGTTCAGGTGGAGGGACTAATGATTTCAGGACAACTGACCCCAGGACTAATGATTTCAGGACAACTGACATCAGGACTAATGATTTCAGGACAACTGACCCCAGGACTAATGATTTCAGGACAACTGACATCAGGACTAATGATTTCAGGACAACTGACATCAGGACTAATGATTTCAGGACAACTGACCCCAGGACTAATGATTTCAGGACAACTGACATCAGGACTAATGATTTCAGGACAACTGACCCCAGGACTAATGATTTCAGGACAACTGACATCAGGACTAATGATTTCAGGACAACTGACCCCAGGACTAATGATTTCAGGACAACTGACATCAGGACTAATGATTTCAGGACAACTGACCCCAGGACTAATGATTTCAGGACAACTGACATCAGGACTAATGATTTCAGGACAACTGACCCCAGGACTAATGATTTCAGGACAACTGACATCAGGACTAATGATTTCAGGACAACTGACATCAGGACTAATGATTTCAGGACAACTGACCCCAGGACTAATGATTTCAGGACAACTGACATCAGGACTAATGATTTCAGGACAACTGACCCCAGGACTAATGATTTCAAGACAACTGACATCAGGACTAATGATTTCAGGACAACTGACCCCAGGACTAATGATTTCAGGACAACTGACATCAGGACTAATGATTTCAGGACAACTGACCCCAGGACTAATGATTTCAGGACAACTGACATCAGGACTAATGATTTCAGGACAACTGACCCCAGGACTAATGATTTCAGGACAACTGACCCCAGGACGAATGATTTCAGGACAATAGATCCCAGGACGAATGATTTCAGGACAATAGATCCCAGGACTAATGATTTCAGGACAACTGACCCCAGGACTAATGATTTCAGGACAATCGACGATAGGACTAATGATTTCAGGACAATCGACCATAGGACTAATGATTTCAGGACAACTGACCCCAGGACTAATGATTTCAGGACAACTGACCCCAGGACTAATGATTTCAGGACAACTGACCCCAGGACTAATGATTTCAGGACAATCGACGATAGGACTAATGATTTCAGGACAATCGACCATAGGACTAATGATTTCAGGACAATCGACCATAGGACGAATGATTTCAGGACAATTGATCCCAGGACTAATGATTTCAGGACAATCGACCCCAGGACTAATGATTTCAGGACAACTGACATCAGGACTAATGATTTCAGGACAACTGACATCAGGACTAATGATTTCAGGACAACTGACCCCAGGACTAATGATTTCAGGACAATCGACGATAGGACTAATGATTTCAGGACAATCGACCATAGGACTAATGATTTCAGGACAATCGACCATAGGACGAATGATTTCAGGACAACTGACCCCAGGACGAATGATTTCAGGACAATCGATCCCAGGACTAATGATTTCAGGACAATCGACCCCAGGACGAATGTTCTCAAGACAAATGATCTCAGGATAAATAATCTCAGGACAAATTATTTCAGGAAATTAATCTCAGGAAGAAGATCTCAAGGTTGTACTTAAATGTGTAATGGAGACGGAAACGATTTCGTAATGATCTAAGAAAAAAAAATTAATTCAAATTTTAATTAAGGATATTTTAAAATCCGTTTGTGTCGTTTCTGGATAGATTAACCAGGAAGAAGCCTTGAAATGAGATTATCCATTATCTCATCATCCATTCTTACAACTTACAGTCGTGTTTTTATGACAGCTGACAGCAAACGGTACGAACGATCGGGTTAATCAAGCGATGCAAAGATACGTTGAGTTCAATGTTTCTTTGGTTCTAGACCAAAAGGCTGGAAGAAAAAAAAATGTTAAGCTTGCACCAAAAGAAGGTCGATAACCCAACAATAATTGCCAGACAGGAAGATTTAGTTTGTCTTCATTCACAGACAACGCCCCCCCCCCCCCATCAGCATCTACTCAGTACATCAATCTGTGAAGGAACCAACACACAATCTCTGACCACAAACTTTGACGTCATAGATAACCTACTTTTTAAAAAAATTGAAAATTTTTCTCCGTTTTTATTTACATTAAACTTACCACTCTCGTGACGAAAGTGATTGGACTTACATAAGTTTGAACTCTACCGACCTAAGCCATTCCTTCAGGGGACGTAATAAATCAGAAAAGTCCCCTAAGTTTTGTTTAATTTAAAAACCAGTCACCCCTGAGGTTTAATCTCTAAACATTTTTACAAGGCTGCCATTAACAAAACAAGGAGTGGGTAAGGTTTTAGAAACGTGCCAAAGTTAAACACTTCGATTTGAATTATTTAAGCTAAGTTACAAGTAAGTGGTCATCTTAATGGAAACTGCTTCATGCAATTTTGCGTTGAATGCTCGGTGCGCGGACCTTTGACCACAGGTGCTTTGACCATAGGGGGTTTGACCATAGGGGGTTTGACCACAGCGGAGCTTTGACCATAGGGGCTTTGACCATAGGGCGTTTGACCACAGCGGGCATTTGACCATAGCGGTGCTTTGACCATAGGGGGTTTGACCATAGGGGGGTTTGACCACAGGTGTTTTCTCAGCAGAGGGTCTTTGATCACAGGTGGTCTATTAACTGGTGTTTGATCACAAGCACTGTGTCCGGCTTTGATCATAGGGGGGGGGGGGGCACTTGAATATTTGGGGGGAAGGGGGGACGACGAAACTTATATATTTTCTATATAAATTCCATTTCGTTCAGGGGGGGGATAGACTTTCTTCGGGGGAGGGGGAGGCTCCCCGTAGAAAGAAACTCTAACTACACAAAGATACAGATATCTTTAAAACAAGTAAATGTTAAATACATTAAGATTTAGATTCGACTTCTTTCATTAAATGGTAGCCGCCGAACATAAGAGATTCAGTACTTCCATAAATAGCTTAAAAGCCACAGGAAAATCAATTAGCTAATTAAGTAAACATCCGGTCTTTTAATTTATGAAATGAATATTGGACAACACATTTTGACCAACGAACCAGCCATAAAACATATTTTGTATAAGTGTGGCAAAGTTTTTTAATTAAAGGTCAACACGTTGATGAAAACAATCTCATGAAGTTAATTACAAAAAAATAAATCCTTCATTAATGCTTTAATTATACAATTAAGATATATATTTTCTTATATTACGATTTATTTATCATTCTTATTAATGTAATCGGTAAGTTAAACCAGGTTGGGCATAGAGGGAGGTTTAAATACACTCACTCCAAGCATTGTGGGAGATTTTAATGCACTCACTTCTACAATCGTGGGAGATTTTAATGCACTCACTTCTACAATCGTGGGAGATTTTAATGCACTCACTTCTACCATCGTGGGAGATTTTAATGCACTCACTTCTACCATCGTGGGAGATTTTAATGCACTCACTTCTACCATCGTGGGAGATTTTAATGCACGCACTCCTAGCATCGTGGGAGGTTTTAATGAACTCACTCCAACCATCGTGGGAGATTTTAATGCACTCACTCCTAGCATCGTGGGAGGTTTTAATGAACTCACTCCAACCATCGTGGGGGATTTTAATGCACTCACTCCTAGCATCGTGGGAGGTTTTAATGCACTCACTCCAACCATCGTGGGGGATTTTAATGCACTCACTCCTAGCATCGTGGGAGGTTTTAATGCACTCACTCCTAGCATCGTGGGAGGTTTTAATGAACTCACTCCAACCATCGTGGGAGATTTTAATGCACTCACTCCTAGCATCGTGGGAGGTTTTAATGAACTCACTCCAACCATCGTGGGAGATTTTAATGCACTCACTCCTAGCATCGTGGGAGGTTTTAATGCACTCACTCCAAACATCGTGGGAGATTTTAATGCACTCACTCCAAACATCGTGGGAGATTTTAATGCACTCACTCCAAACATCGTGAAAGATTTTAATGCACTCACTTCTACCATCGTGGGAGATTTTAATGCACTCACTCCAAACATCGTGGGAGATTTTAATGCACTAACTCCAAACATCGTGGGAGATTTTAATGCACTCACTCCAAACATCGTGGGAGATTTTAATGCACTAACTCCAAACATCGTGGGAGATTTTAATGCACTAACTCCAAACATCGTGGGAGATTTTAATGCACTCACTCCTAACATCGTGGGAGATTTTAATGCACTCACTCCTAACATCGTGGGAGATTTTAATGCACTCACTCCTAACATCGTGGGAGATTTTAATGCACTCACTCCTAGCCCTGACCAGAAAACAGAGCAATGCACCTCCATAAAGAATAGAGTTTTAAAAAAAATATTTTCCCATTTGAAAAGATTTTTAACCTATTTTGTCCTTTTGTGATTCAAGGCTTAATGATTATTGACGTAAACACAAGCTCACGATTGCCTTAATTAAACTCTGTTTGGCTTCATTTAACACATCATCAAATATGGCTGCTAGTGCGCCGTAGGTCGGTGTAGGTGAGTAGGTTTTTAGGTAGGGTTGAAGGTCAGCATATACTGTGGCATTCAGTACTGAGGGTGTCACAAGCAGAGAAAGGAATAAAAAGCTCTTCCTGAGCTGTATTACTGAATTATAAATTATACACTGTCAAAGTTAAGAAAATAGACTAATTTTACTAATTTCTACATAGACTGCGTGACAACGTAATAAAAATTATTAGGCAAAGACACTACTAAATAGTGCCCCGTATTTTCCAGATGAGGTGGGGGGGGGGGGCGCTTTTCGCCAACTTGAATAACTATATATAAATGTGTGGACGGAGGGTATAAAATTGTAAGTTCGCCCCGGGCGCCGACATGGGTTATTACGCCTCTGGTCACGAAAACACCAATATTCTAACAACCCAATCACCCAATCACCCATCACCCAATCACCCAATTAGGAATCACACAATCACTCTCTATCTTCTAACATTCGTGATGTGTAATAACTGATAGGTTGTAATCGCAGCATCTGCGGTTCCACTGGTGCAAAAATCAGCCCTGGATTAGTTTTTTTTTGCTGCCAGATATAAACAGCGGAGTGGGGAGGTGGGGATAGGGAGGGGAAAACACGGAAGTAGGAAAGTCTTTGATGTCATGTGTCAGACAAATGACAGCTGTCATGGTGGGATCACAGGCGCCTATAGCTGACAGGAGCCAGAACAACAAGTAAGCCACAGTCGTATTCATGAGCCGTCCAGTGAGCCGTCCAGTGAGCCGTCCAGCAGAGGCGTAGCGACCCTTCCCGGCGCCGGGGACAAACTTTTCGATTTGCACCCCTCCCCTCAAGATTTCGAATTGCGCCCCCCCCCCCCCCCTCAAACTTTCGATTTGCACCCCCCTTAACCTTACAATTTATTTTTCCAACCCATTTTGGCGCCCCCTTAGGTCGGCTGCCGGGGACATATGTCCCCCTCCGCCCCCCCCCCCCCCCTTCGCTACGCTACTGCCGTCCAGTCAGAATTTCTTCCAGGCATCTCTAGCCCCCACCCCACCGAAAAAATTCTACCGCACCCCCCCCCCTCCGAACGAAATGAAATGTATATAATTTATATAGAAAATATATACTTTTAACAGTCTCCCCCCCCCCCCCCCCGAACCGAAGAAAGTCTACCGCCCCCCCCCCCCCCCCCCCCGAAAATTTCAAGTGCACCCCCGGAGAAAAAAGTCTGGAAGAAACACTGCGTCCAGTGACTTGAGTCACACAGACAGGACAGGACCCAAAGGGGCTTTAAACGTCGGCGGGGGGGGGGGGGGGGGGTACGACGATGACTATTTACAATAGTTTATAATTGTATTATATTAATTCTATCGACTTTTCTCTTAGCTCTGAAATGGGGTTTGAGTGGGGTGTGCAAGTACTCATGTAAGATGCCTTTGTCACACACACACACATACACACACACACACACACACATACACACACAATCTCTCTCTCTCTCACACACACTCACATATACACATACACACATACACACTCACACACACACACACATACACACACACATACGCACACACACATACACCCACACAACCTGACAGCCCGCTACAGGATCCAACCAGTGTATGACCTCCATTTCTCAAGGTAATTTACTGACCTATTTTACAACAACCCTGGCCCTTACCTTGGTAACCCAGGACAAGCCCCACAAGTAGTCGTTTCGGAGCCTAATACACTTCCGTTAGGCCTAGATGTAAACACAAAAATTTTTTTATTGTTAGCGAAGGGCGATTTTTTTTTTCATCGGCACTCCAAAACTTTCAAATATTCCAGGTAAAGTGTATAAAAATGTAAGTATTTCGCAAGTAATTTTTTTAAAATGTCGTCTGTTGTTGTCAAGGGCAACAACCCATGCGCATGCGTGAAACTCGTTCAACACCTCGTACCTGATACATCTTGCTGACTCCACTTCTAGCGAGACTCAAGACACCAATGTCTGGCCTGACTCCCAATACTTTAGTAAAGCCACAAGCCCAAGATTTGAAATCTTCCACAGCGCCACAAGAAATACTCTACGTGAAACCACATCTTTATTTAAACTCTCTGAACCACATGCTTTGGGACTTGAAAAGCTTATCTGAATTTACAGTTGATTGCTTAATTAGACATACATCATTAAAGCTGCTAATTTTTTTTATTGCTCTAAATTATTACACGTCTCTAATTAAAAGTTGTTTTTTCGTCTAGAGGGGTGGTAGGTCAAGGTTGATTGCTTCTCCACGATGACCTGCAGGCGTTCAATTAGCCTTTCACCTGTCGTAAGGACCTCGTGTGGTCTAGTGATGTAATAGTTACAGGTTTAATGATGCTAACAGACAGACGCATGGGATGGGGGATGGGGGGGGGGGGGAGGGGCAGTCTGGTACTGTTGACATCCCGGCGGTGTCTTAAGCTGGTGGGTACTCGAGAACTCGGCCAGAGGCCTAATAGATTTCTACAAAAACCTACCAAGACCTGTCAAGAAGTTCATTAACCTCTTCAGTGAAGCTTAAAGACCTTTTGCGTGACCTTATTACCCTTTAGTTTGGAATTCATAGACATCGGCCTAGACCTACAAAGACCTGTAATTTATCTTTAAAAGACCTCTTCTATGACCTTCTAAAACTCATTCAATAACCCTAATAGACCTCTTCTATGACCTTCTAAAACTCGTTCAATAACCCTAATTGACCTTTACTATGACCTTCTAAAACTCGTTCAATGACCCTAATTGACCTTTACTATGACCTTCTAAAACTCGTTCAATGACCCTAATAGATCTCTACTGTGACCATCTTAAACTCGTTCAATGACCCTAATTGACCTTTACTATGACCTTCTAAAACTCGTTCAATGACCCTAATTGACCTTTACTATGACCTTCTAAAACTCGTTCAATGACCCTAATAGATCTCTACTGTGACCATCTTAAACTCGTTCAATGACCCTAATTGACCTTTACTATGACCTTCTAAAACTCGTTCAATGACCCTAATTGACCTCTACTATGACCTTCTAAAACTCGTTCAATGACCCGAAGAGACTCTACTATGACCTTCTAAAACTCGGTTCAATGACCCTAATAGACCTCTACTACGACCTTCTAAAACTCGTTCAATGACCCTAATTGGCCTTTATTATGACCTTCTAAAACTCGTTCAATGACCCTAATTGACCTCTACTATGACCTTCAAAAACTCGTTCAATGACCCTAATTGACCTCTACTGTGACCTTCAAAAACTCGTTCAATGACCCTAATTGACCTTTACCATGACCTTACGTACCCCCCACACAGCTTACCGCCGACGTCACGTTTTCTTGTTACGGTAAGCAAGAAAAAACAAACAAAACAAAAACAAACTACCGCCTACACAACTTTTATCTAATCCAACTTCCTATAGATCCACTGTTTGAATTCTCGTAGCTATACAATTCGTATATCATTTCAATAAGATGGAGTTGTCTTTTCTTTCTTAGACTCATTTGCTTGATTATAAGAAAACAGAGTTAGTTTTTTCCTGGATTACGTGGGGTAGTGCATGTGTGGGCTTGTGTCAATGAACGCCATAAAGTGGGGAACGAGTTTCTTAACTGAGATACTTTGTGGCGGGGTCATTTAGTGAGGTACCTTGGCAGTGAGGTTCACTCCCATTTAAAGTTCATTTTATTTATGTAACAAATTATTTTTTAAGTTTTAAGAGGATATTCCTATAACCAAAAATATATTCTTTGTCCCCTTGGGAAGATTTTAAAAAAATCTATTTCCTGCCCCCTTTTTCCCTTATCAAGATTTCACCGAAAGATAGATTGGCCTTTCCCAGACAATCCGAGTTTTTGTAGACCCGGAAGTTGTGTTGAAGACACTCGTCCCAATTTGAAATAGACGCCAGGGTCAACAAGGCCAATTTGGGGTAAGTAAAACCTTTGTGGTGTAATAGGGATAATTTATCTGTTGTAAAACAGATAATTTATCTGGTAAGGAAACTTGAGTGTAACAGATAATTGCCAGGTAAAGTTGTATCCTGTCTGTACCACGAGACTACAAAATTACAATTATATCTCATGATTGCTGCTGTTGGCGCTCGTAAAAACGACATGATACATACACGTACACAAGAACACACACACACACAAACACACACACATATTTACTTATCGTACATGATACAAGCACGCACAAAAACACACACAATCACACACACACATATATTTATTTATCTATTATCATCCCCCCACCTCGATGTAATACAACAACACCTGAGTACAAATCTTACCTGTCAAAGCTTAACATTTTAAAGATAACTCACCATCCTTACCTCATAACTGTGCTTTACATCCTCTAACACCTCCCTCACCCCATAACTTACCACTAACACCATCATCACCCCATAACTTACCACGCACACCATCCTCACCCCATAACTTACCACTCACATCATCCTCACCCCATACTTTACCACTAATACCACCCTCACCCCATAACTTACCACTAACACCACCCTCATCCCATAACTTACCAGTAACACCACCCTCACCCCATAACTTACCACTCACACCACCCTCACCCCATAACTTACCACTAACACCACCCTCGCCACATAACTTACCACTAACACCACCCTCATCCCATAACTTACCAGTAACACCACCCTCACCCCATAACTTACCACTCACACCACCCTCACTCCATAACTTACCACTCACACCACCCTCGCCACATAACTTACCACTAATACCACCCTCACCCCATAACTTACGACTAACACCACCCTCACCCCATAACTTACCACTTACCACTAACACCACCCTCACCCCGTAACTTACCACTAACACCACCCTCACCCCATAACTTACCACTTACCACTAACACCACCCTCACCACATAACTTACCACTCACACCACCCTCACCCCATAACTTACCACTAACACCACCCTCACCCCATAACTTACCACTAACACCACCCTCACCCCATAACTTACCACTAACACCACCCTCACCCCATAACTTACCACTAACACCACCCTCACCCCATAACTTACCACTAACACCACCCTCACCCCATAACTTACCACTCACACCATCCTCGCCCCATAACTTACCACTAACACCACCCTCACCCCATAACTTACCACTAACACCATCCTCACCCCATAACTTACCACTCACACCACCCTCACCCCATAACTTACCACTCACACCACCCTCACCCCATAACTTACCACTCACACCATCCTCACCCCATAACTTACCACTAACACCACCCTCACCCCATAACTTACCACTAACACCATCCTCACCTCATAACTTACCACTCACACCACCCTCACCCCATAACTTACCACTCACACCACCCTCACCCCATAACTTACCACTAACACTATCCTCACCCCATAACTTACCACTCACACCACCCTCACCCCATAACTTACCACTCACACCATCCTCACCCCATAACTTACCACTAACACCACCCTCACCCCATAACTTACCACTAACATAACCCTCAACCCATAACTTAGCACTAACACCATCCTCACCCCATAACTTACCACTAACACCACCCTCACCCCATAACTTACCCCTTACCACTACCACCATCCTCACCCCATAACTTACCAATTACCACTCACACCATCCTCACCCCATAACTTACCACTTTTACCACTTACCACTCACACCATCCTCACCCCATAACTTACAACTCACACCTAGCTCGGTATCAAGAAATACGATCACAGGCATGCGTAAGTTTATCATCTATTTCCTTCTAATCAAAGAACCTCCGCTAGTTTGTGATAATTTAATGATATACCACCCAGGAATTAAGTGGTCTTATAAAACAGTGTTGGCGTTAACGACACCTACAAAGTTTATGATTTTGTAGGCTGGGTCTGGGCCATTAAGTTCGTTTATAACTTACCACATGGCGTTAATTATAATTAGGTGTCTCTAATGATGTTTTAGTGGTATGAGTAAATGTTTAAATAAAAAGCTTCAAGTTTCCAGTGTCAGATCTATCCTTTACATAAGGTACTTATGTTTTGTAGCTGGTATCATTCTCTTTAATGCAAAGTTATATATATATATATATATATATATATATATATATATATATATATATATATATATATATATATATATATATATATATCCTAATTCACAATCACATTCAGATAAATAGAATAGAAACAATGTCTCTCACTGTATCTGACCTAACGACTAAGCAATATCTAACCCAGTCCAGCGTATTAGGATCACCATAATATATTCATTCAATGGTCACCTTCTTCTATACACGAATGTAGTCATAATAAAAAGACTGAATGCATATTGCATATACATGTATGCCCATACCGACCTACTGACTGGCTGCCAGTCACCCATTGAAAATGGTATTGGTAAACAGAATGCATCGTATTCATAAACTTATGTAAAAAGTTTTTGTGATATTACACCATCGTGACCTTGACCTGCGGAAGACAACCTTGTAGCCGTTAAGACACGTCATGTGACTCCTAGTGCTTGACCTTTCCCCTGCCCACGTGATTAAAGACAATAACTGGCGTAGCGGGGACAACGCGAGAAATAAACAACACTATTTTATCTCTTACACTAAACATCTTTCTATAAGTAATGCACGCGACAGTATTTAAAAAAAAAATTAAAATTATTGATTTAACATAATTTTGAATAAACTACCTAACGCTCGAAGTGTACGAAAAAATTAATGTAGCATTAAAATGAGTTAATAAATAAAGTTAGAGTTGTCATGCTTAAGATAATATTTCTAAAATGCTATTACGTTTTATATTTATTTTGTTTATATAATTACAATTACAAAACATGTTTTAATAAATTAATTATACACCAGGAAGCAAGTTATTCATTGAATTAATAAAGATCACAGATATATCTAAGAGACGGAGTTGCTTACATCACTAATTTCATTTCACTACGGTAAGTACACAAAACTCATGGCGTCATCTTCCAATTTTAGAATATGAAGAAATGAACTATTTCATTCAAATTTAATTTAGATCTATAGATCTACTTATCGAGAGGTACACTATGAAATGTATTCAATTTTCTAGACTTAAAGTAATACAAATTAATTTTGAAAAAAGCAATATAAATACGATTTAACAGCCGAGTTTTTAACGGGATCACTGATATTGTTCAGCGTGTAGTAAAGCATATTGCTTTTTCAACAATAACTATTTCATAACTATTTCTCAAACAAGTATAACATTAATATATATATATATATATATACATATATATATATATATATATATATATATATATATATATAAATATATATATATATATATATATATATATATATATATATAATTCACGTGTAACGGGTACCAACATAGTTAATCAACAAAAGAATATATTTTGCTTGTTAAATAGAGTGATGTCCCCTTCCGAAAAAAAGTCTCCTTGCTTAGCCCCTACAAATACATGGCTCATCTCATAAATTATTTTTTTATTTGTCACGCGATCAAAACTTCCAACCGAAAGTTTTAAGTTAAGAAGCAGCCAGGAAGCTAAAAAATATTTAAAAAATCATTCTGGGAGATAATTCCATCACGTTCTCTTTCCTCTTGCTTTGATTAGCAACCGTTCACAAAGTAACCCCCCCCCCCCCCCCCCCATACACATAGGATAGGAAATTTTTGGGAATCGGAATTCGGTCACAACAAAACTGGAAAAAAACTGAAATAATAATCCACAAAATCCACACTTAGCGAGGGATAAGAAGTTTGAGTTTTTTTGATAACTGGACAATTGCAAGTGGGGGAGTG